>NW_011499963.1:45348-475348 GCF_000495115.2 Populus euphratica | reverse complement strand
AGCAACTCTATTAGAAAGTAAAATGACTCACTTTTCTACCAATTTGAAGTTGGATGAGATTGGTCGCGTGGTTTCGGTTGGAGATGGGATTGCACGTGTTTATGGATTGAACGAGATTCAAGCTGGGGAAATGGTCGAATTTGCCAGCGGTGTGAAAGGAATAGCCTTGAATCTTGAAAATGAGAATGTGGGGATTGTTGTCTTTGGTAGTGATACGGCTATTAAAGAAGGAGATCTTGTCAAACGAACTGGATCTATTGTGAATGTTCCTGCGGGAAAGGCTATGCTAGGGCGTGTGGTCGACGCCTTGGGAGTACCTATTGATGGAAGAGGAGCTCTAAGCGATCACGAGCGAAGACGTGTCGAAGTGAAAGCCCCTGGGATTATTGAACGTAAATCTGTGCACGAGCCTATGCAAACAGGGTTAAAAGCGGTAGATAGCTTGGTTCCTATAGGCCGTGGTCAACGAGAACTTATAATTGGGGACCGACAAACTGGAAAAACAGCTATTGCTATCGATACCATATTAAATCAAAAGCAAATGAACTCAAGGGCCACCTCTGAGAGTGAGAAATTGTATTGTGTCTATGTAGCGATTGGACAGAAACGTTCAACTGTGGCACAATTAGTTCAAATTCTTTCAGAAGCGAATGCTTTGGAATATTCCATTCTTGTAGCAGCCACCGCTTCGGATCCTGCTCCTCTGCAATTTCTGGCCCCATATTCTGGCTGTGCCATGGGAGAATATTTCCGTGATAATGGAATGCACGCATTAATAATCTATGATGATCTTAGTAAACAGGCCGTCGCTTATCGACAAATGTCTCTTCTATTACGAAGACCACCTGGTCGTGAAGCTTATCCAGGAGATGTTTTTTATTTGCATTCACGTCTCTTAGAAAGAGCAGCTAAACGATCGGACCAGACAGGTGCAGGGAGCTTGACCGCCTTACCAGTCATTGAAACACAAGCTGGAGACGTATCGGCTTATATTCCTACAAATGTAATTTCCATTACTGATGGACAAATCTGTTTAGAAACAGAACTCTTTTATCGCGGAATTAGACCTGCTATTAACGTCGGCTTATCTGTCAGTCGCGTCGGGTCTGCTGCTCAGTTAAAAGCTATGAAAAAAGTATGCGGAAGTTTAAAACTAGAATTGGCACAATATCGAGAAGTCGCTGCCTTTGCTCAATTTGGATCAGACCTTGATCCTGCAACTCAAGCATTACTCAATAGAGGAGCAAGGCTCACAGAAGTACTAAAACAACCACAATATACACCACTACCAATTGAAAAAGAAATTCTAGTCATTTATGCTGCTGTCAATGGATTCTGTGATCGAATGCCACTAGACAGAATTAGTCAATATGAAAGAATCATTACAAATAGTATCAAACCAGAATTACTAGAAGAACTCAAAAGTGGGTTAACTGACGAAAAAAAAAGAGAACTAGATACCTTTCTACAAGAAAGTGCGTTGACTTTAATATAATATAATATGATGATGATAAAACGCTATTCTCTTTCTTTTTTTTTTTCTCTCCTGGGTAGTTTCCTAGGCTCTTGCCTTGGACGTTTTCTAGGATCAGAAGGAACCGCTATAATGAGCACTCAAAAGTGGATGCTGTTTTTCTTTGTTCTTTTAGTCGGTCTCTCTTTAATTTATCGAATTCTGCTTTCAAAAAAAAGAAAGGGAAGTAGAATTCTTTTTTTCTTCATTTTGCTTTTTCTGACTAGTTTATGTTCCCTCTTTCGCTTCTTCATCTTGGACTGGATTGTCGCCGGTCTGACAACAGCCGTATCCACTTTTATCTGGAATGTATCTTCTGAAAGTGGGGAGGAATCTAGGCAATTGAGCCTTCCTGCTCTCGAATCAGAATCCACTTCTGAGTCCATTCATACCTTTAGAGCAGGTGCGGAAAACGAAGCTACCATCTATCATCGTATTCGCCTTCTCGAGGGCCAACAGTACTTCAACGTACCTCCTCAGCTTCACCCCGGTGATTACGAACGGCTTGTGCGCGAGCATTTTGATCAAGCGGTCAACGTTGACCATTTTTTTCAAATATGGGACAGAGATCGAATTGAGGGTCTTGGAAAATAAGGGCCTATTAGAAACTTTTCAATCTAATGATTCAGGAACCGAATATCGCGAGAATAATGGAAGTCTCGCCATATGAAAATATAAGGCAGGAAGCCGACGCCTTCATTCAAGCGAAGGTTGCCTCCGTAGATAATCCCGGGGATGCTGTTCAGCGCAAGCACATAGAGAGGAAGCTGAATTCCTTTCTGCAAGAGTTAACTCAACACCAACGCCAGTCCTCCATTTATAGGAAATTCTATAAGCATTTCACTAATGAAGACCTACGTCGCTTGTGTGGCCTGCCTTTACCGTGAAATAAACGGCGCTGGTCCTTTTTTAATGGCCAATGCCTGGGGTTTGGAAGCTTCTAGGCGAGGGGAGAGCGGGCGAGTGGGTCCTTTCTACCAGATTACTTTACTAGCTGGAATTCATTCAAAAAGAGTACAGGAACTGGTTTAACAAAAGGGGTCTTCGAACTACAGTGATCTGATACCTGGCTCTCTTGGTATGAAGAGTAGGTTATGTAGGCAATAACTTTCCTAGGTTGTTTCGATCGCAAATGGCCAAATAAAGGTATTCCTGTAGCATTTGGGGTTATGGATGCTGACTTTATAGCGGGTAGTGTGGGATCCGTAGTCGGGGAGAAAATCACCCGTTTGATTGAGTACGCTAACAATCCATTTTGACCTCTTATTCTAGCTTCCGGGGGGGCACGCATGCAAGAAGGAAGTTTGAGCTTGATACAAATGGCAAAATCCTTCGCTGCCGCAATTGACCGCGTCTCTCTGCCTGTCTTCCTTTCTCAGGACCACACTTCATCACCAACCTCAAACTCCTGCGCTCTCCAGCGTGGCTTTACATTTCTATCCTTGCTTTGCTTCCCCTCACGCACCTCTGCGTGCAGTCGACCCTAGCAAAGTCATTGATATCCAAGCAGTTTTCCTCTTATCTTATTCCGGGCGGAACCAACTCTTTCATTCCTCTGGTCTTCCAGGCGATCTCTCAGTGCTTCTATTCACCGAGTTTGGATAAGCAAACTCAGCTGTTGCCACCTCCCAGCGTCTCGGCTTGCCGTTTACCAGGCTCCTCAACAAATCACCAACCATCTCGATCTAACCATCCCTTTGTGGGTGGCGCTACTGAAGCGCAAGCCGGTTCCCTCCTCCATAACGTCCTCCAGAAATGACTCATGAATTTATTGTCTCGATCGGACGTTATGCTAACCGGAACTCCGTGGTTTCTCACTACTTCCTTTCAGAAAGAATAATACGAAAAACGGGAGCCCTGGTTCTAAGAGAATCTATCAACCACCACAAAGACCCAATAGACGCTGCTTTTATGCAGAAAAAAACATGAATACGAAAATTAATAACATTACGTAATTTATAGGGCTGTTCGCCTTAGAAGAAGCCCGGCTCCCGTTCTTTCTATACTAATAAAATAGTCAGGCGATAAGACTAAGACGACGCGGAACATAATTAGGCCCTTAGCCCCGGTCCATGGGGAAGGTCTAAAGGCTAACATCTCATGCGCGGCCAAGTCTACTACCTTAGAGCCATAGAAGCCTTTGCTTAACCATGGCTACCGACGAGGGCTTTCGGCGACCAGGCGAGCAGCTCCTCTATAAAAGGCTATGCTATAAAGCTTCCAAGGGCTCAACTATACTCAGCTATAGATCTTTAGTTATAAGGGCTCACCATGCTATCTCAGTCTAAGGAATTTTGGGAAAAACGTATTAAATGGTAAGGTAAACAATGGTTGGTTATCTTATGCTATAAGATAGCGCTACCTTGATCTAATGCTATTCCTTACTAAAGGCGAACGCTCATGCTACCATGGTAGTAAGGAAAGTACTATAGATCTTCGCCCACCATCACCATGAATTATGGGACGCTGGTCTGCCGAGCATGATCAGCCACACTGAGACTAAGACCGAAATCGAATTCGAATCGAAGACCACAATCACTCCTCTTTTTCTGCTTCTGCTAGGATTTTGTCCTGATAGCGCCGTGCTTGTTCAAGAAAGAGTTCCTTTGACGGAGAGAAAGACTCCGGGGCTAGATAGTCACTGGCCTATCGCCTTGAGCCTGAAGACTATCAATTCCTTTTTTAAGTAAAGAAAGACGGAGCACTCGCGGCACACAGACCATATCCTATCCAGTGAGTAGGCGGGGACATGATGAAGTCTTCAGGTCATGAGCCTGATGATTTTCCTCTACCCCGCTTTGAACATTCTCCTTTATATAGAGAGAGACACTGAACCCCAACCCATTAAAAAAAGTGCCACATCAATTCGATTTCACAGCACCCAGCTTAAAGACATCTCGATATCGGATTTCCAATGGTCCTTTGAACGGTCAGCAAAGCAAAGTACGCCATAACTTAACTATAGGGTCCATGTTCATGATTTGAGAGAGTATGGACATCTGTCAAAGATGCCAGGGAGGGGAGGGTGAAAAAAGGCACTAGTAAGGTCGGTATATAAAGCGTCTTTCCTCTTCGTTGACTTGGACAACTGCTTTTCAAGAGGGTGGCATGGAAGAGGTTTAAAAGAAAGACCCGGAATCGGAATCTAAGCCGAAGTGAACCTTTCCTTCAAAGCCTTGAGACTGTGCCCTGGATGCTTAGAGAAGAGGCGAAGGAAAGAACCCGTCGTCTTCGGAAGTAAGGAGATGGTGGACTGCTTATGAATCAAGAGGAGCAGGCTAACTCTAAGGCCTTTCCCTAGGGTGGAAGTCAACAACAGAAACTATCTTCATTGGATCTAGTTAGCCGGTTCCAACTTTTGCCTTTAGTTCGATCTCTGCCACCGGTGTAAGCCTATCCACTCTTACTGTGAGAGTTTCCGGTGTGCTAGAGCAGAGAATGCGCTGTGAGGAAGAAAAGGCCTCTTTGGCAACTATGGAATACGGTATTCACGAATCAACTGCTATTTATTGAAGGCCGGGACGAAGCCAATCACACATTTCTACTTTCGACCAGGTAAAGATATCCACATCTGAGGAAGAGCAGGGATAATCGTAGACTAAGAAGAGAGGACGCAAACACATTCATTGAATTGGACAACTTTGTTAGCAAGAAGCGGTTAGCCGTACTCAGTTCCAGGCACGCTTTCCTGATTCGTGAACAGGGGATGAGAATGTCAAACCTTTTCTTGCAAACACCTCTTCTTCTATCCCTTAAGCCGTACGAAGGAGCTCCGGGAATGTGAGCAAACCTGGCTAGAAGTCTCTTTCCAGCAATCTCTAGATATTCTCCTACTTCTCTTGAAGCAGCTTTCGTAGCAGTATTCCCAGTGTCAATAAGAGTCCCACTCTCACCGGCCTTCGTCGTGGTGGTGTATTCAAAGAGCTCTCCCAAGTAGGATATACCTATAGAGCTATCTAAAGATTGCTGCTGCCCTAAGATAAGAGATAAGTAAGAAAATCGTTCTATTGCTTTCGGTCCCTTGAATGGAGTCACTCTACCTTTGAGCGAATTGCTATTGAGTATTTTTTTTCCTTTCCGGGCAGCTAGGGGCATGCGAGCTCCCTTTTTGGGGGTTTGACCGGTAAGCCTTTTAGGAGTTCTCTTTACCTGGGAGAGATTTCTTTTCTTGGCCTTTGTAAAGTGATTACTAAGACTAAGGTATTTTAAATATCTTATTAAAGCGGGAAGCATTGAACTGTTAAAATGCCATCTAAGCCAGTTACATTGGTAAGCCCTACGGAGGGCTTATTCCTTGAGATTCCTTCTGGCTTTTGAAGAGAGGAGTCTAATTAGGACTCCTTTAATATAATAGGCTTAGATACTTTTCTATATAAGCCATGGAGGAAATGGGCTTTGCTTTCACTAGAACAGAGGTTCTCGAAAGAGACCCTATGCTATGGGAGAGCTCCTTCTTCATAGTGATGATCATGAGATGGATAGGAATATTTCACCTAGAGGAACCGCTAAGGATTGGGATCCAGGTCTCTTGTCTATTCAGTTAGTCAGAAAGCTAGATCAAGAAAGGGTAGAAAAAGAAGAGGAAAGGAAGGTTTGGATTATTCTTGACTTATTAGTAATGGTGACTCATTAACAGGGATTTGGCTTGCTCGTAAACTATTTTTTCTCTTTCGTTTAGGAATTTTCGTATTCTAATTTCTTTTTAATTTATATATTCGATTTCGACATCGAATTAGACTCATCCAACGCGGAATGAATCGACTCAAGGACAAGGAGAAAGAATGGTGTCTTTGGTCTTCTACGGAAGAGAAGTAGGTTACTCTATGTGAATTCACGATGTCGGACTGTATAAACTGGCTAAAAAGTCAAGCCCGATTGCCTGCTTTCCTATTCTATACATACTCAAAGACAGTGACCGTAGGAAAGCTTTTTGCCCCTTCCTTTGATTGTGTTCCTGACCAGAGCAGACAAAGAAGTGAGGTGACCAGCTGACCTGCTTGTATGCCTGTTTCGGGTTGCTGTTCAAAGGGTAAAAGAGGTGACAGATAAGACAGATGCCAAATGTCTTAGAGAAGGAGCTGCACATGAAGGGGAAGAAACCCTCTTACTTTACTGTGATCGTATCCGCTCCTAGTCTTTGAGCCGTTTAAGCTCTTTCTTTTGGTGAATAGACGGTCCTTGACAGTGAATCAGATGCATCGTATAATAAGAGAGAGGCTGCACATAAAAAGAAAAGGGGAGTGAGTGGGCTAATGGCCCTAGCACACTTAGATAAGGCGAGGTTCTTAACGTAGCAGCCCTTTCTGCTGAGTGAATATCCCTTGCTTCTTAGCGCTCCGTGGGGGGCTTCTATCGAACGTTTTAATTTACTGAAGTAAGGCCCGCCCTTTACCTTTAGGTCAGAATGCCGCTATCATGTGCGGATAAGCCTTCCGATTAGCTGACTGAGACCATCTCCGGCTTCTAGCTGGTAGAACTAGATAGCTGTTAGAACGTCAGGGGCGTAGCGGCAAGCTATGGCAGTTTATTAAAGTCTGTAGCTCCTCAACGAAGGTAGGTCGGCTAAGCCACTAAGGAAGAGTTTTGAATCAATATCTGCTATCTGCCCACTGCCCATAAGCATGTCTGAATAAGCCTGCTGATTAGCTTAGCCCACCCCGACCGACTCTTTAGGAAGGTGTTATCTATTCCAAAACCAAGCTATCTATACCTGTAAGCCCACGGTTTCATTCCAATGCTTTGATTAGTTACGAAGACGTGAACCTTTACCTTTGTAAGTACAAAATCCTTAATCTTTAATCAGTTTTGGTAGTGAACGCACTACTCAAGCGGAGTAGCCAACATGCGCACATCATCCCCATAGGAGAAAGAGTCTCAAATAAAGGAACCCGATAGGCTTGAATGGGATGGCTTTTCTGGATGCCCCAGAAATGAGGCCTCCTCAGGGCAGAAAGGCTCTCAAAAGCAGGCGCGTACTAAGCCATTCCACTTCCCTCGTCCCTCGGACCATGAGCAGTGGTAAAGGCGCTTTAATCCTGGCTCATAGCCTTCCTCAGACCTTATTGACACGGGACGAGTCGCTATGATTCACTACGAAAATAGAAGCAGATGCACTAATCAATTCGAGCTAATTTACTCATCCCACCTCGAACTCTCATTTAGCGCATCGACTTTAGCACTACTTATATTATTCTAATCCAATTACAGAAAAGAAATCTACACCAGCGTATCCAGCATCAAAGGACAATAGCTCGTGTTGATAGGACTATCTTCAAGTGTTTGACCAAGGGTTGGAGTATCCAAGGTGAGCTGAAGGCGAACTGTTAGAGTAGATAAGCAGGTCTACCTCAGAGAAGATCATGGAATCATAACAGCACAGAAAGAGACGCTCCGAACTACTTCCGCTTGAGGTTGGTCGTATCACTATCGGTATTACAGAATAAAGAAGAGGAGCAATTCGCCCTTACTCAACCGATAAAAAGAATCTGTCTTCAGCGATTCTTTCTTTAAAGCGAAAGTGAAAGCGCAGATCGAGGCTTGTCGAAGATAAGGGACTCGACTTCCCCTGCCTTATTAAGGACTTCCCAACTTACCTAGCGGAAGAAAAAGAAAGGGGCAAGGACCTATAAAAATATCTAGGTCACTTCCACCAACAACTAAAGCTATTTCTTACTGGTGTGGATTCTCCACATAGAAACGATGGGATCTCTACAACTTGTTCCACAAACTCCAACTACTAGAAAGACTGAAACTGACTCCAATCAGTCAACTACCATCCATGAGCGGATACCATCGAGTAATGGCCTTTGTACATTAAAATATAATGATTCTTCTCTTTCTTTCATTCAAGTAAGATAGCGGGTCGAGAAAGACTAACAGCTAGCTCTCTGGATGGAGACGGGTAACTATCAATGAAAGGTGAGATCCGAATACGTGCCTTCACCTCATCGAAGGTTTAGAATCCTTGGGCAATAGCAGCAGTACAGGAAGCATCCAATTGACACAGATGTGGCACTTCCTTCCTTTCCGATCGGGAGGCACGTATCGAAGGGCAAGAGGTTGGAAAAGCTCTTACATTCATTCGAGAATAGCACTACTAGAGGGGAAGAGAGAGCACCAGATCTATTTCGGACTACTAATTCGGAACCTGTTATTAGTCCATGTGAGGAAGAAAAACGGTGCAAACTAAGGCTGTAAGGCGGAGCAAAAGATCTGAGACCCGCTCCTTTCTCCTCCAAAGCCATCTCTTCTCTCTAAATGACGGACTTCATCTCTTCTATTCTATTTATTTATAAAAAAGCACCCATCATCCCTTTTTCTCTTTTAACTAACTAAAAGAAAAACCATGCCTCTGCTAGGCAGCGTGTGGAATGGCCGGACCCTCTTGGATATATAACAAAGCAAAGGCTCTCCGTCTATGAAGTCTAAGAACTGCTGGTCCATCGTATATGGGCAATGTATGGACGGCGGTTCCGGGAAAGAAAGAAGCCCGCCCGAACCCAACTCTGTATACTTAGCCGGAAGCAGGGCATTCCACCGATTCGACTTAGAGAGAATTTCCCCTATAGAAAAAGAGCTTCTTTCCAGGATTCTTTCTTTAAATTAAAGGACTACAACTATTATCTGATAGTGAATAAATACATTACTCTGAGCCCCAAACCGAATCGGAGGAATAACGCTAGCGAGGGCCAAAGCTCTGCTTGGTCCACCACCTGGGGATAGCTAAGGGGTTACTTGGGAACCTACCTTTTAATAGTAATCCCAAGGGCATTGCTTGGGCTAAGTCAAAGTTGCTGATCTCTTTTTCTTCTATTCTGGGAAAGAAAGCTCCCACATCCTCTGCTGTCTCGCATCCATCGGGATGAGTCTTGCGTCTGTCTTCTCTTCGTAAACAACCTGTCCTCTCAAAAGCAAGTAAGCCAACTACCTTATTTAATTTAAGGAGTGAATCACATAAGCTAGAAAGAATCTTCCTAATGCTCCCATGTCCGAATCCGTACCTCTCTAGCTGCTGCAGTAGCAGGCACGTATCGAAGGAGAAGAGGAGTAAGTTCCTACCTTCTTTGAAATCTTTCTTTGCTTGTTCAGGTAAATGGCATAAGCCAAGGAAGGGGTATTCATTTCAAGAGATAGAGTTTCAGATGTTCTTCTCCAGAGGATCGTCTCCTTGAGATGCTAAGAATCGAGGGTAAAGAGTCCTTAGCCCGACTTCTTCGTCTTGACTACTGATAGTGCCAGCACACTCCTTAGGCCGAACCGACCAATGGTCAAAGTAATTGAAATTAGACCTTTTCAGGCCGTTTTCACATCCGGATATTCTATTTTCTCTCCCGGTGACAACAAGCGCTTTCCTAAGAGGTACTTCTACTGCTACTAGGAATGCCACTTACGGAGACTGGCTCCCAAGGAGAGGGGCTTCTAGCCAAAAATCCAGGGGTTTTAAAAACTTGAAAGATTGAAATGGACGTCGCCGAGTGGAAAAGCATTGATGAACAAAAAGACGGGGAAAATGATCAACTGGCAGGATTGAACTCTCACTTAGGAGGGAAAAGCGATCTTTTTAAGGGGCTAAAAAGCCAAAAAGAAACAACAACTACAGGCGAACAAACCGGGGCATGGCAACCCCAACAACATCCTGCGGAAGCAGGTCAAGGATCCCATCTAGAGAATTACAAAAGACATGCACCCCTAAATGCCCCGAGCCAATCAGCACACCGATTTCCTTCGCTAAGAGGTTAAGGCAAGCATGAGTTCAACCCTTTTCTCATCGGGCCAGGATCGATAGCCGTTCGACCTGAGGGAAGTGCGGTCAGATTAAGAATCACCAATGTCTTGGTCTTTACCTTCGCTTCGAGGGACAAGCACCGCATCTAGGTAAGCGGCATCTAATTTAATTGATTCACCGGACCATCTACGAAAATGGAAGAGATGTCTGTTAAGGTCGGCTTCATGAAAGCAAGCAAGTTTAGCGAAAATAGAGATGGAAAGAGATGGATTTTGCCCAGCCGTTGTCAGATCAATTCCCATTCATTCTTTAATGGAATAGGGAAGGGGCAGAGCTGCGGCTATCAGGAATGGGCGCTAGCCTATGACTAAAAGTGCCGACTATCTATGAACTATGAATGACCAGGATCGGAATGCCAATCGACGAGATGAGCCTACGAAAGATTTCAAGTTCAGACTATGATGACTGGCATCCTCACTTACGCAACGAAATTGAGTTGATGGAGTAGCCAGTGACATTGAGTTATTCTCTTCGGTATCGCCTTCTCTCATGGTTAAAGGCGCCGCAAGGCACTCGACTAGAAGAAGTGGATGTTAGGCACGCAGGGAAGACTCTGACTATGCGCTGGCACTAGCCCTGGGCATGTCATCTTCTTTGATTGAAGGAACGGGACAGAAGAGAACCAGAACCATATCCTTCACACATTCAGTCTGATCTTATCTGCGCTATTGCCCGATCATAGCTGTACTGTATGAGATTACTTCTCCGTCTCCCCTGCCCTGTTAGAACAGTCTGGTCTGTAACAACACAACCTGAAAGGAAGCCATTCCTAATAGGAAGTTTCTAGCCGTCTTTCTTGAGGAGCGAGAAAAGTGACTAATAACCAAACAGCTCTCACTATGAAAAAGAGAAAAGTCTAGACTTTCTTCTTTCGACCCTTATCTTCTATCTAGACTGTCTGACTGTAGCCATGCCGGTTTCAGGGGAAGAATGGGAGACCTACACTTGACACTTGCTTTCGTGCCCCTTGGCTTCGCCTCTCTTCCCTCAACTGTTTGGGGTGTGAAGGCTTCTCCGCAAGCTTTCTCCGTGCTTACCCGATCAGCTCATTCTGGTGTGACAGTTGCTGATAGCTTCTCTTTTGGCGCTATCACACTCATTATTCTATTCTAGTAGTAGATAGTCAAGTGGCCATTCGGCTCCTAGCCTCTTTGCCCCTTCGCTTGGCGGCTAAGCTCTTTGTCCCTTTCTATACCTAAGCTCTTCATCCGCTTCGTCCGTTGCTAGTCTGACCTTCCTTTGATCCGACGGGACTGCCCTTTGGTTTGGTACGCTACTCTGTTCTGTTAGAGTCTTCGCTTAGCGACGAGAATCACTAATCTCGGCCTTGCGGGATAGAATAGATAATCAAGGCCCCATTCTTTCAACTCCAGTTGCTTTCTTTCTTTGACTTCAAGCCCACCTGCCTTCAAATCCAGATCGGACAATGGCGTCAGGTAGAACAAGTCAAGTAGGTCAGGGATTTCTTAAACTTAACAATCTAGTCCCTCCCCTGATTGATAGGGGAAGCTTCTGACCTTCATCTGTCAATTAAGTGGCTGTAGCTTCCGCGTCGGTACAGTTGCTTTCGGCGCCTGTTCAATTAGCCTGTTAGGAATAAAAACCTCTTCCGTCAGTCTTTGGTTGATCAGGCCCTTTGTTAGGCCTCTCCGTCTTCTCCGGGGGAACAAGTCCATTCCGGTCCAACTAGGTGGGACGCGGTGAAGTATATCGAAAGTAGAAATGATCTCCTCTACCCGCCGAACCACGGAATCGCTATCTCTTGTCCCTTATCTTCTTATCTTATCTGATTGACTTTCCGCCCCCGTCACCTCTTTAGGGATTATGATCAACAACTGGCACACCATAAAGAATAGGCTTTTGTCTGAAAAGAAGAATAGCATTGCCTCGGTATACAACCATTCCATATTCATTGCCTCCTCGTATTACGTATTAGAAAAGGTAACCAGATCTACTCACTTGGGTTCTTTGCATTTGGCTCGCTCGGAAATAGAGGCAGAATCTATTTTTGAAGCTTGGAAGGAGTACCCTATCTCTTATCTTAGAAATGGAAATGGCGTTCTGTCAGATAAAATATGTTATACCAAGTTTGACTTCTTTTATAACATATTTTATCTGACAGAACGCTATGGATAAGAATTCTTGGTACCATTTTTTATATGAGATAGAGAACCTAAAAATCTTAAGCAGAACAAGCAGCGGGGGATGAACGCAGATAAGATTGGACTGATCGACTAGTAGGCACCATAAAGCAAGCAAAAAGGACGAGGGGTGATATAAAGAACTGAACACGTTTCCAAGATCATTGCCAATAGGATCAAGCCAGTCCTGCCCCACCGCGGATGTAAGCAGCAAACGGCATTTGTTGAGGGAAGGAGAATTGGGGACAACATTCTGCTTGCCCAGTCAGAAAGCTAGGCTCCATCTCAGGCGATGGGCGATATCTCAAGGAAGGAAGCCACTGATTAGAAATTGCACGAGTCTAGTTATAAAGGGGATTCCGCAGAAGGAGGAGTGGGTCAGATGGGGAAGGTAAAGAGAGAGTCTATTGAGCCACTTGGCACGGGATTAGTTCTGTGGCAGAATCAGTCGAAGTTCCAATGGAGTGATCGGTAAGTCCTCACTGAAGGAAGTCAGTAGCGAACCATGAGAGTCAGTCATTTTCTAGGGAATGTATTTCTCTGAAGGAAGTCAAGTATCTATCTAGTACTACGTGAGCCAGTCAACTGATTTTCTCACTCTTTCTAGGGTCCGGCAACCCTATGAAATGTGTTTTCTAAGCACTTCATGTTCTGGTGAAATATCTGAGCTTCATCCGAGACTTCCAATGCGGGTGAACCAGCCAAATTGGAATAAAGAAAATGAATAGGAATAGAAAGGTGTACTATCGATCAATGCCCGAGCCCAGCTAACATACCTAATGGGATTACAGAAATAGGCTATAAGAGATGGAAAAATGTTGTGGTAGGGTATTTCCTTGACCGAGCACTCCCTTTGAATCTTGTGAAAGAATGGGCTTCTAAGACTTGGGAGCAAGCTCTTGAAGATGTCATGCTCCTTGATAATGGCTTCTATGTTTTTAAATTGAGGAGTGAAGAAAATTGCAATGCTGTCCTAGGCGTAGGACCATACCATATAGCTGGGAAGCTTTTGATTCTTAAGAAATGCCAACCAACCGGGAGAGCATCTCTCCAAAAGCAGCTTTGCTAGTATCCCAATATGGGTTAAGTTTGATAATGTTCCTCTGGTTCTGTGGACACCGGAAGGAATGGAATACCTAGGAAGCAACATTGGGAATCCTCTCTACTTGGATAGTACCACCAGTACAATGAGGGTCTCTAACTTTGCTATAATTTGCATTGAAATTCAAGCTTCTTTCGTCGACACGCTGGATGGCGGAATGATAACCCGTGGCTGTGGAACTTCGGATGGTGGCGGAGACTTTATGATCTTGGAGGCCGGATTCACCAAATTATGCGGAAATGGCAATGCTGATGGCGGTGGAGATTGTACTGTGGTTGATGGTGCATTTCTGGCCTTCATCTTCTCAAGTGGAACAATGTATTGCTTTATCTAAAAATAAAAGGAGTCTTCGTCGAAGATGTCATCATACACGCATGCTGCCGTCTGCTTCTGGAGGTTCCTGTCTTCAACCATCGACTGTACTTGACATGTGGGTGCTTCTATCGGCCTTTGTACTTCCACTGTAGTAATGCTTTGAGCCTTTCTCACAATAAGCGGTTCCTGGACCGAAGAATTTCCATTCTCTGGTCTGTTTACATAATGCTTGGTGATCAAACTGGACGGATGAACCTGCTGATGCCTGACAATGTTGGCTGAAGTATTCTGTTGAACTGCCGGTTTCTGGTAAAACAAGCGGTTGAATCGCTGGCTGAACAGGCTGCATAACAGGCTGCACGACCGGCTGTGCCTGCCCTCTGGCGTTGACTCCTTTCTGATTCGGAGTTGCTGACTGCAATGTACTGACTTGGTCCACATTTGCGGTCTTTCTGATCTGCCCTTTTTCAAAATCTCCTTCTTTGAAATTCACTCCTCATTAAGAAAAGCACTTCATCATAGCCGATAGCAATCTACGAACCCTTTAATGGCTGTCCCAGCAAGGACAGCGAGAATGACCGCAGAGAACAAGGCGGGGAAGCTCGCCTACTATTCCAACCCCCAAGAACCAGTGAAGGCGACGTCTCATGGTGGCAAAGAAAAAGAGGAAGCGCTCTTGTTGCGCGGACCCCACAATAAAGAAAGATGGAACACAAGAAGCTCAGTAGCAAGCCGTCTCATAGTCACCACTTGTCTGTCGTTTCAAGCTTCCAAAACAAGCAAAAAAACAATATACCGTTGTTCAATGCCCGGTCAAGCAGCTCGAAGTTCATCCTTGTTGTTTGCTAGAGGTACGATAGGACGGAGAGAGATCCACTGATAAGGCGGTTTTGGTGACATTTCTATTCTGTACCAAAACCATCTGTCTCGGTTCTGACCACAAGGCGAAGCCAAAAGGAGGGCATTTCTCAGCGACAGCGGAAAGAAGACCAATAAGGTGGGATCCGAAGGCTCAGTCCCTCAAAGCGTACGGGGAGGGTCGGCGTTGTCAGAAAGAGGCGAAGCCGAGAAAGCAGCGTGTACGGTACGGGTTTCGGTAGTGATCTACTTGATCTGGTAAGCTTAGGTTAGTGGAGGTTAATCTCGACAGGTTTCAAAGCTTCAAGCTTACAAAACAAGACCTAAGGAGTTTGGAGCCCTTGAGTTCTCCGCCGGTAATGGGAAGATGAGCTTCTCCATTGTAATGGTATCTGCTCGAGGAGCCTGTCCCTGCCTGCTTATCCAGACCAAACAGCAACCTTTGGTCCTTCGGGCTGAGGCTCAAGGCGGGAATCAAGGGTATGGGTTCAAGTCTACTTACTGGGAATGGGATCCCGTAAAAGGGCACATGACGAATGGGACCCCCGCCAATGGCATATGAGATGTGGATGATGGAGCTGGTTCGCGTAACTGGTACGTGTATAGAATCTTGCATCAAATAAGGAAATTCTTGTTCGCTAAGGAGTCTTGGTTTAGCAATTTTTCAATCATTAGTGGTTAAGTTGTTAAGGTTCATGTGGATTGGATTAGGAAGTTCGACTGAGCTGTGACTTTCATTCAGTTAAGGGAACTTCTCCCTAATAACTTTGGGAACGGCTTTGGTCGAGTCATCTTTTGCTTCCATCGTCGGCTGAGAAAGCCTTTGGAGGGAACAGTGTTTGCTGGGAGGATCCTTCCCCGTTGTAGCCATTGCACCTTCGTATTTGGCCTCCTCTTGTTCGTTTGTAGCTTCGGTAAGGTAAGTGATTGTCTGGAGAGGCTATGGCTTGCATTCCGTTAAGGGGTATATATGTCTTCCTTCGCTCGTCCTTAACTCGGAATCCCGGATTTCATAGTCTCTTTTCTTTCGTAGGAATGCTGTATGAATCCTCGTTTGATTGTATCAAGGCTCGGCGGATATTGTCCTTTGGTAGTAGGGCCTGAGGTTCTGCTCTGCCAGTAGACCTCCTTGCAAACCATCCTTCCCGGTTAGTCTTCGTAAGAACAAAGCGTATGCTTTTGTAATCATGCTATTGGTTTGGGCAAGTTCCCTATCTTCATTGCTCAGGGTGAAACTATGCTTTAACAATATCCTCGGGTTGCAGGATTTCTTTCTTTCTTTCTGGCCGCGTAGCCCCTTTGAATACCAGGAAATCGAAGATGCAGAGAATACGCTCTTGTTCTTACAGAATGCAACTAGTTGAATAGGTTGTTTTGTTTGCGACGAATACGCTCTTTGACACATCTATTAGATAGATGCCCAGAGGAGGATGCTAGTGAGTTGTTAAGGAACTTCTTGCATTGCACATAGGGAAGGTGCGGAGCGGTTCTTTATCTTATCATTGCCCTAAGGTAAGGCTTGGAACTGAACTGCAAGTATATAAGAAAGGATATTGCTAAGAGTTAGCAGTCGAAGGGAGTTTGAACTGTGAAGGAATTACCGGTGCGCACAGAGAAGGGGGAGAGAATACAGAAAATACGCCCTTGACTATACGGAGGATAAGAAATTAGGCAGGACTGATTTCCCTTCTTATCTTATTGTTGAGACAGGAAAGCAGTCAAGCGAGTCGACGCATCTATCAGCAGTAGGAGTAGGACGTAGCGCATAAGAGGGTCTTAGGAATCGATCTAGATGCCCATAAGAGGATGCTATCGAATGCCCTCTTTGACGGGCTTGTGCAAGAAGCCGATTATTCTACCATCTTTTCCAATAGTGCCATTTTATTGATGCTATCGAAGAAGAACCAACAGAGGTGACTAATACAGACGAGGAGAAAGAGAAACCGATACCTAATACAGACGACGAGAAAAAGAAACCGAAACCTCCTTGAAAGAAGGAAAAATGCCACATCAGTAAGAGAAGTGGGCAAAAAAGCTGCTCTCCTATTTGGACCACCTTCCACCCTGTCTCCCTCTCCATACATACAGAACCGTAGTTTATGGTCTCTTGTGTTTACAGCCCATTCTTCACCTTTCCTATAGCCAGCAAATCAAGGAGATACGGCTTAAAAGCCTACGCGCGTCAGGTTGTTCGGCTTCGGCCCTTCCTACACGTGACTACACGGAATTCACTTTACTTTACGGTACGGAACTAGATATGAATTTCATCCTCTGTTGGCGAGATCAGAGGCAACGGTGGCAGCAGCTGTGGATTCTGTTGATTCTTCATCTCCTCGCTTGACGCTCTCTTCAATTGCAGATCCTGAACCTTCGGTCAAGTTGCTTTTCTATCCTGAACTTTCGGCTAAAGTGGCTTCCTCCTCTCTTCTCTTGAACTTTCGTTCAAGTGGCTTCCTGTAGGGGCCTTTGAACGGGCCTTGGTGGGGATATCTCAAATGGGGGCTTACAGCTCATAACAGCAAGACATATTTTAAGACAGTTTTTATCGCCTAGCTGGGGCCGTAGCCATTACTCGTGTGGGGCCGTCCCTTGCTCGGCTATTCGAACTCGCCTTAGGGTAGGGCATACTTATTAGATCTCTTGAGGTACTATTGGCAGAGGGGAAGCGCCACTTAGAGACTTTGAATCTGAAGGAAGGCAGTCGGGAAAGCCCTAAAGGTAAGAAGGTCTTTGTTCAAGTGACTTAGCTTAGAGAAAGAAAACCGTTAGTGAAGTGTCGGGAGATGCGTACAGTTTCGGCACTCGAAGAAAAGCTACTTCTTTGATTGTTCCGGGAAGTACTACTTGAAAGTCAAGCTCTTTGTTGCAAGCCAAGCAGAACAGAAGATAGAGGAAACTTTAGCTAGTAGACAAACTACTTTCGTTAGCAAGCGGTACTCTCATCGAGTAGGGCAAATATCATACCCAATCGAAAAAAAGGTCTTGGAATCGACTTATAGAAAACAACTGCTTTTCCGTTAGCGAGTACAGTTCAAGCGGAACTGAGACTTGAACCTGAGACTCAAGGTCAAGTGCCTACGTAACTATCCGGTCCGGTAAGTGAAAGTAAGAAGGCGTGTGGAAGGCAACTCTGTTTAGCCAGCAAGCATAGGAAAGAAATCCCCCCGGGGAACTGACTATTAATGCTAATCCATTAGTTCTAGCTCGAAGTTTGCCTGTCTCGAAGTTAGCTGCTTGGCATGAGTAGCTTGGGCAGTCTTAGTGAGTAGCTTGGCTTGCTCATGCGGGGCTTTGGAAAGAAAGTAACCAGGGAATTCATATACCTCGAGAAGTTTTTTGTTTAAAAGTAGATCGGGAGTTCAAGCAGATGTTAAATTAGGGTGAGGTTGACTATTCTAGTCTACAGGCCACTTAGCTAAACGAAATCCTGAGTATCGACTGTCGTGTGAGTCTCGACCAATGTGTAGCTGCCGTTAAAAGGCTATAAGTAACGGCATTCTCAGTTAAGATAACAGGATTCAAGCTTGCTTGTGTGTACGTGCTTGTTATAAGTAGATGTAGATGTGAAGGTGCCTAAGGTAAGGAACCCCCTTAAATACGTTGTTAGAGGCGTTGGCTATTCGTAGATCTGTTATACAGGCGATTTAGCTACTTTCAACCCTGAGTAGCGGGTATTAGGTGAGGGGATGGGGATACCTGCCGTTTCATTGTGGAACAAGCTACGCACGTTACATGTCCTTTAAAGCTACCGTTAAGGAAGTATCAAAGATAGGAGAACGAGATCCGGGCACTAGCGTTTTAAAGGAAACAGGGGTACTTATTAATGTGGGAAAAAGACGTATTAAATAAGTATGGAGGCGGTAGTGAATCTACTATTATATACGTATTTTCGGACGTGGGTGCGGGATGGATGGAAATTGGATAGTATGATCGCTATTTAAATTACGTTCCGTTCCGTCAGGGTCAGAGGAGGTTCATTTGCTCCATTTCCATATAGCTGACGTTTTCATGGGAAAGGCCTCTTTCCCGGCCGGTCGACATCCAAATCGATTGATTTGCAACCATTTTGCTGATATGAGGGAGCTAGTGCTTGCCTTAAGAAAGGCCCTCCTGAACCCACCGAATTCCATCCACATATAGCTGACGGTGTGTGCCCATCCAACTCTCCCTCTAAGCGGGCATCCGGAAGTCTACTTTTTCCATTTGGCCCATATGAAAACGGGTAGGATTTGGGTCGGGGGCAAGGTTCGAGAGCTTGGGATTCGATACCAAGAGATAGAGTAGAGGGTGGCAGGTTATCCCCTGCTTGGGGTTCAGGGATAGCCGGAGATGGATGGCATTCCTTTCTATATAGACTGGATTTCCAGCGATGGTGGATTCGGAGTGGAGCCGGTCGAGGGAACAAAAGCAGGACTGAGAGTCCATTGCCTTGAATCGAGAGGAGAGGAACGAAATCAAGGGGGGTGCTTTATTGGTGTTCTGTTTGATGTCCGATGCTCGGTCCAATTTGTGAATTATGATTGATTGGTTCGATTGGCTCGAAGGTTGCCCCTATCACCCCGCCTCAATGCAGAAAGAAATTACGGGTTTCTTTTCAGCGATAGTTGAGTTCCCGATCCCTTCATTCAATCTCACTCAATGAAAAGAAGGGATAGTGCCCTTTCTCCCGACTTTGATTTCTGAATTTCTTTATTTCGAACTTATCTGACGGACACAGCTTTTGCTGCCTGCCTTACAGTACAGCTTCCAACGAAATGCTCTATAGAAGGGCGGGTGGTGCAATAACCACTATGTTTCAAACTAAGTTCACCATCTTGATTCATACCGATATCCATATCGAAAAGACTACATCTATAGCCCTTCGCCGGGGTAGGTGCAGTCTTTCCCTCTTACGTAGCCAATCTCGATTAAAGAAAGATTACTACAAGCAACTACGAAAAAGAGAACAACCTCCGGCTTTGTCAGTTCATTCACACGTTCTTGCTATATAAAGATGTATAATAGTAGCCGTGACCTGTAAGCTCCCTGTGCCCTATGAGCTCTGATTGGATGTGAACCTCTTCTCTGTGAGCGTACCCAAGTTAAGGTCATCATTTCACTCTTGATCTGGAGTGAATTCAAAACAGGAACTTGCTTTCCACTGTTACCTTCCAGTCAACTTGTCCTACATCTGAGATAGACTTTCAGCAACCTTTCCGTCTCATTTAAGAAGTAAACAAAGAAGTCATTCTAATCTTGTTAACTGCTTCTAGCTCAACTCAGATAGATGGAGAAAGAGAAAGAACCGTAACCTTACTTACGAGTTTTAGATCAACAAGAGGAGTAACATAATGAAAATAGAAAACGGAAAGCTGCTCCTTCTTATTGAAAGCATAACATTAGCTCTTGCTTGCCATATGGTTCTGGCATACTGAACTTATTATAAGAAGCACCTCACTCTCGGCTCAAATAAGACCAAGCCAATTTCAATGAAATAAAGAAAAGGCTTTTCATGTCATACGGCTCCATCAATCAGTGGGATAGCGGTGTCATCCTAGCATAGATCTTTCTGCGTAGAGATGGATTCGATCCCAGAATTAGCTCTATCCCACCTCCCATGATATGTGTTAAGCATATGGTTTAGTGGCAGTTGAATGAAACCAGAAAGAGCGGCAGTGTTATCCTCTTTGACATGAAAAGCTGCTTATCAAGCAGTTCCCACTCCGAAGGAACGCTTTCCGCTCCAGACTGAAAGCGGGATCTATTAGGTCCTGAGACAAGTTGTTTGAGTTATTATGCTCCTTTCCTTCTTTGAGGAAATCTATCACGTCGGAAGATTTACGGCGTAGTAAACAAGAAAACCCGAGGGGTCGGTTGAGCTATAGAACAATTCCGTTTATTAGCAAGCCTTTCTCCCACGAAATCAGTTAGCAGAATCTATCCCAGAAGAGAAATTGGGATAAATTTGTATTGCGGGAATCCGCATTGAACTGCGCCCGGGCTTGATTGCTGGAGGCCCTACTACTTTCGATGAACTCTCTCAACGTGCTACTGGACTTGAGGAAGTCCTAATTGAACGGCACGCATATGGTAATGTCACAGATAGAAGTCGGAGACCTCCTAAAGGTAGCAAAGAAGAAAAAAAGAAAGTCTTATTTATTATTTGAGGTACCCCCGTTCACTCCGAGGCCATTCAACGGCCATTCCACGAGGTAAGCCCGCTAACCCCGAAAATCATAACGTTTTCTTACGACTCCGCTCGTGAGAGCAGATTATTCATCTTATTCCTCCTGAGACTGAGAAAAGAGTTCAACACGAAAGAGGTTACGAGGAAGACTTTCCCCACTTAGATCCGCGAACACCTTAGCTCCTGAGTCAGAGAAACCAACTCTCGCATATTCCGTTTTCAAAAGCAAAATTTCCTAAAACGGAGATAGGCATAGCAGAACGAGGAAATCTTACTTACTTACTTATTCGTTTAGGGTAGTGGTAAAGCGGCAGGACACGACGGTCCTGGAGTCGATGGTTCAACAAGCCCATCCCCAAATGTCGATGCGAGGAGAAAGAATCATTTTTCTATAGAAGGATTAGGTTTAAGGGTCCTGCTCTAATCCATTTTTTCGAGCCGGCCGAAGGCTATGAAGCAGCCAGCTCTGCTGAGTCAGGTTCCCCCCGGTTCATCTGGATTTGACTATTCATCTAAAAATGTATCTACGTCAGGGTCTGAAAGCCCAGTTGTTACACTATTGCCCCTGGAAACAGACAGCAAGATGGGAGCGGAACTCCTCCTTCTTTGTTAGGCCGATCTACTAAGAAAAGAGAGGTAAGAGGTGGGGTCCATCGTATCCCATAAGGTAAATAAATACCCGTTCTTCTTGGTAGAAAGGGCTAGCCGTCATGAACATTTACCTCTCCCTTTCTCTTGGCATCGGTATCCATTCTTTCTCGTAATTGTGATCTGTTATTATAGTTGAAATCTCTTCTCTTCTCCTTTCGTTCTCTTCGTATTTTGGTAACTCTCTAGGAGTCATGTTTAACCTTGAATGCTATTAATAAATTCTACAGCAATAGTCCCTCGGACTCGGAAAGTAATAACGAAAATGGCTAACCCAATAGCAGATTCCGCTCAATCTTTTACACCGATGTATCGTACTCTCTCGAGTAGGTCATCATAAGAAAGCAAAATCTTTCCGGTTCAAGTCCGTTGAGTGAAGAATTGGCTTTAGGAAGAAGAGAGCGATGGGGAATCATCTCTGTTCTGCTGCCTCTGCCGCTTCTTTTCTTGTCTTCCTATGCAACGCTTTCTCGTTTCTACTAAGATAGAGAGGGGTCAGGTTTGTTTGGCATCTATGCCCCCTGCCCTACACCAAACAGTATGGGAGCCTTTCCGCTCGTACTGCTCACACTTATGGAACTTGTGGATAAGCGTAGCAGAAAAGAATAAGAAGACCTAGTTCTCCCGAGCTTATAACACAATTATCTGATCTTCTTAAAGTGAAGAAAAAGGGATGAGAAATGGTAGTAAGAAAAAGCAGGAAAAAGATTTTTAGGTCTAAAAATCAAGCATCAAGGAGTTATGTGCGCGCCCCTTTCGTTGGAGCGCTTTGCTTGACCTTATCGTTGTTCTCTAGAAAGAGTTGCTTTTAAGAGATATATCCCCCCGCTTTCCTCACATACCATGGCAAAGCCAAACTCAAACTTTCATTGGATCGAGAAAGGCAGTAGTAGTAGTAAAAGCTCCTACTGAGCAAAAGCGAATCTCCCCCTTCTACTGTTTCATAGACAGAGTCAGAGTCCTCAAGAAAGATTTTGGAACGTATTTAAAGGGGCATTGTGGGCGGAGATGGAAAACACTAATTTTCCGTAGTTTCCGGGATTCTTTCAGCTTAAGATTGTGATTGATCAAGTGATAAGTAATGTTATGAGGGGTTTGTTTCATTTTCCTCATGTCTTGAGACGCGCACATATGCTTGTATCGTTCCTACTATCAATCAATCCGTCATACAGAGGCATAATTCAAAAATAATAAAACGAACTTCCCCTTTTAGGTGTTTTGGTCACTGCGTCTCCGATCATTGATGGTCCGACTTTCCGCTTTCAATAAAGAGGGCTTAGCGAAAAGAAAAGGAAAAGAGTGACATCCCTTATGGTCGAGCACTCAAATCGACTCTATCGGTCGAGCACAAACTGTCGTTTCCCTCTCCCTTGTCACTCGCGTGATTCGAATCAATCAAGCTACTTTCCTTTAGTGGATCTATTCCTGCAATTGCGAAAGCGTACCAATATAAGATCCTCTATCCGGGGTCACTCTCACTAGAAGTAGGAGCAGCTACGCTATCGTATTTTGACCCTCTCCCGAGAAGAGTCATTGCCTCTTCCATCTATCTTGCGTCGTTCCCGCATTCTATTCTAGTTGGGAGTTTCATTGCAAATAACGCTATCTTTTGCTTAGGGGATAGGCATCTACCTCGAAAGCGAGAAGGTCGGACGCAATCTAATAGTAAAATATCTGTATGATTAAGCCACGGGTCTGATCTAAACGACTTCCATATATCTCTAAGAATCTTAAAAGTTGCTTCATATCTAGGTGGGAATAGCCGGTTCCCAATGGGAATGAGAGATGGGATCAAGGCAATAGCTACCTTTCTCGCTCCTGGTATTCGGAGATAGGATAAACAAGACTGACTTGACTTCAAACTCTTTCAGTCAGTCCATCAGATTGACCTCGAGATTCGCCTTTTGCTTTCATTTGGTCAACGGACCGTACCGAAGTTAGTTGAAATACAGAATGCAGGCCTAACCCATTAGAGAGATTTCCCAAAAAGTAGAAGCATTCCAATTCTTTATTTAGATTTAGGAGTTTCTTAGGAGAAGAAAGAAGCTAAGACTCTTTTCTTAGAGGAGACAAAGGGCTAAGAAGTGGAGGGAAGAGCGTACTGAAACCGTAACCGTCATGGGTGAGCCTGCAAAGTCCATCAAAACTCCAGACCCTTCTGCTTTGAGGCGCATAAGCGCACAGTTTTCTATTTAAAAAATAGAAGCGGATAAAAAAAAAAAAAGGCATTCATTCCGGGCAGAGAATTACCCTCGAATGAGTACTAGCCTATCTACGAAAAAGCCCTTTATGTTAAAGTATCTATACCCATAGGTTTACCTCACATCGATAAATCCACTCATCAAAAGGGGTCAGATAAAGCCTTGAGATGAATAATGCTTCCAGTCCCAAGGATTCATTCAGTTAAGTCGATGAGCAAGTCCTATGCGCTCGTCTAGACCAATAATCAATAGAGACGGAAACTCCCTTACGAAAGCCACTTGAAGGCGAAATGAACTTCTCGATCTAAAACAAGTCTTTGGGGACCTATTCTTCTCATACTTTATTTTGACCAATGGGTCAGTGCTGGTCGAAGAAAAGAAAACGAGACTTAGCTTATGCGGCACACATGCTCTGAAGCGTGCTTTTACGCTCGATGATTCCCTCTTCAAGGTGTGTTCAGTTAGAACGTTAAAAAGAAAGAGAGCGTTCAAGTTCAGGTGGTCGAATGCATTTTTCTGTAGCAGGAATCGCTTTCCTGGGCCCTACTTTGTTTATGTATGCGTACGTGTAAACGCATTTACTTTCTCTGAGGGTAAATTGACTTCGGGAGCGGTAACGGATTCGCTTAGAAGTTCTCGATACTAAGTTTGCCGGAAAGCACTTCACGTATAAGAGCTTGGGTCCCCGTATCCTTTGTTTGCCTTTTTACCTTCGGTAGGAAACCATTATGGAAAGTGATCACA
This sequence comes from Populus euphratica, assembly GCF_000495115.2. Taxonomy (NCBI): domain Eukaryota; kingdom Viridiplantae; phylum Streptophyta; class Magnoliopsida; order Malpighiales; family Salicaceae; genus Populus; species Populus euphratica. The sequence goes on along the minus strand of NW_011499963.1, from coordinate 450,875 downwards.
CGAAAAGCAAAAAAGCGCTCTTCCTTCCGGCTTCTGGAAAGACTTGAGCCGATAGACGAACATTGGTCAATTTCAATTATCAATTAAAGGTCGGCTACTAATTACAATTGTTGGATTGAAAGCATCTCTCTTTCCGATTTCGTTTTCGAAGGAGTTTTCTCGTATTCTGTATTAGCTCCTTCCACGAATGAATAAGGTAAGGCTTCGATCTTTCGCTTTTGAGTTCGTCCGGAAGCTCTAGTATGAGCCGGTGATTCCAGTCCGTCTCGGATGGAACTCCCACCTAAAAAGTCCTTAGTCTCTTGTCGAACATCTCACCCAAGCGCTAGGTAATCCAATTTGGAGCATCGGTACTCGCCAGAGTTACAAGTCGTTAAGCGACGCGAAAGAGTTGATCCATCGGATTGGGATTAGCCAGTCTTTGAGCTAGCCCTAATTGAATCTACCAAATAGGCAAATAGGCTAAAGAAGGGAAGCACCAACCATTCATTTGTCGAATCGAAAGCTTCGCCTACGACGTAACTCAGCGCGGTAAGCTCCATTTTCCTGGCGCTTGTTTAATTTAAAGTGGTACGGTATCCCCATTTCTAACTAAGTCAATTGAAAATGACATCGGCTAGTGAGCAAACGAGCTTCGGAATTGGATCAAAGCCAAGAACCGAGGCGAGGTCTGGAGTGTGCGGATCAGACAGAGAAGAAAGATAAGGTGTTCACGATTTAGAAAAAGTAGCATATGCTCCGGCCGGCTCGCTTAGTCTTCATCGTCAATGGCTGCTAACGCCGCGACGAGGGCGCGACGGGTTGCCAAAGGAGAGTCCCAAGAGGCCTAGGAGAGAGGTGATGTATTTATCTTTACATGTACTGAACTTATTGGGTCCCCATTAAGAAAATAAAGGCTTTGCCCAGCCTAAAGCGCTTTTCCTAACCAAGGTGATATTACCTTCTTCCACTACTGAGAAGTCTTCGAAATATTTCCTTCCATCGTTACCATGAGTACAGGCCCGGTCCTCATTCCGTAATTCTGGTTAAGAGATCCCCTATCTAACTGATCACACACTGACCTCCTATCCGGGGCCCCCGCCTGGGTTCAGCACCTAAGTTTCCTTCTTTCATCTCAGGGGTCGACGGTCTTTCTCTTATACGGTGGATGCTTGGTTCTTCTTATTACAGAGTACGGAGTGGAAGCATTATATCTAGTAGCCTAGCCGATTCCAGTGTTCAGTACCGGCACTCATACCTAATAAAGCCAGCATCCTCCGAGAAAGGTAACTGCCCCCTTCCTCTCATTCCAAAGCTGGAATGAAGCTCAGTGCTTGGCTCGATCTGGAAATTGCGTAAATAATAACTGGGTTGAAGCGAAGTCATCTCAGTCAGTTCAAAGTAGTAGGAAAAAGTAAGTGGTAAGGGAGAGGAGAGACCCCTATCGCTAACTTCTCTGTCCTAATCTCCTGTGTCGAAGACATCGGAAAAAGCTTGCTTGTTTTCGTGCTACTACAGGTCCTAGGGATGGGACTTTCAGGCCAAGTGCGGATTCGTCGAAATCGAAAGATTGCCTCTTATTTGCTAAGATTGGCGAATCAATCAGTCGTGGTTTCGGCTCATATCGGAAAGAATTAAAAAAGATAAAGTAGCGCATGGGCAAGGTAATACGATAACCGATTTCTTAGAGCATTTAGGCGACTCCTAAGACACCAAAAAAGGGTGAGAAAGACATGAGCCAATAGGCGAACCGAAGAAGCAGATTGACCTACTTTCAACGCATAGGCTCGCCCGCGAAAGGAAGACAATCGTTGCGTGCAATGCGTAACGCCTCTGAGCCAGAACTATAAGCATCATATAGAAGATCGTTGGCCAATTCCTTGCATCACGAACCTCTCGAACTAAAAGGAAAAGATCAACCGACCGAATCTTCGTTATTTATTCTCCACTTTCGACACGAATGCAATGAAAGCGGGTCAGCTGAGCTGCAAGTGAGATTTTGGTCCGAATTCCGGCTAACTCATGGGCAAAGTCGTCTTTTGCCGCCCCTCATGCAGCATATGAGCGGATCTTCACTAAAACCGGCTCTATTGGCGGATGGATAGCGCCCCTCACTCTGCTATGAGAACAAAGAAAGGCACACTATCTCCTTGCAGCTTTGCCCGTCGCCCTTCGGTAGTATAGTAGGATGGATAGCAAAGCCGCTAAAGCGCCCTTCGCTTAGTATCTTCGAGCCTCTACTGAATTCCGCTCGCCCCGGTCCGCGTTGACAAAGTCAACGACACAAGCAAGGAGTTGACAAAGGAGAACAGCCCCCTGTTGTTGATAGAGAGCTTACTGCCCCGCCCTTTATAGTATAGTCGCGACTGTTGTCATGGAAAAAGACTTTCTTTTTTGTCAAAGAAGCATGCTTAACACAGCCTATAGCGTAAAGGCATTCGAGCTGCGTCTAAACTAAATTAAAGGTGAGGGCCTTTACTCTTTCTTCTGTAGATACGCTATCCCTTCCTTCCGGCTATGGTATGGGGGAAGGGAAGTGAGATCTACCAATTTCTTTTTAGATGAGTGGCCGCACTATGATCGTTCGGGAGACATGGTCCCACGCGCTACACAAAAGAATGAATTGTTATGCGGTCGGAAAACTCTTTCTGCAGGCAGCCTATCCAATCAGATCACGTATTTTTGAATATGTCGTTCTGTCATATACATGTATTCGATTCGGTCTTCAATTTGTCCTGCTCGTGCCCGGAGAGAGAATGGGCACGACTCCCCCTCTTCCCGTTCTACTGTCCAAAACACGCCGGCCATTCTAAGTTCTGGGGTTGGGTCGGATAGGACCAGACCAAATCGGCTGGATCTGTGGAATCTGAACGGATCAGATCCAATCGGATCTGATCGTAGCTTCGAGTTCAGGTGCCGTACCGCGGCCGGACCGGAAAGGAAGGAAGGGGACAGCGAACCGCCTGCCAAGGTAGCTTGCTAACTCTCAGCCACTTGTTAGAAGGAAGTGCAGCTTGATTGTCGGGGGAGGGAAGGAAAAAAGAAGGTAGATTATTCGATTCTATTTCCTCCTTTGGTGACGGATTGGCTTGGAGAGAGGCGACCAACGGGAGGAATTCGTCTTTTTTTTGTTTGTATCACCGAGACACCCGAAAGGCCGGCCATATGTACCTCGGGAGACCCGGCCCATTCAAATCAAAAAAAATAGAACGAGCACCTACGACTAAGGGGAATGGAATGTCGACCACAAGGTGAGATGATCTTATAATACGAGGGCGAGTGACTGGTCAAGTCATGAAACTTAGTCATTTTGATCAACATGGCTGCAAGTGGACTGGGTTTATGTGTTTGAACTGACTACGACCAAAGTCGTGGCTGCTTCAACCAAAAAAGGGCGACCCCGAAAGAAGTACCTCACCTCACTTACTAAGAAGTAGTTGGAGCTGGGCTCCGTGAGAGTTTGCTTTTCTTTCTAAGAGCGGTCTGTCTGATCCTGATCAGACCGCTCCTGGTGTTCGAACTAGTCATTAATGGTCGGCTTCATTGGTACCCTTTCGGTATGCGTTGCGAACACTTTCATTTTTAGCGTCTCACCTTCTCTAGAGAAGCGAAACTCGAACGGATAGAGCACATGGTCCAACTACATAACTTTTTCTTTTTCATTACTTCCATGGTCGTGCCTCGTGGCACGGCAGCACCCGTACTATTGAAATGGTTTTTCAGTAGAGATGTTCCCATAGGTGCCCCTTCTTCCAATGGTACTATAATTCCTATTCCTATCTCTTTATTCCCTCTTTTGGTCTATCTACATTCCAGGAAATTCATACGCTCCATGGACGGAGCAAAAAGTGGAGTCTTGGTCAGAGCAAGCCGCCCCATTCTATTACCAGACAAAATTCGGAGAAGCTCACCCGAAACTAGAGCTAGAAACGCCTTATTTCGTTTCGTTCCCGTTCTTCATTTCCTTCTTCTCGAATCCAAGGGGGACTTCTCATATTTAGAATCTTTCTGCGGTGTGCTCTGTTTACTATTCTTTCGTACTTTCTTCTCTTTACCACGCGATAGGTCAGCGAAGCGTGAGCGGGCGCGGAGAAGGAAACGCCAAACACTTCGGCCTAACGGGAATGAGCAACGACGAAATGACAAGATGAGGTGCTCCGGGCACCCCCATTTAAAAAGAAGGGTCGAAGGTTTTGGGCCTCTAGCTTTCCCCGTCCCCCCTTCGTCGGGCGGTGCTTGTGTGGGGGGGGTGCCACCAGAAATCGGGGTTGAAGCTCTCGCCTTACCAACGAGCCGACAGCTGATGGCTGTTGGTCACGACTACTACCAAAAAGCTCCAATGAAGATGAATATTTCACATGGAGGAGTGTGCATCTGTATGTTGGGTGTTCTTCTGTCGTGCGACCCGGCGGCTTATGTGCAACCTGTGGCCCACGCCTCCTATTTGTTCAGGGCGGGCGGCGTGAACTCTGATTCGATCCGGGTATTCAATCCCGCCGCTGAGATGCTCAGTTGACTCCTTAACCTTGATAGGAAGATGGCTTATTCAATAATTCGTGCATAAGGGTAAGGAACTTTGGATGAACTAATGCGAATGGGTGTAAGCTTCGCTGCTCGGAAACACCCAGTGCTGACCACACTGAGAGACACGAAAGCGCAGGTAACGCCAGTTGGCGAAGTGGCGTTAAGCATCCCTAGCGGTACGAAAAGAGAGGTCGTGATGATATCATCTATGTCCGTACCGCTCCTCGTGGAGTAGATCCCGCGTCCACCCAAGTCTTTGACCAGGGAACGGGAAAATTCCCACTACCGCTGGCAGGCCAGCCGGGCCGTGAGCGCGGTGGGAACGGACTTCCCAAAAAGCCAGCCCCGGGCCGGGGTCAGCATAGAATGAAGGGGATGGCTCTAACTAATGTTGTGTCGGCTTTGCCAACTTCTTGGGTTACGGGCGGAGAAAGAGCGGACGTGGGGACTCGGGTCGGGGCGCAGCCTAACTAAGAGAGCCATTCCATTTTGGGCGAGACAGAATGGGCGGGCACGAGCGGTCTGGTGTCCGATGGTCAGACGACGACTACTTCATTTATTAGATTAGTCTTACCCGCCTATCCCGGAATGAAATGGAATAGAAGGAACGCGAAGCGCTATAGGATTGGTTTTTTTTTTTGGGGGGGGGATAAGCTTGCTTCTTCACAAGCTCCGCCCCGACCGGCAGCTGCTGGGTCTCCCCATCTCCTCTAAACTTCCCCCGGTCTTCGGCCCGAGCTGTATGAGGCAGAAACTCGTCTCACGTACGGTTCGGAGGCCGAGCCCCACCCCAGCAGTAATGGTGCGGCTTAGGTCAACTAACACAAAGAAGATACAGTTCACTCAACGATTGCCTTTGGGTTCCGAACTCCATATGGGGAAGGAACGTTGTTGTTTGCGAGGTCTCGATCATTTACATGGACCCACTTCTCATTCCATTTGTGGGAATTTGATGATCTATAAACCGTCCCTAACGAACGATCGGCTCATGTTTGAGCATGATGAATCACTTCGTGCCGACCTGTTGCTAATAAACTTTCCGGCCTCATATGAGAATGGAAAACTTGAGCATTTTCTGCATCGGTGGATGAAGAATCGCGAACATAATAATTTCTGGTTGACCATGTTCCCAGAAAAAAGATACTTTCGAGAAACGACGAGCACGACTGAAGTGGCTATACATACAAATCTATTTACGGATCTATATGCTTCGATTGGAACTGGAAGTTCCAGAACAGGCGGCTGGTATACCACCATAATGAAACTGCCTTTTATTTTTTTTATTCGGATAGGATTTATGTTGGCTTCGTTAGGGGGCTCGCGTAGTTTGTTACGTCAGCTCAAAAAGGATAAGTTGCGTTGGTATCGAGAAAGTTCCGTGGAGTTCATAATTGCAAAAAAGGAGTCAAAGTAGTGGCTGCGGCGCGTCTAGGCACTTCAGAGCGGGCCGGGAGGCGGGCGAATGGGTGGGCACTACTAACCAAGCCAAGCCGTCTGTCACTATCTCTATCATAATAGAAGCAAGCGTGAGGCTAGGATGAATTAGCTAACGAATTGACTAGGAGAATGATTCGTCGAATAAGGTGAAACTTTTCCTATTGCCCACTCCGCTCTCTCTTTGACCACTACTTACTGATTAGCTGGGAATATTCTTGCTTCTTGCCAGTTAGCTCTCCAGGGAGCTAAGGCAGTTACTGATTCAATTCTTTCGTAAGGGCAGGCTCATGGCGATAGGTTCTTTCAGTAGAGTATCTATAATCTAGGTATCAGTAGACGGAATGAGTCTGGTAAAGCTCTTTTGGCTTGGTCTGGGGAAGCTTTTTACTAGATAGGTATAAGATCTCAAATAATTAGCTTTGGGTCACGGCTAAACGTTGTAGGCCTAAGCGCAGTTGTCGCTCTTGGAGTCTGATCAGTAGGGGAGAAATTCACACCGGGAAATCTCTTTCTTAATAAAGAAGCAACATCCTAATCATACCCAGCCCCTGGCCTTAAAGAATCAATACCCGGAGAATGGTAAATGGCAAGAAAGAAAGGGTGTAAGCGGCGACGATCCGACTTTCATGTACGAGTCTCAATGGGCTATCAAGATTGAATTCCAGAAAGGTATTGCTTACAGAGCCAAAGAAGAATGAATTTCATTTTTGCCCTGAGACAACTCAATCAAACTAGTGGTATGCGACGTGACTTGGATTCGACTTCTTAACTCATCAACTAGAATGAGAAGTTGCAGTTCAAATGAATGCGGGGCTTTACCCAGTTTCACCGAGGGTTTAAGCGGTGATTAGGGACTTTCGGAACTCTAAGCCTTTTAACTATAAGGGAAATCCAGCCTTTGAAACTAACGAGAATCGAACTGTCATTGAAAGCCATCAGATCCAGCTCGAATGGAATCTTTGGACCGGCTAAGCGAAGTTTAAGGAATAACTGAAGCTATCGGCGGAGAAGGATATCTTGATGAAAGGGAAATGGCTATTCCGGATTCGACGTCTTGCTTCGACGTTTTGGAGGAAGGGCTGTTAGGGCAAGGGCTTCAGTTAAATTAGCTTTCCCGTTCGGCTAAGCCGGAAAGAGTTATCTCACTGGCTGAACGAAATAAGGAGCAAAAGCCGGATCTTCGAACTTAAGAGCAGAGAAAACCTACTTCCTTCAGTACGGTAAAGAGTTGCTCTTTCTGCTTTAGGTGCAGCCAGTGACGGGCCTTAGCAATAAGATTAGGAATGGGCCTAAGCGCAGGAAGGGAGCAGGGAGAAGCAGCGGGGAGAAAGAAATCGTCTTGAGGTAGAGGGGTAAGTTACCGACAGTCTCGATCCTCAAAGGAAATAGGCGCTACCATAGTCACAAAAGAGATTCCATATGCACCACCTATCCATCATCATCCCAGTTTTGTTACTCAAGATCACGATTGTCGGGGCACCCTTCTTTAAGACCCAGGAGCGGACCAAAAACAACCTATCTTGCTGCTCCGAGTGCCTACCCCATAGCTGATTTCTTTTTTTTATGCTGATATTTTTTGGGAGAGACAAACCGCATTTTTGGAAGGATTTCCCCGGATTCCTCCACGACTTGTTGAGGCAAATCTGTTTTTTATTGTGCCATTAGGCTTTAGGCTGTAGTATGTAATTTTTCGCAGAACTCGAAAAGGAGTGTAGCACTTTTATTAATAGTCGAATTGATCGCCTTTGAGAAGTGGGAAGAGTCTAGGTTGTGAACTCGCGAATCATCTTGCTTTATTTCATTTCCGAGTTCGGGACAAGGAGGGTCATTAGCCATAGGCGCCTTACCACGATCGTAGCCCTCCAGCGCGACGCATCTGTCCCGAGACAGTCTTTCTAGAGCTCTCCTAAACCTTTAATTGGCTTTCAAAGCAGTTAACAGAATCCCTCTCCGAAGCTGCGAACGGACCTCCGCTTGTCAGCTCTGCTGTAATCCTTCTACCCATCGCTTTCAGCTCACCTTGAAGACCCCTAGCCTCTCTACGGACTTAATCTACCCATCTTATCGGCTCACAACCTAGACGGTTGTCTTCTGTACGGGAGGAAGGCTGTCGCAGGGGAGGAACCATTTTGAAGGGGAGGGGAGTTCCACTATCTGAGTTAGGCCGATATCATTAGATAGGTAGGCTGATCTCCGCTTCTATCCTCCCGGGATCAGAAGCAGGCGATGGCGCAAGTGGAGTGAAAAGCTTTGAGTGGAAGGAAGGTCCTTGTTCAGCTCCGCCTATTCATCTCTTCTTTCAAATAGTGAAAGCAAATTACCCTTTTCTAGTTCTCACTCTGTTGTGGGGACCCACCAAGACTGTCTTTCCCTGTCTTTCCTAGTCTATAGGTCCAATCTCATCTGCTAGCGCTTCTTCTGGTCGGGACACATTCATAGATTTCTCATAATTGTTCCTGGGCTTGCAAGTGACTTACTGCTTTTGGCCGTTCTTGCTGTCTTAAGTCGTCCTCTTTCTTTATAATTAATTTCTTTCGTGCCTGCCCGGAGGCTAAGGGGAGAACTGCATGTCCTACTAGTCGGATAGAAGCCTACCCACCTACCAGCCTACCTTGTTCATATCGAGCCGGACAGGAGAGACACTCTTTAAAGTTAATAGAAGCAATTCCTTTTATAGAAAATAGGTGCGTGATTCAAATAGGGGAGTTCCGAACCAGCAGCAAGCCCTTTCTCGCCCTTTCTAATGTCCTAGGCGAAGGCAGTGCAGGCCCGGAGAGATCCCATTTTTTTTTATCGCTCCACATAGCTCACGACCCGGCACGAAGAAAGATCTTAGATGGGCGGATGCGAATCTGGATCTATCAACGGAGCAATGGAATTCAAGTCGTAGCCGTGTCTGACCCCCGTGATCTTTCTTTCCTTCTTTTGAAGCTTGTTGCCCTTTAGTGATAGTGATAAAGAGCACACCTCTACCTCTAATCTATCCCGCTCACGGTTTTCTTCCTGCTCACCAGGAATGGTAGAGAGAGCTCCTTTCTTATTCCATTTCCGGTGATCACGAACTTGGAAAACGTCCTGCAATCAAACTAAAGAAGAATCCACCCATCTCGACGTTCTTAGGCGGGGACAGGATTCGAACCGGCTTGTGACACCACCCCAGTAAGAGATCAACGAAAAGCATCTTCCGACTAAAAGAAAGTAGTTGAAAACCGAGACCAAAGGAGTGTACTTTACTTAATTAAGGAAGTGTACTTAACGAGGGGCTGTTGAGTAAGGGGGGGGTCGGTATTAGAAGTCTTTTTTCTTTCACGGGCACAAATGAGTAATGGAAGATCCATGTCCCCACCCTAGCCATGGGTGAGAATCTGACCTACCTTCCTTTTCCCCTTATGTCCTGTCTAGCTCTAAAATCGAACTTCTCTAGCGCCTCAAAGAAAAAAAATGGGCGTAGTAACTCAACCTGGAAGGAAGATCCAACAGATATAAGAAACAGATAGAACAGGAAGAGTCGGTGGTGCTGCTAACTGAAGTACGTGTGCATCCCCCTCCGTTCAACCAACGACGTAATAATCCTAATCCGGCATGTCCGGTCTATCTCTCTCATCGAGCTTACGCTTTCGAAGGAGAAATACAATAGGTTTCATGCGGAACGAGAACATTTTTCTTTGGTTACACTCCTTGAAATCCAATCTCCGGTAAAAGGCATAGACCAGATCATCTTTTGATTCTTTCATCTTTGCTTTGAGTTCTCATCCAGCTGTAAATCCTCTACTTGTTGGCCTTGGGAGAAAGAGACCACTTCGGGAACTCTTCGAGGAGGATAGCCACTCTCTTTACTTTAGAATCATCTTTTTACACGGCTCAGTGCAAAGCAAAGCTCTTTCGTCGAGATTGGCATTAGTGAGCACTTATCTCAGTATAAGATCGAAAAGAATGGAATGCATTGGTATTGCCTGGGGTGAACTGGTTGAAATGAAAGATAGCATCTTACCGAGCTCCTACCCCTAAGGGTAAGGGTGATCAATTATCCCAGAACCTGATTCCTATGTGTAAGGAGGAGCGGCTGGGACTCTATATAGAAAGATCATAAGCAGTTCTTTCTTTTCCCGAAGCTGGCTAGTCTTCTATTCTTTGCGCTCTCCCCCTTCAAAGTTTCTCATTCTTTCTTCCCTTTTCGCCCGCTTCGCTGGAATCTTGTTCTCTCCATAAGGAGGTTCTATAGTCACCCGATCTCTACACGATGCTGCGGAGCACCTCTTGTAGTCTTTGGCTGACCTGATTGGTGCTTTCGTAGCGGGGAATGCACTTCGACTCCCCCTATCCCAGACAGAATGAAGCTTTCACACTCCTTCTCTATAGTTGATCCATAGCTTGAACAAGACAGCTGCACCAGGATAGTCAGAAAGAAGTAAAGCGCATCCACAACTGCCGCAGAAAGAAGAGGAGCATCTATACTATCTTCCGCAACTTCCGAAAGAGCCACATCAAGAACAAGAGCGGGTACCGCATGTGCCGTAAGACAGGCAGGAATGGGATATATATTTGAAAGAACAATAGCAAGGAGAGGACCAATTCTTCCAGATGAAAGATGACTACCAATGAACCAGGCAGGGACTAATCAAAATAAGGATTCTATTCCATTAGCCGAGGAAAGAAGTAGCAAAGGAATCTCGCTATCGTGGGAGGAAATAAAAAAGTAGGATAGGAAGCTCTATTTGATCTAAGGGATGGCTAAAAGGCCAAATCCAGCTAAGAACAAAAAGAAGAGATCAAGGAGAGGGATATAGCTCTTTTTACGGGAGCTAGACGAGCACTCGCAAGAGAGCGACCGGCAGATCTAAAACTGCTCTAGTAAAGTAGAACGAAAGTAGTCTAGGCACACGAGAGAAAGCAATTCAGGGCATTTGAATCGACGATAGCGAGATACATAGCCCGTGAAGTCTCCCTTTGGACTAAGAAATCGGCACATAGTAGAATCGAACTGATGTAATGGGCGGAACGCTCCCCTACCGATGCCTTAGGCCCAAAAAAGCTTTCTTTTTCCTCAGGGGAGACCAGGAGCCATTGATTGAATCCTTCGAGCTAGTCGGCGAAGGGACCAATGGGTATGATAGAATAGATAGGAATGCCAGAGCGTCAATGAAATTCATGTTTTCCGGTTCTCCATTTATGAATAGAAAAGGTCTTGAAGCCCAAAATAAAGTTTTTTTGGAAAGGAGTAAAGTCAGGCTTTCTTCAACATCTGTACTTGATCTAACCCTTTCTTTTGCTTGACTTTAGTTTTCAATAAGGCGCCCTACCCTATCGCGATAGACCACCTTACTCAAATAGGGGGCATCTCGGGCATTGAAAGCAAGGAGACTGGAAAGGGCTGAGGTAAGGGATCGTGAGCCATAAGCAGCAAGCACAGTATTCAAGTAAAGGCCTTACTAATCTAATATAATATATAATATAAAGGAGGAGGATTTGGATCAAGCTCATATTACTATCACATTACTATGTTAGGAGATAAAAGCCATTCAATCCCCGGGAGCTCTTTTTCCCTAAAGCGAACGGTCTACTCAAGCTCAAGAAAGTAGAAGTTGTGCAGCAAGTCGGGACTTCAATTCCTATCGTATCAGTTCGAGACAGTCAATTGTATCCCCCTCGACGCGAGGCCATCCAAAAGAATGAAGACGAGCTCACCCTGCAAGAAAACGGATGCAACAAGCAACGATTGAGCAGGGCGAATCCCTTACCCGGAGTCAAAATGCGCTGCGATCTAGCCTCTCTTGGCGCACCTACCTAATAGATAGAGATAAAGCTGAGGTAAGTAGTTAACTGACTAGTGCTTCCAGTCCAACAAGTCTCCTATTTCCGAGTGAATTAGCAAGAGCACGACCCGCGACCTGTTATTCAGCGACATAAGACTTTTGTCGCCTAATCTTCCGTTCCCCTCTACCTATGAGCTCCCAAGTCGGTCATTCCAGGAACAGCACGTCGTCGAAGCGGGAGTGGTGAAATAAAGAAGTCGGAGCTCACTCCTAAGGGTTGGTCGGCTGGCTTGTCATCCCGTGAATCGGGCTAGACGAGTGAATCTAGCCATAAACACTCTTTTGTTGCTTGCGTATCGTACCCGATCCCTCCTTCAAGCATCTCTATTCCCCAGACCGCTTGAAAGAGTAGAAGTCGGCCAGTCCGTAGTCATAGGGCAGCTAAGCTAAGCTTTCAGGCAAGGGAGGTATAGGATGAGATAGAGAAAGTCTTTCCAGTCCTACAGCTTGAGCAGTAAGTAGTCTTTACTAATTTATACGCGTCAGCGATCAAAGGTCAGCATAGTTGGGCAAGCATGAGGAGATCCAGTTTAGTCCGAACAGTACTATTATCCCGAGTCAAGTAGTAGCCTCATGGAGGAAATGAATATTGAGTGGATGAGATAAGATGTTTATTGAGGAGTAGGCTTAACCCTGCGGAGGAGAAAGACCAGTGAGGAGCACCTTTAGAACCGTTATATGCCCGGCAAGTCCCAGGAAAGCCTAAGTTGGGTAGGTCATTCCGGTATGGGACAAGCGAAGCGATCGGCCGGTTGGTGAGTCTGTCCATTTTGTGGAGTGAGGAAAGTCAGTTGATTCCGTTCCTGAGGTTCTTTCTTCGCAAGAGTCAATGCTAATAACGCAAGATTGGATTAAATACCTGAATGCCAGGCAAGCTCGTCAATCCCGATGCTAGCGAAGCGTCACTTCAACTAGTCCATTCTCGAGGCAAGCCGGTAAGCCACATGAGGCGGCGGCACTTCCATTCTCGGAGGGAGGTCCCGCATGAGTAGAGGCGCGCAGGCAAGCGAATAGGAAAGTAGTCTTTATCCGCGGCAAGCATATAAAGTACCGAACAGCCCGAGGAGTAGGCTTCCCGATGCGGAACTCTATTCCTTTTGCACTTGAAGTAGAGAATCCGAAAGAGTGGGGTCAGTCAGATGAACATGCTTCTCTTCCCTGCTGTCCCGTGCGGGGGATTATCAAACATCCCTGGTTAGGCCCAGTAGGAAAAAGTTGGCGATGATTGAATGATCGGGAAAAGAGGCAGGTGGGGAGGTCTCAGCTAGCTGGCCTCCTGGGGGAATGAAACCAATCAGTGGTGTGGATTCTACCCGGGGTTCAACTCAACTAGATGGGGATTCATATCTTGTTTTGAGGTTGATATCGCGGGGAGTCCTATTTCATGCCGGGGAAGACGAAGTTACATAAGTAGTTGATTCGAAGGCTAGAATCTCCTGTTTTGAAGCAGTTAACGTTATGGCGCTCCCGCCCTTGTCCAGTAACCATTCTGAGGGGGGAGCAAGAAAATATCATCAACTCATAAGTCCTTATAGGAGCATACCATATTATCTTTCTTTGCGAATATGTTAATCTGTGAAGCCAACAAGCCCTCTATACTTCACAGCATACATCAAGGATGTTCCGGTTCCCAGAGTTCAGATTGACCATGGAGCATCTCTTAATCTCATCACTCTTCCTGCTTTAGAGGAACTTGGGATTTCTCCAAGCTCACACTGGAGTATCTATATTTGGATATGACGGAGGGTACCAAAGACCTGTGGGCAAGATCAGGATCAGATTGCAAATCGGTGATCTAACTTCGGAAGCGACATTCTACGCTATCCGAGGACGAGCATGCTACAACCTTCTTCTAGGCGGACCACGGATTCATGACAATCATGTGGTCCCATCTACTCTTCATCAGTGCTTCAAGTATGTGGATACAGACAATAAAGTACGTCGCGTGTTCGCAGACAAGAAGCCGGCAGCGAGATCTACTATGCAGACTCAAAGCTATATGTAGATGCCGAGACAGAAAAGGAAGAACCTATCTCTCTCGCCGAGACAGACTCGCCCCCCCTATCGTCTAAGGCTTTGGCAGCGGGAAGAAAGAAACTCGAAAAAAGCCGGCTCCAGCTACCTTTAGCGGCTGTGGGGATCGCTACCTGTGATCTCAGTCGGTTCGGCTGAGCCGTCTCTTCAACTTCTTTAACCGCGGACTCCGGAACACATTCGGTAGGCTGTGTCCCTTCGACACTCTGTTCAGCAGCCTTTTCTGGATTACCAGCCGACTCAGAACCAACTTCTGATCTTTCTAGTTCCTGCCTAACACTAACAGGGGAGGGGACTACCTCTCTTCACCCATATCTTAAACCTTCACCAACGATTTCCAGATTCGACGATTGGAGTATGCATATGCGTCAAAACGACCTGGTGTGCTGAGTTTGAAAGCAATCCCTTATCTTTCTTTTATATTCTTTGACTCCCTCGGTTGCTATTCGACTGGAATTCGTGGTAACATATACAACTCTTAAGAACAAACTATAATTCCTGTTCTTGATTGAATGGAGATGGAATGGAAACACTAAACAGCTGTTTAAAGGAGGTTTACCCAGCTGTAACCTGCTGATTTCATATGAATGGACTCATTTGTGTTGTTGAATTCTTTAATCTACTGCTGGAAAACAAAGGGGGGTGCTGTAATAGAACTAAGTCGTATCACATGAAAGTAGGGTTTGCCTGAAAGCCAAGGAAAATGGCCATAGGAAGCTCTTTAGCTATGGTACAGTCCAAAGCGAGTCTATGATTGGCTTCATTCCATGGTGCCAGGTTTGAGCTACTAACTGAGCTACTCTTTCCAGACAGACAGGGATTCGTTCATTCGTTCTGACTGCACGGCATTCATTCTTGCTATTGCCAGGCCGTTGCTCCGCGCTTTACGACTAGTGCCGTTTACCAGCTCGTTACTCCTAAGCCGGTATCCCCCTCAAGGGAAAGCAATCCAATGCTGTGTCAAGTGCGCTACTGCTTTCTTACCTTCCCTTATACTTATATAAGTAGTTATAGATGCAGACGATATAGCGTCTTATCGTCTTTATTCTTGAATTTAAATATGAATTAGCTGCCTTTCCTACCTTCTTTTTAACTGGAAAAGGGCATTCATATTTGCGTATGAGCCCTTTGTGAACCTTCCTGAAGGTTTTGAATTGTTGTGGCTGGAGATTGACCATTACTAGGTCTCCTTGTTTGTACTCTACAGGCCGTCTCTTAGTGTCTGCCCATTTCTTTATTTTCTTAGCGGCTTTCTCTAGGGCTCTTTGAAATTCTTGGCGAACTTGTAGGCGGCCGGGCTTCGACCAGTGGGGATACGAGCTAAAGTGTGAGGCGTAAGGGGTTGCTGTCCCGTGACCAACTCGAAGGGGCTGTGATGCGGCGCCTCGCTGTGCTGCAAGTTGTAACAGAACTGGGCTACATCCAACAAATGTACCTTACGAAGTATCTTAGGTATTCTTCCAATTCTAATAGGGCGTTACCGTCTGCCCATCCGTTTGTGGGTGGAAACTGGTGGAGAAGTGGAGTTCCGAACCCAAAAGACTTTTGTCCTGCGAACCGCTCACTGATGATGTTCCGTGGAATCCCCCAGATGACGTTCTTTAGGAAATTTCTGCCTCTTCAGCCGTGCAATCTGTCGGGGCTGCTATGAACGTGGCGTACTTGGAGAACCTGTCTACTACCACCATGATTGACCCAAATCCATCCACTTTAGGCAAGGCCGAGATAAAGTCCATGGAAATGCTTTCCCAGGGTCTCCCTGGGATTGGATTGGTAGGGGTTCCAACAGGCCTGCTTGTTTCTGGTGGTCTACCTTGTCTTGTTGGCAAACAAGGCAGGTTCTTACGTACTCCTCTACCTCTTCTCTCATATGGGGCCAAAAGTCTCCTTCTTCGAGTAGGGCTAAGGTACGCCGCTGCCCTGGGTGTCCTGCCCACTTCGTGTCATGGCATTCTTTTATCAATTCTTTTCTTAGATTGCCCCACTTTGGTACATAAAGTCTTTCTCCCTTAGTGTGGAGTAATCCGTTGCAAAATCGGCGCCTTTCCTTCTCGAGCCATTGTCACGAGCTGGATTTGAACCAACACCTCTGGGCCAGCGAACTTCCTTTATTCTAATCGTGACTGACATGACACGGTCCCTCCGAAGAGTACGATGTTTGGCTTGCTGCTCTCCCGGGACACACCACACGAAAGCTTTGAAAAAGCTATTCCCACTGCTTCGGAACAAAGGTGATTCTGTTCATGCTGAAGACGATCTGTCTAATTCTATATACTTCTATATAGACTCAACTTCTATTAGAAAGGCGAACCTAACCTATAGGCCTGTTTTAGCGCAAAGAAGGAAAAAGGAAGGTCAGAGGGTGGAGAATTGCGAGGGGGAGGGCGGCGCCCCTTGCTGGATAGAATATCGAGAAGCACATGGTTTTTGAAGGGTAGCAAACAAAGGAAACCGGTTCCGGGGGGGAGCTTTTGACCTTTATTATTTCATTACATACTCTCTTTCTATGAACCAACTGGCGATCAAGTGGAAGGAACGAGGCACTTCCGACCAAGCAATATCGATTCTCTTCCATTGATCCATCGATCCCTATGCGGAGGAGTGATATCTGGTGGGCCTCTCCTCCTGGGGATTATGAAGCATCAATTTCAAGCTTTCCCTCCTTCTTCTTATCGCTCTGCTTCTAGCTATTCGGATAGACCACACCTCAGAAAGAAAGTCCGCTATTCTATTAAATATCATGGCAGAAATCCCGGAAACGGACATCTATTATCATCTGTCTAGGCACAAAAATAGAATAAGGATAGATATGCCAGAAAGACACGATACGGGGAGCCATACTCTACGGGAGAAGGGCAAAACACTTGTCTCTTCGGGTGGTCCCAGTCGGTAAAAGGACTATGGGGATGGGATTGGGCACGCTGAAAACCTAAGTCCCCTTTTCCCTTCCTTATGATCAAAGATATTTTTGAGTCCAGGAGAAGGATCTGTCGTCTATGCTTTCAACTGATCCTGAAGATTTGAATCGTTTAGCTAGTGTCCATTCCGTGTCTTCTTGTGAGGAGAAGCCGTCATATCCGTTTCCCTGGTTTCTAGATCTTTGTGACGGTTCTATATCTATAGGTTTGATGATTCCGTTTTCTCTCTTTCCTAGGCCTGTTCCAGGTGTGTACCCGGATCGTCACATTTTTTGCCATCCTCGAGACTGTTCACTCGGGAGTGGTTCCCTAGGTCGTTTGAGACCTCTTCGATTCGCATGGGTTTACTGTTTGCTTCTCTAATGGGAACATGTCCATGAAATTGGTACTCGGGGGTTGGGTATGTTTTTCTCTGTTCTCACTATGGTTCTTCCTCCTTGGAATGGGAATTTGACACATCTATGATAGGAGGACGGGACGGCACCGTGATCGTGTATCCACATGCGTCCTTAAAGTGGGTGGAATGTGGTCTTGCACTGAACTAAAAGGAAAATCATTGTGTCACTCTCTCGATTGCATCCCCTTAGTTTAAGGCAAATAGTCCCTAGTGATTCTTGGGTTGACCCGGCATAACCCTTGATGTGATACAAGGGGTAAAGTCTTCTTCGCTTATCCCTAGGGATTCGTGCTTATCTAAGAAGGGAAGAGTTTTTTGGGGGTCTTGCTTGACTAATAGGGGCCTAGTGCTATTGGCTTATTATATTCCCGCATCTGTTCGATTGTTTTTATAGTTGTCGGAAGTCAGAATGGTGCTTTTTTAATGATTTGTCACGTAAGGGAGAATCCAAGAAATGGACTTAGCCATTTTTTCTTTTCCAAATAGGGGGGAAGAACTAAACCCCACCCAGGGACGAGAGTTACTCAACTGCCGCCTAAGGTTATACAATATCAACGCTGCGCCGGCTAAGGAGAGGGCTTGAAGCTCTCCTGTTGTCCCCTATGGTGAAAGGTAGTCCGAGTGGCCTTAGCGGCTACCATTTTATGGAAAGATTGACGCCAGTATAGCGACGAAAGAGGTTCCCGAATGACTGACTTGAGAAGGCCTTGGATCCTTCCCGAATTACTAAAGTAGTGGGCTTGAGGAAGAAGGGCGATCGCCTCACTAAGAGGAAAGCTAATCCGGCAGCGGGGCTCACATTGGGTGGCTTTGGGGAAGCATTCTCCTTTTCTCTTCTCTACACTATCAGAAAGCTATACCCGACCAGTAGTTAAATAGCTTGCTTGCTCCTCCCCCATATCCTGCCTAGAGGCCCCAGGCTTCAAAACCTTATGCCGTGACGAAGAAATTCCAATTTTCAAGGCACGAATGATGAAGAATGAAGAGCTTCGGATGAGTATAAAGCTGCATGCACTATCTTGCATAAGCAGCTTTCAAGGTCTCGTCAGGAAGACTCTCATAGATCACTATTTCCCAACCGCCTACTTCTCAACTGGAAGGCTGTTCCTCGGAGCCTAGTGAGATGCCAGCTATGCTATGAAAAAAGAATCTCGAGTTAGGTATGCTGCAGAGGAGATAAGAAAAGGCTCAGCAGAGGGGATCCGGTAACTGTGTTGAATGTGGAGGAGTTGGGCATTTTGCTCGTTACTGTCCCAATGTTCAGACGGACGAATGCTGCTGGGGGAGTGAAGAATAGACCAGCTGAAGATGGAATAGTGAACGTTGTGGAGCCTAGAGCCGGGGAAGCGGATTAATCTCTGTTCAAGTAGGAAACATAGCGGAGGTTCTGAAGCTTAGGAGAGGAGACAGTTTCGCTGTCCTTAGATTGTGTGGCAACGTGAGCCAACGTCAGCAGAAAGGAGGAGGATACGGAAGGCTGTATTCCGAATCTATGTCGGAATTGGCCAGTGCAAAGATGATCATTGATGCTGGGAGTTCATAAGATAGCGTCCACGGAGATGGTGGATTAGTTGGGGCTTCAGCCCTTTTACTTTTAAGTAAGGGCCTCATCCAGAGCCCTATCGAATCAGAAAAAAAAGGGCATGAGCAGCGGGCCGGGTAAGGGGTTATAAGGTGCCCCTTCCGCTATGTTGGAGCTGGGGAAGTTAAAGCAGGACGTCTGGTGTGACGTCGTCCCTATGGACGTATTACATATCCTACTCGGAAGACCATGGTAATAGGAGTAGGGTGTTACCTGCGTAGGGAGAACACCGGTTTCCTTTTGGCAAAGGCGGTTATTGCCATCAGAAGACTTTGGTTGGCTAAGGAGAAAGGTGTTGGCATACCATTTCTGGACGTGGTGGAAGAGTCCATAGAATGCTATGCCTTGATAGCAAAGCCAACTAGCAGAGCCGATGCAAGGATCGGTGGGATGCCGTAGCTTTAAGAGATAGGGGCGGAGGCAATCGGAAAGGCTTTTTTTAGGAAGGAGGCCCCCTCATAGGCTATACCTAATACCCAACCTTGCCAAAGGGCTCTATCTGTTCCAATAGAGAATTGGGAGAATACCTTTCATGAATTCCAACTTCAGCATTGATAGAAGATGGCTGCGGTTATGTACAACATGCGTACCCCAGCTTTGCCAATACGACTGGACGTGACTAATGAACAAATCAAAGAGTACAACTCAAGTACAATTAGTACAAGTACATGAGACATAAGTGACACACATACGCTAACACTCCTCCAAGCGAATGGAGATTGATCATTCCCAGCTTGCTCATCAAAGAAGGGCCCTGCTAAGTCCCTTAGTTAAGATGTCGGAAATATGATTCTCACTAGAGATGGTTGGAGTCCTTATGATGCTTGCCACCACTTTCTTTCTTACAGAATGCCCTTTCCCTTGATATATTGGCGACCTCTAGATCTTTGGCTCGCTCGTGTTTCACCGGAGCTCTCGATGCTCCAAATCCATTTCCTCCAACAAGCTCTTTGCCCACACAAGATTCCCAGCTGTAGTGGGCATCGCCCTATACTTAGCGAAAGAACTTTATTTCACCCTATCTTGCGAACTACATTACTACAATACTACAAGACAATCTTCTGACCGGGGAATTGTCTTCTCCTACTAGGGAGGGGGATCTGATAATGGCCTGGCGGGTATGAGTACAACAATCTTAGCTGCTAACAGCTGTGGGAGCAATTGTGATAATGACATTGGCAGAGGACTGAACTTCCTGGGTGGATTAGTAGTTGGAAAGGCATTGGCTTGTGTACCCCCCTAAAAAAAGTGTGTGGTACTGATGTGATCTGAATAGAGGGACTTGCGTAAGGTCTTTGCTGCACTGTCGGGTAACTCTGCTGTGGAGCATGTTGTGGCAGTATTGGATAGCTTTGCTGTGAGATACGCTGTGGGGGTCCTGTATAAGACTGAGGAGCTGAGGGTTGTTGGGCGCAAGGGGATCTTGAATCAAAGAATTCCTGTTCGGCAAGCGAAGTAGAAAAAGTATGATTCTTGCTCTTCTCTAGCGGTATCGGCTTTCGGGTAGTGGTGGGTTCAGTCAGTGAAACTCGCATTTAGGCTCGCTTAGTAAACTCGTATCAACTACTCGCCTTCTTAGCTTTGAACTTCTAGCCGCTTTTAAGATTTAAGCACAAGTGCAGAGAATCTTGTTGGGTTTCGGTAACTAGCCAAGCGCTAGTGAAAGTTGTTAAAGCTAAATATTGAAAGCCTAAAGTAGGAACTCACACCCTTAGTCAAGTCAAGCGAGACGCTTAGGTTCCGGCACTTTCACCAGTACTTGAGCCAGCACCTGAACCGAGACCTAAAGCTGACCCGCTGAAGGAACCTCTTTCCGTTGTTAAAGCAAGTACGCTTTTCAAGCTTTTTCCTTACTATAACGCGCAAAACTCTCTTTTCACTGAAACCAACACGCCTAAACATAAGGTAGGTGCTTTCACTACGCTTTCGACATTCCCTTTCGCTTCCGGGAAAGCGCAGTGGTCAAAGTAAAGTAGTTCAAGTCAGTGCTTTCCTTCCTGTCTGTGAGTAGAGTGTGGCTAAGTCGATTTGGTTCTGGTATCCGATCAAAGGCCAACTGTCTTAGCCATAGCGATCTGGCTGGCCATATTCAGTAGCGTTCGCTGATCTTTTGGTTAGAAAGAAAATAATGGAAGCAGGTGTCGACTCACGTGAAGAGACATGGTTCAAGTACGTTGAGTGAAGAATTGGCTTTAGGAAGAAGAGAGCGATGGGGAATCTAGGACACTGGGAGGAGAAGATAGCCGAAAGGCTGAACGAAGAACTCGCAGTGAACCATTTCGAAGAAAATAGCTTCTGACTGGGCTGATGAATTCAGAGTTGGAAGAATGGAACTCTTGGATGGTAAGACAGGGCTTGGTGCAGCTGGGCTAACTGTGCTTAGTGAAGCGGAAGCGGAAGTTTCATATGCAAGTTCTATATTGATGTAATTACAGCATACTTCTTCTCTTTTAGAAACCTCTATGTATATACTTCTATAGGACAAAAGTACACTACACATCATTTTCGGATTGGGTGGTTTGCAGAGCACCCTGGAGTTCGCTTCACAAGATATGCAGTACTCGGTGATGATGTTCTCATCGCTGATACGTGTGTATCCCAAGTGTACGAGCAGGTACTCCTAAAGTTAGGAGTCACGATCTCAGCAAAAAAGTAGCTGATATCTCATTCCGGCTCAGCCGAGTTTGCTAAGCGGTTCCGAGTGAGAGGGTTGAGTGTGGACCCCAGTCCTATTTCAATTGCTAATCTTGTGAATAGCCATCACCTCTGTCTTGCTATCGCCCCACACTAAAAGTATCCAGTCAGTCTTGTCTTATATACGTATTTTATTTCATTTCGCAATGAAACTCTGCGTGGGCGCCTATCGGCCGAAATTGGATCTCTTAGGTTCGCTGCGCTTAGGATTAGGAGCTGGCTTGGAAGTCTTTAGAGTAGCGATGTTTTAAACTTTTCTCCACTGGTTCTCCTACTCGTATGGTTGGCCTATAGTCTCTCTCGACTCACTGGTTCGCCTAAAGGTTCAGAAATTGGCATTGAGGGAAGGCTATTGCCATTGATTTTCCGGCCTATAGCTTACTGAAAAAATCGTAAAGAATGGGCTAAAGTGGCTCTAGAGCAGTCATTGAATTCAGTTGAAATCCGAGAGAAACTCGCCTCGAAGTCTGAGTCTGTATTGGGCCTTCCTTTTATTTGCCTAATTTGTTTTTGGCTTAGGAATGGAATGCTCAAAACTATATCTGCTTTTGTTTCACCTGGGCGTAGGGTTCAGAATGGGATCAATCAGACCCTGCGACTCAGTGCTTTGATAAGAAGAATGAAATCTCAGGTTTTCCGCTTCTTTGGCTGACACCGGCCGATAGCCCATGATCTGAGACAGCCTCTTCTTCGTAATCAAGCCAGAGCAAGGGATAGATATGATTAGAGGAGGCGATCCTTAGGCATGGACGGACCGGTTATAGGTTTTCTCAACAAGGGAGAGAGATCGAAACCCTCTCTTTCTCGAGATCCCCTCTCTTCCGTAACGGGGCCAAAGCTCAAAGTCCTAAGTGGTGAATCGCTCAACGGTTCTAACCTAACTAGGCATCCAAGTCGGCACTATAGAAAGAGATAGCTATGATAAATTCAAATGATAAGACACATTCTCGTTTTTTTTTTGGCTTGCAATAAAGCTAGGGTCCTAATCGAGCTTTCATAGAAAGCCTATCTATCCACCTCTCCAAAGACAATATCTTGAGTACCTATGATGGTGACCACATCCGCTGGCATGTGATGTTTGGACATAGAATCGAGTCCTTGTGAATGGGCAGAGCCAGGTGCTCTTATTTTACGACGGTAGGGACGATTGCTTCCATTACTGACCAGAAAGACACCAAATTCTCCTTTAGGTGCTTCAACTGCGGTATAGGTAGAAGAAGCTGGTACGGAAAAACCTTCTGTATAAAGTTCGAAATGGTGAATTGAGGTAGAGTAGACCGATGATCCTGTAGTCATTTGGCCGGCTATTGAAAGAAAAAAGCTTGCATTTGCTCCCCCTATTGTATAACCGGTCCCATCTCTCTCCAAACCTAACGTGGTAGTTTCCCATCATAGGGCTTTCTATCTATAGATTAAGCCATTACCAAGGAGCGGAGTCGTTCAGAACTCAGTTGACTGCTTCTATAGATAAGGCGGAGCGTCCTTGGCTCAGCATTATAGCACATAGGGCTTCTACTACAGCGCTTCGCTAACTCGAAGCGCCTCGCTATGAGAATCTAGCTTCGCTAACGCTCGGCTAAGTCTTGAACCTTCGCGCTGACCGTTCGTTTTCTCAGTAGCAAAAGCGCTTCTCTTTGCCCGAAAGAAAGAGATTTTTTTTATTGCTCCACATCTGCACTCGTCAAGCCAACCTTGCTTTTTGGGAGGTGAAACAGCGGTTGAAGCGGTCATTTCGAAATGACAGCATCGAAGAGAAATATACATGGTCACGGTTATCCTGGACTGTGTTCCGGGAAAAAGTGGCCTACTTGAAAGAAAGGGCGGGCACTCTCGTGTTTCAACTCCACTATACTATTAATAGTTATGGTGTGTACTTACAGCCTCTACGATAAGCAAGTGAATGGGGCCGGTGCGTGGCGAACGGAACAGTTCATCAAGCCATTTCTCGCCGTGACCCCCAAAATAGGAAGAGAGGTACTTTACAAATAGGGGCTAATTGCTTCGCACCTGACTGCCCTCTCGATACCTTCTCAGAGCTTTGTAACTAGTGGCCGGGTCGCTGTTTTCCCAGTGCGCGGAGCCCCAGGTGTTAGTGGTTTCTCATTGGGTCAATAATACTAATCCCTCTTTTTGTGCTCCTAGGGCGGGAAGAAGAAAAGAAAACGCGAAGCGTTCTCTTGCTTTCCCAACCTCTGGCTTCTAAAGGCTGCCCTCTCTTGGCTGGATGTTGGTCCAGCCTACTACGAGGATCCCGTATCCAGCAACCAAACCTAAAAAAAGGGCATCCAAACCCCTTCCTTGTATAGGTTGGAGCTATGAAGCTTACCTTATTATTAGAGAAAGGGGAAGGGGCTTTTTCAGCTGGTGCGCAGGTTTGGAAAACCGTTTTCCCTTAACTTCCCCGTAGGGGGTCCCGTGGTTCCTATGCCGCCGCGTTTCCCGGTCTTTTTCTTTTAGTGCTTCGACCCGAAGCGATAGCTTCTAGCTAGTTCAGTGGATAAGATGACTGCGCTCCAGCTCACTCAAGAATGGGACGGCAGTGGTCCGCCGGCAAGCTCGTTCTAATCTTGGACGCAGTACATTGGAATCCTGAAGCACCACCACGAACGCTACCGCGCGTTCGCCTGCGGTGCGGTAAGGCACCACCCTGTTGTGCCAGCAGCCAACTCCGACGTGTCAGCTTAGTTATCCTCATCAAGCCACTTACTTGATGTCTAGCTTCCCAACTGGTAGACGGTTCCTTTTCCCCCAGATCAATGAAGAAGGAAGAAGTCAGTTGATTCTTCCGAAGAACCGGAAGCGAAGCGCTATGCCGGGGCGGGGGGACGGGAAAAGAAACGGCTCCGAAGAAAGAAATTGGGGTTCCCAATGCTTCTCCACGCCCAACGAGATGCGTCAACCTCGGTATGCTTTACTCCTAACCCCACAAGGTTCCGAGACGGAGCTTAACCTGAGTCTCGGTTAAGAACGACGATGATCTACGTTTCACACGGCGCACGATTCCATGGATAGTTTCATTCGACATCGTGATGGAGGACATAGCTTACGATCATCGGCTTTGATCATGCCACTAGGCATTTGATTAGGACATTGCACAATGATCCGAAGACTTTGTCGCATCTCTTCAATACGGATACAGTAACGATCATAGCGATCTCCTCTGGTACCTACTGGTACGTCAGGATCCAATTGGTCATGAACATCGTAAGGTGCTGCTTTTCGCAAATCCCAGCATACCCCTGGTTGGGATGGGTAGGCCCACCACTTCACTTTCACTTAGGCCCGGGCCAAGTCAGTGGGGGGACCCTGTCGGGCTCCTCCCCCCCCCAAAAAAAAAACTGTACGTGAGAGTTTCCCTTCATACAGCTCGAATCATTCTCAGATGCCCGGAGAGGCAGCCTATCCTTGTTTGTTGGGTTGGTTCACGCGCGCGCAAACGAGTACCAGCCGCAACAGCAGGAAACTATGACCAATAGAGTCAGACACGTCAGCTACATCCGCACGCAAAAGGAATGTGGTTCTGGTCACGGCTTTCTTTCCCTTATTAGTAAAGGGGGCGCGGGACGTTCGCGGAGTCCGTGCCTTCCGTACCACCACATGGTCGTTCTTGGACGGATCCCGCCCCTAAACATAAGGGATAGGGGGAAGGTGGCCGGGCCCTATCAAAAGGTAAAGAGAACCCGGCCACCTATTTCATTCGACGTTCGGAGGCAGGGGGTTTTGAAACCCGATTCGACCTACTTTTGGATAACAAGAAGGCGAGCTGATCTGCTTTGATCCAGGAAAAAGCCCAGTCAGCCACCAACTCGGTGCAGGTCACGTAACCTACAGCTCGGCCTTCGCTTTTTGAGGCTTCCTCTACCCACATCTCTATGTGCCTGCAGCACTTCCATATGGAGAAAATAGGCTTACCATGTTCCATCAATAGCACCTAACCTATGCCGATTTTGGCGGACCGTGCTCCACCCCGGTGAACTCATGCGGTGTAGACGTGCCCAGAGGCCAGAAGCGAAATCCGTTCACGGTCCGTAGGACCAACACCATTCGAAGGTGGGCGGCCCGCCCCGCCTAGAACAGTCATGTTTGACTGGGCTTACACACATTCGCTCACTTACGCTGTCCCCCCTCAGCTCACCCTAGCCCCGGGCCTTTTGCTCTTCTAACGTAAGCTCCAAGGCTTCACACCAAGTCTTCACTGACAAAATATGCATGCTTAAGTAGGGTCAGGCAGAACCGTTGTTGCCTGATGGGAACTTCCCCCATATTGCTATCAATGTCTTCATGTCGCACGACCTCTTAACATTACACCACTGAATCCCCAATCCTTTGCTTGCTGTGCAGTGACAGTACCAATATCCACTAATCGTTGTTTCCAGATACGGTTGCCGGTTGACATCTCTTCTAATTCGTCGATACGAGAAGAAAATTGTTGTGTGGAGGAATCAATATCTCGACATAAGCCAAGAGGCAGATCTTGTGCCACTCCACCTGGTCGTATGAAACTGGCATGCATCCTGGCTCCCGATACTCTTTCATAGAATTCCAACAATTTCTCCCGCTCCTCAAAAGCCCACAGGAACGGAGTTAATGCTCCCACATCCATAGCATGAGTAGTTAAAGCAAGTGAATGATTTGAAATTCGAGTTATTTCACGGAATAACACTCGTATATATTGAGCTCGTAATGGTACCTCGCAATTCAAAAGTTTCTCTACGGCTGAAGAATAAGCGTGTTCTTGGGCCATCGTAGAAACATAGATAGGGTCGACGACGGAACGAACAACGAAACTTTACGACAGCTTTTTCGTACACGTTCACTTGCATCACATACACAAGTGCTCTCTGAACCGTGCAATAAGGTCACCCATAACACGGCTCTCCCACTTGAGTTACCTTAGCCCCGGGCCATGCTATTCAATGATATTGGAAAAATGGCAGTGTAACGTAACAACTAGTATTGAAAGCTGGTCGCCTTTTGAGGGAGGGAAAGCGTTTCATTTCAATAGGAGCCCTACTTCCCTCTTTGCGACCTCATCAATTCAAGCGCAAACCAATTTCTTTCTTAGTCACCGGGCTCCGCGCACCAAAGGCCTACCAAAGGTAGGCCGAGCTCTTTGATATTCTTTCGGGCGACGAAAGGCTACTTCAATCTAGGAAACAGCCGGAAACTCGAAGGGGTCGCCTTTGGAAGCGTTCGCCGGTAACCAAAGCGTCTCGTTTCCGCAACCACTTGGGTACTTTGCTTATAGCTTTTTTAGGTTATGCAATAGAAGGGGCTCTGGATCCCCTGCTTTCAGAAATGAATGGATCAGAAGAGGGCTGGGTTCTATTTCCGGGCCGGGCGGGAGGTGAAGGCCATAAGAGAAGATTGCCCTACCGGTAAGGAAGAGAGGAAAAGGACGCTGTCATCTATCTCGACCAGTTTCCCGAGGCGTTGGAAATCCAGACCGGCTCAGAGAATCACTTAAGCCGAAGGCGCCCTTCGTTTCGCCAACAAATAAGTCATCCTTGACGAGATTTCCCATTCCTTCCCTGCCGAGCCACCTCTCTTCGCCATTCGATATACTACCTCTGCCTTCCTTTTCTATAACATACCCAGGCGCCCTCCTTTCCAATCAAAAAGATTAAATCAATACCAATCAAAGCCCTATCTAAGTAAAGCTTCGTCTGTTATTTTTCGGGGAGTTTACTCGACCCATTCCCCAGTCTCCCGCACTGCTCTGGGAAGTGTGCGACTCCGTATGAGGACCTCCTTCCCTTCTGCCCACTCTCCGTTCACACGGTTCTAAAAGCAGAGAAGGAAGGGTAGGCAGCAGGTACCACGAGCCCTCTGTCCCACACATCTATCCAGAAGCAAGTGTAGTTCACCGGTTCCACCGAATGCTCCTATCTCTCGGCAAAGATCGTGTGAGTGTGCAGTTATGCTTCGGATGCTTCGCCATAGAATAGATCGACCCAGTTCCCGTTCTTTTCCGGTTCCGGTGCACTCGCTTTATATCTCCGACACACAAGGAAGGACGCGGTGGGAAGGAAGCAGCCCTAGCCTCTGTCCGGCCGATCATTCCGCTGGCATCTTGCATTCACGCCTCCGTTTGACTGCCGCTCGGGGATGTAGTTGTAGATACGTTAGTTTTAGTGGATCGTTGGCTCCACCTGTTATCTCCTTCTACGACATGCTGTTGTCGTCGCCATATTCCATATGTCACTTAGTCATCTCTGCCTCGCTGCGGGTCCTCCGAAAGAAACGGAGGACTTCATTCAGTGACTCCGCGATCGCCCTCTGAACGATCAGAATAAGGTAAAGCTTGAAGATAAGTTTTGTACTCTATTAATTTCTCAGTCCCTCTAGTCGGGTGGGCGTCGGCCGGTCTTTCGACCCGATCCCCCTAAAAACCGTACGTGCGGGTCTCCCCGCATGCGGCTCACGCCATTCGAGGTGGCCCACCCAGCCCAGCATTCATTCGCAAATCCTGTAGTGAAATTGAGACTGCTCGACCTCGTAATTCGCGTGTAGGCAGCGCTATCTGTCCTACCCTTGACTCTATCTATTCATTGAAATGACTTTATTACATTTTATATAGAATTATATAATATAGGCTCGCTCCCTCTTTTTCCAAGAATTCATGCGCTTCCCTTTACTTCATAGGGCCTTCTAGGTGAAAAGCCTTCCATTTCCGTCAAATGACCCGGCCTCCCCTGGCTCTTCCACCGTCCGGGCTCCCTTTCCTCCCTATGCTCCCCCGGCGCAGGCCTACCACGCTTCGCGCCTGCGGCGTTTTCGCCAGACGGTCTTGGCCAGTAGTGCCATCCTCCCCGCTGGATGTATGGGCGGGTTGTCCATCGCTGCTGCGTTCTGTTAGGCTATAGATTACAGGAACAAATGTAGTTGAATGAGACAGTAGGCGGGTTACACGTTCCACTGTGCCGAGATGTGAGGTGCAGGTGGTGATGATCACCCCGGGGTATGCGCTAGCGCCCTTGACAGGCACTCCAGGACCCGCCAACGCTCATGAAAACCCGGATCGGTCGGTCCTCCATTCATCCGACCGAAGGTGTGGATAACGAGGCCACCTTCACAACCTTCTCCCTTATGTCCCTATGTTGTAGTAAGGTAGGGTGGTTTGCTTGAGTTGCTCAACCGCCCCTTAGCCCGGTGCTCATGCCGCGCTACGGAACCTCCACCGTGCCGGGGGACCAAGCAGGGCATAGCTAGCGGCATAGGAGCCGACTCGGCGTCAGCGGCTTCGTGCCGCACTGGAGTAATCCAATATGCGGATCCGCACGTTCCACCACTTCTCCGTTCATTTCCAATACTGATCGTGAAACACCATGAGCAGCAGGATGTTGAGGTCCGAAATTCGAAGTGAAATTTTTGATTTGCCCGTTCTTAGTCGTCATGGGAAAGAAAGGCAGAAATAAGAAAGAGATTATTCCCTAAGAGCTTGTACAGTACTACCAGTACCATAAATGCATCTCCTTCGCCTAGCGCGTCTACCTGGCGTGCCCGCCTTGCATCGCTATTGGCGGCAAAAAAAAAAATAGCTCACTGAGCGATGATTGATGCAGCCCCCACCTCTGAAAGCTGAGGGAAGGCAGTGCCCTCGATTGTTCCAGAGAGAAGGAAGGGAAGGATTCAATCCAGCCCCAGCCATAGGGTTCCTTACGGCTACCTTGTTTCGAACGAAAGCTCCCCTGGGCGGAGTAAGTCAAAGATCCAGTGCGCATTCGGGTCAGATTGCCATTTTGATTCACTACTATGTTGTCGAATCAGATTTAGCAGATTATTTCTTATTTATTTATATTTATTAAGGGTCCGCGCCATCATAAAAAAAAGAGTTTTTGGCGATCTCATGTGCGGCTTCGAGAAAGTCCAAGTCCTCTCGGCCCCTCGAACAATACTTGCCACAGAAACCCATACCTCTACAATACTGGTGGCAGTCTTTCTGGAGAAGAAGGTATAAGCTCTACGAATTTTTTTTTCGTAGGCTTGTTCGGAACGCTGGGCTCGGCTGGCCCGCATGGAGCCGGAGAACCATCGGTACCAAACCATGGCCCGGTCGATCCATGTAGAATTTTCGGAGCAAACAAAAAAAGAGGTAGATAGACACCTAAAATAACCAAAAAAAGAATGAGGAAGAAAAAGATATCGTGATGTAAATCCATTATCATCCACTTTCAAATTCGTGTAAAAGTTGGAATCCAACTTTCTAATAGAGTTGTTAGTTCGGGAGAGAATTCCATGATTCAAAAAATGGATGTAAAAGTAAAGGGAGAATGCCGCTGCTGTAAATAAACAAGAAAAGCGGATCCGGGGGTCGGTTCGCCCGACCAGAAATGCATCCCCCACCGGAGATTAGACTAACCACCCCCTGCCCCTGAAGAAAGAAAATGGAGAAGATTTTAGGCTTGATGAAAAGAATCACTACCATATAAAGAAAGATCCTGTAAAATCGAAAAAAAAAATGATCCCAATGACTTCTGTTGTAAATTGTGGAAATGTCCAGTCAGGTGGGAGATTCAAATTGTGCGTGTCCATAAGCTGTTTTAGATTCTCACCAGCTCGCATCAACTGTGTTCTTATATAGAGGGTTTTCGACTGGGCAGGTAGTTTGAACTTGCTTTGCTGACTTTGATTTCGAATCAATTGACACAAGTTCTGTATAAGGTGAAGGAGTGAGACTTTCTTTTTCATGCGAAAATTCCTTCTTTGCTTTCTTTTTAAATTAAAGACACATCGGCAACTGGCGTATCCCGAAGAAACTTTGAAAGCGTCCTGGTGCGCTTCTTAAATTGTTTGGAATTGGAAAAGAGGAGTGGCCTCCCAAAAAAAATGGAAATGGGATTTTCTCATTGTAACTTGGGGCTTTAGGTCTCTGTCCCACTGAAACTTATAGGTTTGG
The DNA here is from genome assembly GCF_000495115.2 of Populus euphratica. Classification (NCBI taxonomy): domain Eukaryota; kingdom Viridiplantae; phylum Streptophyta; class Magnoliopsida; order Malpighiales; family Salicaceae; genus Populus; species Populus euphratica. Next base: position 420,598 of record NW_011499963.1, on the reverse strand, counting down.
ATTTCTTTCTTCACTGACGCAATTAGTGAGTGAAGTGAGCATGGGGCACGAACGCTTAAGAAAAGTCTTCCTTCTTTCTTTTCTTTTCTTAGCGAAGGGACCAATGGAAGGATTTTGCACGAGAGAGTACTCTTTATCTTGGTAGATAGGGTATTCTCTTTTCTTATTCTTAGCGCAGGATCTCCGTTCTTCCCGGAACACTAAGACAATCGCCCTTCCTTGAAAAAGGAGAAGAGTGAGTGAGAGAAAGAGCGGGTCGGTCAGAAGCAGATACCACACACTCAAGCCAATGAAGAAGCGCATAAGCAAGACGAATCTCTTTCTCTTTCCATATTCAATTACGAAAAAAGGGCTAAAGCGCATACATATATAGAGCTAACATAAGTCATATGTCGTTATTTGCGACTCACATTCGTTAACAAGTTATTATGCAAAACCAGCCATAGGAAAGCTGGAATCCGTTGGGGCCCGGGACATTTCCAAACTATCTCCCACCGCCCCAAACCTGCCCCGAAAAAATAGCATACGCTGACTTTGTGGTGAAGTTCCCTTGACCCCAGATGATGCGATCATTAGGCGCAAAGTTATGCGGGGGCTTAATCCCAGCAATCAGTAGACAAAGATGATGAGGCAGGAACGGAACATCTGAAACGCACTCCAATTCCAGCCACATTCTGATGAATAAGCAGCAACACAGAGATTCACGGCACCCTTGTGAACTTGATTTATTGTGAATAAGTGGTCCTTTATTTTCCACCCATGGGTCAAGCCAAAACCTCGCTACCCTACCGTTACCTATAACCCATCTGCATCCTTGAAGAACCAAAGGCCATACTTTTCTATAAGGGGGAAGCATTCGGTTTGGTAATTACCACAGGAGGGTGCCCCTTATCCTTAACATACTTTCCTTTCAAAATCTGCACCCAGAGTTTATCCGGTTGTGTTAATAAACCCCATCCTAGCTTCATGATAAGAGCCTCGTTATTTTCCTTAGCTTTCCTAATACCTAGACCGCCGTTTTTTTTAGGCCCTATCCCAACGCACCAAATGAGGCTTTTTTACACCTGATCCAAAAAGAAAAGCTCTGGTTTGCTTTTCAATCTCTTCACAAACCGTATAAGGAAGAGCTGCGGTCTGCATTGTATACGTTGGGAGGGCAGTGACTATCGATTGGGCCAAGGTAGTACGCCCCGCCATCGACAATTGGCTGGTCTTCCACCTACTTAGTCTCTCATGAACTCGATTAACAATATCATGGTATGTGGCTCTTGTCACTCGATCATGGAGTGACGGGGACCCCAAGAAACTTCCCGACGGTTCCTTGTTTTGGTGAAACCGAAACCTCTACTGATTGCACAAGAGAGACCATCAGAGAGGTTTTTTTAGAAATGGATCTTGGATTTAGCAAGACTAACTTTCTGACCGCACAAAAGGACTCCAAGCAAGCTTTAATGACCGGAACTTGATCCATTCATGCTTTAGCGAAAAGGAGCAAGTCATCCGCAAAAAACAAATGATAAAGCTGGGGACCATTCTTAGATAACTGAATAGGCTTCCATAATCCTTGTCGAACCGCTAGATCATGAGCTAATCTTTCCAAGAAATATATATATATAGTAAGAAATAGAGGGTATCCCTGTCTAACTCCGGGAGACGGCAAAAAGGCATCTGTCACCTCTCCATTCCAAAAAACCTGCATACTACTCGTAGAAATACACATCATAATGAGCTCCAGCATCTGACTAGGCAAAAAAATCTCAAACAAGGTGTCCCGAATGAAACCCCACCGGATCCGAGGCCTTCTCGATATCAACCGTCAATGACCATGAATCCCCGCTTCCCTTTTCGATTTTCATTTTTAGAGTCAAAGATTCATTTACAGTCCGAAACCCTCGACAGACCAAAGTTCGGAAGGCTAACTACATGCGAAAGTAAGACTTTCATTGGAAACTGAGAAAGACGCTTCCGAGCGAAGTCTAACAACCACCTTTTGATTCAAAGCTTTCTGAAGGGAAAGCTTTATACCTTAGGACATACCCCTTCCAGGAACATCCAGTACTTATGATACTGAACAGAGCAGAACGACTTCTCTATGTGCCCGGCGACAGCAAAGCTTGTTGGACTATTGAATGACTTGGTTGACTTGACCCAAGACAGAAAGCATAGCAGGAAGGTAGCTCTCGAACAATGGAAATCAATCATCACTTTGTTTTTTACCTCAAAAGCAGATCAAGATCGCATTTCAGGGACTAAAACAAAACATCGATAGATTGGCTGGATGAAAACTAGAAAGCAACAGTGTAGAAGGTTCCTTGCAACTCTCAATATGTTAAAAAATGACTATACCTTTGCCTAGCAAAACACGACTTTAATGATCCTTTCGTGTCCCTCCTTGGCTTACTTCAAGCTGGGGATTGCATACCTCTCACTCGCTTTGCCTCACTGTGCTTTGAATAGCCCTACTTTCGTACCTCTCCTGGGGGCAATGATAAATCACCTAAGACCGCTAATGCCCCATCTAATTCAAGAACAAGCCCTTCTCGCCTTCCCCATGTGGAATAAGTTCCCGCGCATTCCATGTCCGATTCTTTACTATGGATTCAATTGGGGCCAATCCTGCTGCCTTCCTTGCTTGCATGTGGTTTTGGAATTGGCATCTATCCCGCCTACTCCTGCCCTGAGACTAGTGAAATCAGGTCTGCTCTTGCGCGATGCCTATTCTTTTACTTTTTTGATTCCCTGCTTGTAGATTCACTCTCTCCTGCTCTAGGAAAGTTAGGGGAAGTAGCGAGATTCCGATTCCTTCGTGGGCGAAGGCAGCCGCTCCAGCAGCTTTAGTACTTACCAGCCCTTATCCCGGTTCTTCTCCGGCTCCACCAGCAGCCTTTATCAGCTGCTATGGTTCCCTTCCCGAATGCGAATCTCTATCTCTTTGGGGCTATAGCCTTCTAATAGGACCCATATTAAATCTCTTAAATGACTTCTGAACACTAGCTAGCTCTGGACCTACCTATATTAGCCATGAGCGATCACCGAGCGGAGTTGAAAGAAAAGAGACTTGACATGCCGCTCGCGAGTTCGGAACGAACGGAGCGGAAGGGATCAACAGTTCCAGGGAGAAGTGAAAAAGACGAGCACTTGGGACCACGGAGCCACCGTTTAAGACAAGGCTAAACGAGGCCATACTTGTAGTAAACTCCTCTCTGAAGAGAGTGAGTCTATAGAGCCAACGAGCCGAATCTATTTTGTCTCTTAATAGCCGATCCTTTAGTTCCGTAGACTATTGTACTAGTAGGGCTCGCCCATTTTCCTCCAACAGTCAACTTAACTTTCCTCCACTCGCCTGAATTACGAGGAGTTATTATACCGAATCCCAGATCCCGGCCCCTTAACCCATCGCGAACTTCGTTCACTGCGGGATAGGAATCGAAAGGTATAGCTTTTACACGGGAACGGAACGAGCCGGAGCGAAGGAGGGATTGTACCACAGCTTGCTTCGAGACTGAAAGGAAAAGTGATCCTATTCCTCACTGCTCAGCTGTCTTGGTATCCGTGTTAGGAAGTCAAAAACGCTCCTTGCCGCTGCCAAACATGTATGTTGAAGTCTCGGAAACATGTTTAAGTCATTGACATTTATCGGAGAATCGACAGTTCGTCTCGTCTCGGGGAATTCTAGATCAATCATAGATCTGGGCAGAAGCGCCCTTCCCTAAGCCATAAGATACCTTCTCCTAATCATCGGCGTGACACCTATTCTTTCTTTTTCTCGAAAGATGCAGCTACGGCCTTTTTTTTCGGTTTCGAATGGCATTGTTGAAATTACACAGCGAACTCGACCAACAAAGGATGGCAGTACTTGAACCTCACATTCGCGAAAAACCTGGTAACATCACCCCCCTAGCAAAAAAAAGGGAGAACCCAATCGGTCTGCATCTGCATTTAGCATTGCCTTCACCTTTCAATGGATTGGCTGCAGTAGCGGTTCCCTCTTAAGAAGTTCGATCCATAGTCTTATGCCTCGTATCCTTCAAGTGTTTTCCGGCAGAAAAGGAAAAGGCTTCATCTACACCTTTCAAGGGCCTGATTTGACATCTTTTGTCTTGCGTGTGCCGTCTTGTTAATAGCGAATGAAGTAGAACCAGAATGAAGGGGCGATGATCCGCCCACACACATTGGTAGTAGGAGAGGCAGCCACTTGGGGCCTATCCATTCCATACCCAAACGCAACTCAGAATGCCTATGATTAGTATAGTTAACCGCCGGTGCTACTTCCTTAGTGAAGTATCCCATTCCGACTTCTGTAGGGTTTGTTTACCGATCACAGTTTCAGCATTGCACCTCACTAGGACGGCTTTCTTTCTTCCCTTAGAGTCCTTCTAGCGGGTCTTAGTGCCTTCCTCTCTTCCACAAGAGGGAAGATCTTACCAAACTTCAAATACATACTTTTCTTTAAGAATTGGATATAACAAACTACTTAATTAGCATAGAATTATCTTCAGTCCCTTCTCTTCTGGGCTAGGAGTGGAAATCGATCAAAAACCTCAGACGAAATAGCTTCCAAACCCTTAAGTCCATCAGCTACCAATATCTCGTTCTTGAAAAAACAAACCTCTTTGCCAAAGAAACACCATAGGGAGGAAGGAAAACCCATTGAGAGAGAATCTATCAGTTACTTAGCGTGACACAGCTACCCACGCCGACGGCTGCCCCAAGATCGCTGGAAAACGTCCTTCCTACTTTCTTAGCGCTAGATCCGTCCTGAGCATGCTTGGCATCGCCAACATTACCAATCAGAGTAACATTCCTTTACCAAAGCGGGACGGCTGGAGAATTCTGTTGAGTTAGAGTTCTATATCTTAAAGGGCTTGCTAGAGGACCCCTTTTAAATTAAACCGGGTTCTGTCACTCCTAAATAAGGTTTCAGAATCGTAGACTTGGGAGTGTAAGCTAGAGCAGAGCTACCTATCTTTGGCGAATTTGTCCAACCGGAGATCGTAGTCTCGTCTCAATCCTCTTTCTTATTCGAAGAGGAACTTTTCCTTAATAGAATAATAGCCTAATCCTGCCGCTATCGTCTTTAGTCTCTAAACCCTCGTAAGGCCTCAAATCTGAAGTCATCCTCTTTTATTCTTTCATCCGAGTTTCCTTCCAAATTATAAGAAGAAATAAAAGCAAGACAGTCAGTCTATCGACTTCCTTTAGAGGAGAGGCTTCATTCTTCTCCAGCATACACCTGTCCGATAAAGAAAGAGAATATAAGAAAAATCCTTCCCAGTGCGAGGAGAGGAAAGTTCTTATCCTTCCAGCTCTTTTTCGTTCCAGTTTTCTAAGCCAAGTTGAAGAATCAGTCTTTTTCAGGCGTATCCTGCACCTCGAGCATGAATGAAACTATCTTCCCATAAGTCGCGTATGGAGCGAGCCGTGTTGGCCGTGATTTCGAACATCATCCTAGGACAAATTAGAGCTATTAGATGAGAAGAGACTTCACGCCATGGAACATGTCCAGGTCTACCAGAGAAGGCTTTCCCTTGCATTCCACAATAAGGTAATATAGATAAAGTTCAACATAGGGGAGAAAGTCTTGAAAAAGATTCTTTCCGGACGTGAACCTCACCCTTAATCTGCTTAGGGATTCAATGTGCAACAGGGAAACTCCATTTTGTGCTCGCTCTCTTCTGTCATGCATCATGGCTGGGTGAGTTGGCCCATTGCGAATTAACCTCGGTGCTTCCAATCTGGTCATGCACTTCTTTAAGATTCGGAACCTGGGAGCTTTCCTCTTCACTTCAAAATAGGGGTAAATGTTTCGTAGGGGGGTAAGGAATATGCCGAGGTCTTAATAGAAAGGGGTGTCCCGTCTGCTAGGCTTTTCCGAACTTCCCTTCGCCTTTCTGCCCGTGAAATCCTTTTATTCTGCTTTTTCCCAACCCCATTATTTATTTAGTATTAGTATTGAAGCATCTATTAGTTAAGGGGGTTCCAGAGAATCATCCGAACATTCTGAGATAGGGTTGTCAAATGGGGGAAGAGGAACGAGAGGAGCCCCTAAGCTTTCCGGCTCACTAGTAGGTGACGAGGGGATTTCAAAAAAGGGGGTAATATTCTGCCGATGCATTCGTTCGGATACATTCTTCCTTCTTCACCTTTTCAACCCACCCTTCCTAAAAAAGCGAATTTGCCTCTTCCTGGTAATGAATTGAGCGGCAGCGAGGAGGTCCGGTTCCATAGTGATTTCGTCTGCTTTTGGAACTTCGATTCCTGGGGGTGACTCCGGAGTTTAAAATTCTCAGAACCTCCTTCGAATTACAGAACTGGAGGGGGTCTCACAGGCATCTCTCTTCGAGCGGCAGTGCAAGCTCGGATGGTGTTAGCGCTGGCAGAAGGTCCTGGATTAGTTTGTACCGGTGTAGGTCCCTGAGTGGTGACTTGTCCCCCTTGATGTTGTGGCATTGGATTAGTATAGATCCCCAATAGCTTCAGTGACATTGGCGGCTTTAAGGTATGCCTTAACTTCGTTCCAATTGATACGATTTTCATCATTCATGTCATAGATGACATCACGCAAAGTATGACACTCTTCGATGGTATGGCCTGCGTCTCGGTGAACTGGACAGAACTTTAAATAGTCGAGACCAGGAGGCCAGGGGAGTGATCTCTGGGTAGAGAAATGGCTTTCCAGGTCAGAAGGATGGAGAATAGGTAGGAATGGGTAGGGGTCATTTTGGTAGTGAGCTCCATTGGGTTGGGTCCCCAGGGTCGCTTGGGAGCACCTTGTTGCTGCTGAGGGGGGGGGCGCAGCGTTGAGCGGGTCTGGGCGGAGCTTGCGCTTCGTTCACTCAAAAAGAATGGAATCCGGATCCGTAAGTGACTTCGATAGGCTTTTAGTTAAGACTGATTTTCTTCCTTACCTTATAGAGCTTTGTCTGATAGGGAATTTTCTGGTATGAGCTTAAAAAGCATTCCCCTGGAGCCTGAACCACGTGAAAGCTAGCCCTCCTCAATCCCAGTCGCATTCGATCTAGAATTCTTCTTCCCCTCGGCGGAACTACCTTAATGGAATTCCGGCTTCGCTAAAAGCACCTGGGCTATGCCTCGACCTCTTCGTTGCTTAACTTGAATTGAAAGCTTTCAGTCATCAAGCTTACCTGCCGCCTAAGTGGTGTGTCAAACAACCGAAAGCAGCCGGTTATACAGTCCCTAGCGCGTGCAGCAAGGAGCATGGTGAAGCGCTGCGCAAAGGAAACTAGCCTTTTGTTCCACTTTGTTGATCGAGAAGAAAATATGAAATGATTGAGGTTGAGAAAACCCTGCCGAGAATCGAGAGGCGGGAGGGCACCGAAGCTACCACCAGACTAGCGAAAGGTTTCCCGACGAGGAGAAAGATGAGCGAATGGAATGACATCATGTATGAAATTACCAACCTGTTGATTCCGGAAGTCAACTCCTCGCTACCTATGCCAAGTTCCTCTTTCTAGCAGGATTTTCTCAACAAATGTCATGGTAAGTTGCTTTTGAGTTCTATTTTCATTACTCCGAATCTTCTTAGTTCGATTCTGCCTCTGCTCCCTTACTCACAGAATCCCAACCGAACAATTATCATTGCCCTGCTTCCCATTCTCTTGGCTACGACACTGGTTCTATTCAAACTGCTAACTATGATTCGGATTTTCTGCCAGACTTCAGGTTCCCTCCCCGTTCTAAAAGCAAGAAAGGCAAGTCGAATCCCAGGGGTACTTTACCTTTACAGATAGAGAGATCGTGGAATACTATTTAAATATAAGGATCGGCCTCGTCTTCCTTCACACCCCGAATAGGACTTTGCTAGGAGAAGGAGAGCAGTCGACTTGGTCACAGCTCTGATTCAACTGGGAACAGGACCTCCATCTCAGAAGGGAAATCCCACGGCACATCTTGACTAGGCATTCCCATCTCTCAATCAACAGAAGTAGCCCGTCCGATAAAAGATGCAATAGCAGTCCTTCCTCCAACAGATGCGGATTCATTAGCTGCTTCTAGTCCGATAACAAGAACTGGACCTGGTGAAATCTTTCAAGCTGCCCTTCTTCCTTCCACCAGATTACTTTACAGACTGGAATTCATTCAAAAAGAGTACAGGAACTGGTTTAACAAAAAGGGTCGAGAACTACAGTGATCTGATACCTTCTTGTCTGGAAGGTAGGTTATGTAGGCAACAACTCTTCCTAGGTTGTTTCGATCACAAAAGACCAAATAATCGATGAGTAGTATGCTTTATATTGCCAAAAGACCGATGAGCCTTAGCAGAGCGCATACTTTTTTTTTGAAAAAAAGACTATTCTATTTCCTTCTCGCACCTTCCCTTCAGTCTAATTGGCCTAATTGCCTTTTGAATGGGCGTGCTGAACGAAAACATCGCCACATCATGGAAACTCTTCGTGCCTTACTTCTCCCCCTATCTAAGGTAAGGTTAGGCGGGAAGCTTCATCAGGGCTAATATGGCATCTTTCTTCTGTCAGTGTAATCCGGTTCAAGAAAGCAGGAAATCCAGTAATTTGGGCTTAGGAAGGCATCCCTTGGGTAATCCTGCATCTATTGATTCAATTGGGATCGTTCTTATCGATTCATCTCTTCCCCTTGAGCCAGTTCCGACTTGCTTCGCATAGGCTACACAAGCCAGGTTTGAGCTTCTTTATCGGCTTGAGCTACCTATTGTATTGAGTTGCCTCCCCACTGAACTAATTTGGGAAAATAAGAACTGAAGCCCTATTCACAGCTTTTTCGATCTATCTAAGCTACTACGGTGATTTGTGATTCAATCGATGCTAATTCGGCTATTTGACCTGGAGCCGGGTATAGTTTATGGCCTTTTTTTCCTGGTCTTTCATCTGCCTTGAGGCCAGGTGTGGGATCGATCAGTAGGTCAAAGACCCGTAGTATAGGAGTGAAAGCCAGGGATGCATAGGAGGATGTGATGAACATTGACAAATAGGAGAATGACCTGCTCGCTGGGTGTGAAAGAGGAGGCTTGGAAGCGGAGCATTATTAAAGGTCAACAACTTCTTCCCTCCAATCCAATCGGCGGCTGGGCTCGTCACATCGAAATCAGGTATGGGCCACCTTTCCTTCTAGACGAAGATCACAAAACAAGCATTTTCTTATATATACGTTATCTTTAGAACATGATCTTCGAGAAGTGCTGTGATATGAGGCTTTCTTTGTCTCCAACTAATGATCTGTCCTTCGACAACGGGGAAACCCCTCCTCGGCAAAAAGGGACGAGATCCGCTCCGCTCGTATTTTTATTCTATTTCCCGCTCACGCAATTGGTCTATCGCGATGTAGAGCAACAGATGGTACTAACAAAATTTTTCATATTTGGTTGGTAGGCAGGCTGCCGTCCCATGATCAGCTTTCGTATCTTGAAATGCCACTTCGTAATATCTGCTTTACAGGGCAGTGCTTCTTTCTTTTGAGCTTAATAGGACTTTGGAGACGAAGTTGCCCTATACTTTAGGGTCGTATTCTTACCTCGGCCTCTTCTTGCCAGCAGAAGCCCAAGCCTTTAGCTCTCAAAGCCCCCCACCTCTGCCTCTATGTCCCACCCACTCGAAATGACAACATGTTAGGTACTGTAATAGCAATCTTACCCACCTATTGAGGTGAGGGAAACGAGAGAACGATCCCACGATCGGAACTAGTCATCGTATATTACGTGTATAATACTCCCATCTATCCATTCAAGATATTCCCTCTCCCGCGTATGATTGAGCAAAAGCTGCAGTTAGAAGAGATTGGTGGGTAAAACTCGCATGTGCTTCTAATCATTAACTCGCGAGTCCGAGTTTGAACAGCACGGCATTCTACCCGATTCTAAGATGAAGAATAGAAGTTCCGAGCCCTCACTATTTAGTGATTCGGGACGGGATCCAAGTACAGGTACAAAAGCAATCAACTGGAAGGGACGTGATCTAGCCTACGATCCCATCTCTCTTCTCTTATGAAATTGATAGTTACCCGGCCTTCTAACAGGACATTCATTGATTCACCCTACTCGGACATTCACATTGATCCAGTTTAGGAAGCTTTCAGTCCTGGGAAAGGAAGAAAGGTCAAGAGCGATGCCTACTGCCTACATTAAATCAATTGATTTAATGTAGGTATCGCTATAGCAGATTCTCGAGGCAGGATTAAATTCATTTTGAGTTTAAGTTCTCGTTGCAGCAGTCCCTGTCCCTTTACCAGATCGAGTTGCAGTGCTAAGTACACGAGCGAGGGAGCGAGATTTTGAGGCTTATTATGCTTTAGCTTCTTACCCTTGGCTTTCTTCCTGGCTTGGCTACGAAACTCTTCTTTCTTAGCAATGATCTGTTATCAATTAATTTCTTCTTTACCGGAATTCGGAGATAGGACTTTTCCGGGTATTTGACTTCAGCTTAGCTGCTTAGCGAATGCCCTTGTGATGAATCGAATGAATGAAATGAGTAACTCACTAGCCCTAAACCATAACTGAAAAACTCTCTTCTCCAACCAAAGCCGCCATCCAGATTCAGAAGCGGAAGCGGAAAGAGTTTACTGAAGAGGCTTTCATCACCTGTTGATCCAGTTTCCCTTTCGATGATTGAGTTCGAGATTTAGGGAGCTGTAAAGGTTGGGGCCAATAGATAGTCAGTCTCTAGTCTCAGAAGAGTGCTTACCGCAATGAAATTGTTTTGCTGCGTCGCAGCTAGTTCCTACCGGCTCTATTCGTTAGGGATTTGGAAAAATCTCCCAGGCACGAGACCTGCTCTTCTATTTCGGTCAGAAAAGGGCAAACAGCCGTCAAAGTAACGAGAAAGACCGCCTTGCCCGATTATTCCTCGTGCGTCTTATTAGAATAATATATTTTTTTTGACGACTTCACTATTGGTGGGAGGACTCACGACTGCTGTTGAGAAGAAGAAGAATCATTCACAGTCAGAAAGCTAGATCAAGAAAGCAAAGGAAAGGAGTAAAGGAAACCAGAGTCAAGGGATTCATTGAAGCATGAAAAGCGATCTTTATCTTTCAAGGGCTATTCCCAATGAGAGATTACGAGAAATATCATAAGAGAAGAAAGATCGTATAGCGTAGAAAGTCTTCCTTACTATCTCCTCCCTCCATCTAAGGTAAGTAGGCTTTCTTATAGAGTAGGTAGTAGCTTAAGCGCTAAGAAGCTAAAATCATGCTACAACAACGATATGCGATAACATGCAAGTCGTATTCGAGGTTGAGTATTGGACTTTTCCTGTCAGTCACGAGAAGGATTCGAACCTCCATCTCTGGGAAGCATGAGAGGATCCCAGCGAACTACCATTTATTCTAATCGTGACTTTGGTAACCCGGTTCACCTTTCAGCTACGTCCGGGGGAGAATTTGAAAATGGTGGTCTGAAAGTCTTACCTAAACTCTAAATAAAGCCTATAAAAAATCCTAACTACATACCTCCCAGAACATAATCAAGAGCTTGGGCAAAGTGGGGACTCTGCGTGCCCTGATTGACGAGATCTACATAGATCTGGTTTAGACATTGAATGCTTGCGTCGCTAAAAAAAAGACGTTCGGCTACCTCTTGGAGATTGACTCCTGTTGGTAAGTTCACATCTACAGCAGTATCCCTATAGACTCTCAAAATTCTTTCTAGTTGGGAAACGATTTTGTCTTTCAGTGCATTTATCGTTAATTCATTAATAAGTAATAGCAAGGTCACTCTAAAGAGGTATTTTTCTCCTTTTCTTGCTGCGCGTATAATGGGAAAGCGAGTTTACGAGCTAACTAAGAGCTCTCTTTACTGACAGCATGCAAGCTTACCTTCAAGCCATGCTTACACAAGCTGATTGCTTATATGCCCTAGTTTAACTACCTCGGTTCACTTAACTTACTCCCATCCTTCTCCCGTCTGACTCTGTATTACGTAATGATCTGTCTTACCTCTAAAACCCCCTTCTCTTCACCTGATACAAGGCAGTCGAAGTCCCCGCCACCCTGCGGATCTCAATCTAGCGACGGCACCCGGAACCACACTGCTGCCGCTGCCCTTCGGGCACACCTCCTACGCTTATCACTGACCTACGCTCTTGCAGCATGCCCCCTTCGGGCAATACGGCTTTCGTAATACGCGAAGCAGCTGAGCGATAGCTCTTCGATCGTCTTGCGATAGCAAAAGCCTTAAGTCTTATTCTTTTGTTCCCGAACAATGATCATTCATTAGGCCGGCCCGACCAAAGACTGAAAGCCCGGTCCGGGCAAGCTATATTATGGAACTAATCTGACCAAACTGGGTCTAATGGAACAAGATCTCGATCTCAATAAGGAATTTGAATCTGGAAGGGCCGGCAAGAATCAATGCGATAGCGAGGTTGAGCAGTAGCGAGGGGCGATAGCGAAGGCGTGGTTCATCCTCTAAGAGAAAGTAGATGCGAAGGTTCGGATCGAAGATCTTCGCGAGACGGCCCATGAATCTCGAGAATCGAGCGTGGGGCTTGAAGACCCTACCGCATTCCGGCCCCGGGGCAGCATGCCGGGAATGAATAAGGGGGGACATACTGGATCCACTCCCTTGGTTGGGGGCTGTGCCCCCCCTATCCTTTCAATTTATGGATTCCCTGGTCTTTTTTTTTATTCTTTATCTCTTCTCGTGACCTTCTTATGCGAGATAAAGTAACCCTTTATTTATTATCTTATATCATCAGGGTAATGATCCATCAACCTATTGCTGCTTTTTATGAAGCACAAATAGGAGAATTTGTCCTGGAAGCGGAAGAACTACTGAAACTGCGCGAAATCCTCACAAGGGTTTATGCACAAAGAACAGGCAAACCCTTATGTTATGGGTTGTATCCGAAGACATGGAAAGGGATGTTTTTATGTCAGCAGCAGAAGCCCAAGTTCATGGAATTGTTGATCTTGTAGCAGTTGCATAAAAAATAGCAGGAATTTAACACAAATCGCGATTTGAGATTTTAGTTTCTTACCGTATTCTATTAATTTGAATTTTTTTAATTTTAATAAAATAGAATATGAATATAGAAAGAATTCATAATCATCCGGTTAGGATCGATCTAAACCAGCCCATTATGCATACGATTCAACATGCCAACTATTAAACAACTTATTAGAAACACAAGACAGCCAATCAGAAATGTCACCAAATCCCCCGCTCTCGGGGGATGCCCTCAGCGCCGAGGGACATGTACTAGGGTGTATGTGCGACTCGTTCAGATTTCAGATTGTGGGTTGGGACAAAAGAAAAGAAAGAATTTTTCCACTATCCGTGATCAGTACCGATGAATAGGATAGAATGGAAGACTCCCCTTCACTATCTAAAACGAAAAAAAATAAGATCTAGAATATCCTTCTATTGTGTATCAAATTTATGGTTTCTATTGGTGCAAATTCAATTACCTCAATTTTCAATTGAAAATGCGAAAGAATTCCCCATTGGTAGCAAATGATTATCTGTTAAGCAGGGCAAATCTTATTTAAATTAAAAAGCCGAAAATGGATGCCTCTACTCTTGCAAGAACGGACTAACAAGGTCAGCTAATCCGCATAATTAAATACCGTTACTGTAAAAACGGATCTCGTTGTGAAAGACCTACTACTGGGGAGGGTAGAGCCAAAAAGTTTAAACTTTACAAGTTAACAATAGCATTGATTCGATCAAGTAAGGGGCTCCGGTGTATAGAGAGGACCTCCCCGTTTAAGAAATAACCATAGAAACGATGGAACCCACTATTTATTTATCCATTTCTATTTACTACTACTTATTTATTTACTATATTCTTGTTTGATACCTAGTACCAATAAAATTTCTTATTTCAAGGTATAAAAAAAAAGAAAAAATCGTGGTTGGGAAGGTTAGAGTAGCAAAAGCCGTTGGAATTCTTATTTTATACATTGGAAGAATCCGTTTTGTTATGGGAAAAAGAATAACTGAAAGAAAGGAAATCAATTAGTTATTTATCAAAGTTTCGTTTATTCAATGACCAGAATTAGACGAGGATATATAGCTCGGAGGCGTAGAACAAAAATTCGTTTATTCACATCAAGCTTTCGTGGGGCTCATTCAAGACTGACTATTATTCAACAAAAAAGAAAAGCTTTGTTTTCGGCCTATCGGGATAGAGATAGGCACAAAAGAAATTTTCGGTGTTTATGGGTCACTCGTATAAATGCAGCAATTCGCGAGAATGCAGTATCCTGTAGTTATAGTACATTAATAAACAATCTGTACAAGAGACAGTTGCTTCTTAATCGTAAAATACTTGCACAACTAGCTATATTAAATAGGAATTGCCTTTATCTGATTTCCAATGACATGATAAAATAAGGAGATTGGAAGGAATCCTTCGGAATGTTTGACTTTGACATGGAATTCCTTGGAAAATGAATTCCGGGAAGGTAGAATAGAAATAAGTATGATAAAATATGATCATAATATGATCAAGTAGTCAAACTGAACAAAAACATTCAATAAAAAAATATTTATTCTTTTTACTTTACCCAATTCGTTTTTTTCAAATTGTCTTTCATTATTAAGAAAGGGTAATGAAGATAAAATACGAGCTTGTTTTATAGCAATAGTAATTAATCGTTGTTGTTTTAAAGTCAATCTATTCACCCGTCTAGATAATATTTTTCCTTGTTCACTAATAAATCGACTAATTAAACTCATGTTTCTATAATCAATTCGATCCCCCGATCCAATCGGGGGCAGACGCCTACGAAGAGATCGCTTGGGCTTAAGAAAAAGTCGCTTGGATTTATCCATGGCTTGTTTATTTTAATTTTTTTCCTTTTTTCGAGAATCCTATTTCCGATCAAAAATGCTAATGATTTCGAATTAAGAAATAGGATTTTGCTTATTTCTATTAACATATCATATATTAACATATGATATGCTAATATATGATATGTTAATATGTCATTTTTCATCTTCCTTGTAAAAGTCACACGCAGTTGATCGATTCCATCTATTTCTTTATCTCCCCTTGAATTGTATGTTTGTAACAATAGGGACAGAATTTTCTCAACTCCAATCGACTAGGCCTATTGTGTCGATTCTTTTGAGTAATATATCTAGAAATGCCTATTTATTTCTTATTAACACTGTTTCGAACACAACTGGTACATTCTAAAATAACCCTTATTCGGACGTCTTTACCATTGGCCATGAACCTCCTTTTGGTTTTTATTCACTCAACTCTTCTATTTTCCTATCCGAAACGAAGAAGAAAAGAAGGAAAAAATACAAGTTACTAACTCGAAATCAAATTATGAAAGATTTTGTTGCAGCCTTTTTATATAGTAAAAATAAGTAATACAATGATTTAAAATTCAATTTACATTAGAAGTTTAGATTAGAATAGAAGTACAGTCTTTCTATTTTATTTCAACTTCTTGTATGATACTGTTGCCCTAACCGCATTTCCACTTCTGTTCTCTTAATTTAATTAAAGTAAATTTACTTGAAGCTTGAACCCAGTTCCGAGTTTGGCTGAGGTTGAATCCACTTTTATTCTTTCTCTTTTCTAACTTTTTCGAATTAGAAAAAAGGGGGTAGTAGTCAGAGATATTTAATTGTGTCTCTAATTTTCTTCACCCCCCCGTGTTAATAACTAGAATGAAAAAAAAAGGGAATGTCAAAGCATCCGGGAAAAAACGATTGATCTCTATCAATAGACCTGCTAAAGACCCGAACCATAGAGTACTTATTACTGGCGCTACGGATAGATATGTTTTTAGATCTCGCATAAAAAATCCTCCTTCTGTATTCTTTATTGTAATACATAACGGCAATACATATATGATCAGATGTATATATGTAGTTAAATTAAAGGACACTCGCATTTGTTTTGTACGCGGAATTCTTAATTCAAATTGAGAAATGTACAATGATTTGATAGATAAGATTTTCCTCTTCTTTTCTTAAAAGAACAAAATACGTCTCTTTCCGTCCGGGCATTCACGAAATTAACGGCGGGTTTCATATTTTTTTTTTATACCGGATTAGGGGATGTACCACATTTCTATATTTAGTATTCTTTTAAGAAGACTCTTTGACTTTATCCCCCCTTTTTTTTACTATATGAAATCCACACTTTGACACCTGAGATTCCGTAAGGAGTAGATACTTCCGCAGGAGCATAATCTATTTTCTGGTTAAATAGATTACAAGATGTTTTTCCATACTTTCCGCATTCAGTTCCAGCTATTTCTGCGCCTTTTAATCGACCTGAACAACATATACGGATCCCCTCTACCCATTTATTCATTAATAATGAAAGATCCTTCACTATTTTACTAAAAATGGAACTAAATGATCTTCTTTTGTTGCTCAGTTGAAAAGAGATGTCTTGAGCAATCAGAGAAGCACTTTGATAAACAGATTGAATCTTGACCGACGTGATTAAGGTATTAGTGTTTGTTCTATTAGACAACAAAGATCGCATTTTTTTCATTTCGTTCAAATAAGAGTTGTACCCGTACGGAATTCTTATGTTTCTCAGTATGATAGAAATCATCATCTCTATTCCCTTTATCAATTCTCCTATCCCACCTAGGTTTATGAATTTATCTCTCAATTCCATTACCTTATCCTTACCCAAGAGGTAAAAGCATTTTCTCCTTAATTGACCTAGGAGTTGTTCCCGGGCATCCTTAAAAAAAAGGTTATTATACACCCCAACCCCATCCCTTAGAAAGAAAAAGGTAGCACCGAAGAAAGGAAAGAGCGAGATGGTGGTTTTTGTTGTTCCCGCGAAGCGAAGATCATTCGCTTGGCGAATGAAGTGAGTCAACCTCTTTTTGGCTTCGGCCAAACACTTTTTCTCGCTGGTCAAGCTTTCTACAAAAAAGGCGATGCGAGAACGTATTCTCTTATCTAAGCTTCTTCCCTGTGCATTCGCTCCCCCCATCGTAAATGGTTCAGCCACGCCCGGTGACACGAAATGATTGAGAACTCCGACGGGGTCGAAATGAATTTGGTTCTTTGTATTCAAAAAATATTGCATGACCAAATAATTCAAGGAGAGGCGCACTGCGGGGAGGGTCCTTTTACTTTTAAGTAGATGACTCGTCGGGCCGTCGGAGCGGGACTTCTTTGGGAAAAAGAAATGGAATAACTTCGTTTTTCTGAAGGAGTCGTCATTTTCTATCAGGAAGGATATGTCATTTACAACCCCGGCGTCTTTCGGATGCTTGAAGGCCCCGCTGACCAGAAGTAATTTAGAAAGATTCTTCTTTCTCGATGGTGATCGGTCATGGTATCCATAGCCTTCCTTCTTTTTCGGCCAAATCCTGATTTCGTTTTCCTTCTCCCGGTCGTCGAGCCTGATCGACTCGACTCTTTTCCCTGCCCCCCGGCCTCTCACTTTGTTTCGTTCTTCTTCTGTATTGTCGCTTGAATGAAGACACCTGATCGGCCCCACTTTCCCGAATCCCTTCCCCTTTCCGGGTCTGGTTTTTTTGCGTCGTTTCAGTCGTCGTCGTCCATGGGGAAGAAAAAAATGAATGAATGTTCTTTTGGAAAAATGTAGAATAATACACCTACCGAGACTCACCTTTGTCGTAGGTGGCGAACCGAAATAAGATCTCAGATTGACATTTTGATACACTAATTTACCATAATAATAAATAGAGTCAATGGTGACTCCGCCGTGGAAAGAGCCGCTTCTTTCTTGCTTGATAGGGGGGGCTTCCATTCACCAGCGCAGACTAAAAAAAAAGTGCTCTCCGAACCGTGCTGGATAGTCACCTATCACACGGCTCTCACTCAAACCCAACCTGTGGTGGATCCCGGGGGACAAAGTCAAAGCGCTTGATCCTTTGCCCCATATTGGAGATGCTCCTCACCGCCGATCAAGCAGCGACGCTGCTCTAGGCTTAGCTTTAAGCCGCTATCGTTCGGTTTGGATAAGTCAAGTCCCTTCGGTCGGTTCGCTCAGGTGGTCTTCCCTCCCTAACGTTCAGAGTTGTTCTGGTTTGAGAAAGGAGCACCGGCCGAGCACCCTGAATGAATAAGAAATGGACAGCAGAGGGTGCCGCAGGCATGATTCTTATTCAACCGAGTTGAAGCTAGCAAGATGTCGATTACACACCGGAGGTTGGTAAGAACTGAGGGACAATGCCCCCCCTAACCTAAGTGGGCCTACCAGCAACTGGTACTTGATCGGGCGGGGGGCGGTTTGGTTTCGTGCAACGCCCTCGCAGCAGGAAGAGGCAGTTGTCATTTGAAAGGAAAGGCCCATAGGTTTCCAATCCAAAACTGCACACCCTGATAAAAAAAAAAATAGAGAAGGGGGTAGATTTAGGCTCCTTCCCTTCCACTGCATAGCCGCGCTAGCAGGTACTATAAGCCCTCTGTCCCACGCATCTAACCAGCTCGCGTGGTTCACCGGTTCCACCGAAAACTCTCATTTGTTGAAGCGGAGCATAGTGCGCTTTAGGCGCCGAGCGAGAAACGTCTCTTCTTTCGTTTCGGTTTATTCACTGATCTGAAACTTAGCACTTGTTTTCGGGCGGCGGCGTTTTTGAATGAAGTCTATCCGAACCGAATTAGCATTTATCAGAGCAGGCTAGGCCTCTCCAGCGGAGCTGGGCGCCGGGGCCCTGAATGTGCTAGCGATCGGCACATAGGGGGTGGTTGCCCGGGTTTCTCGGCCTGGTATCCTGCACCTCGCGTTTATGATTATTCAACTGTGCCCCGGAGACACGGTCGAAGCACGCCCGCCCAGCGTGCTTCTTTCACGACATGCTCTGGTCCCGGGTGTTTTCCAGTGGTCTTCTAGCCTTAGAAGAAGTCGTGTCCGGGACGGACATCTGCAACGTCCTCCCACGCTTTATTTAAAATAGAGGACAAACTGAAGGAAAAGACTGACCCATTCGGTGACTTTGGCGGTCGCCCTCACTGAACCGACTTGAATCTGAACTACGATTAAGATAGAGTCTGACCGAAATCGGATTTCCTTTGCGTGCCATATGCCCTTGCAGTGCTGTCTTTTTCCCATCTCTCTTCCCGGTCCAATGTGTAAAGTAAACTCTCCATGTTGACCAAAAGACAAACTTCTCTCTCTCTCTTTATCTACGTTCTGCAATTAGATAGAACCTGTCGGTCTGAAACTGAACTCTTAGTTTCAATAGGAAAGTCAGATCTTCATAAGATGCTTCTATTCGTTCCCTTCGCGGATCACGATCTACTTTACTTTGACAGCAGTCACCCTTGACTTTCATCCAACCTCTCGATCATGTCGGGCCCGGAGTCAAGCTCTTTTGGAAAGGTGATGTCATCATCGAAAAGCAAGGTGTGTTACGCATATAGCTTAACCTCGGATTCTGCACAATTGAAAAAAGAAAGAGGATCATCAGATCAGAAAAGGGCTCTCTTCCAATCTCAGAATAGGATCTTAGGCATACGGTGACCGGCTAAGCGAGACCAAAAAAGATAGGTCTACACAAGGCGAAGCTCTATTGGGCGTTGCTTTCTAGATCGACTCTATGAAGAATATGAAGAGGCTTCTTTCTACGCTTTCTTTTCTTATTCAATTGAGAGTTTGAAAGGAAACTCAGTCCTTAAGTATTAGGCTGATCGGCTGATAGGATTGACTCGCGGACTGGATGAGACCATTCACTCACGGAAGACTTGCTAGATATCGCTCCTTCAAAGTGAGCCTCTTGAATAGGAATTCCCCCCAGCAGATCAGGGGGTTCCTATAGGGGCCGGGTACACTCTACCTGAAATGAAAATGAGACAGAAATGAATGCAAGACTTCGAAAGCTTGCAATACGGAGAGTGGGTGTATGATAACGAAAGGCTAAAGCAGATGACATCGGCTAGTGAGCAAACGAGAAGGCCTTTTTAGAAAGCCTTGTTAAATTAAATAAACCCTAGATGCATCTTCCGGTTAAGATTCCCTAACAATGTACCAATGAGAAAGCAAAGCCGGACGCTGTAAGAGGTAACTAAGATCCTAATTTACTCTATTATGCCAAGGTTCTAAAAATTATCTATAGCTTTACTCTTCCTTTTACTCGCTCCCTTTTTGCTATGGATTTCACTCCAAGCCCAAGGTTTTCGGGAACCTCTAGTGTTAAAGCCTGAAGAGGAAAAAAAGAAATATAAAGGTTTGATCAATGAATGAAGCCACCAGAGGTTTAAGAGATGCTCGCAGAAGCTTCGATCTTCGCTAAAGACTTTCCCCTAGGGATTTTTACACCTTTCGGAAGTCCTAGACACAAGTAAAGGGCAGATACGTCCTTCCTTCTAGTCCTTCTGGCTTCTGCAATTAGCATGTCTTAGGCACTCATAATAATAATAGACGACTTGCATTCTACTCTTTCCTATTAACTTGGAAGATAATAAATAGGAGGTCTCCCAATCATAAGAAGTACTGCTTGGTCTCAGTATTATCCTTCACCTTAGGTTTCGGTTCTTAACTTAAGACAACTAGGGAGTCTGTTTCCTTTAATGGCTTTCTATCCGTACGAGTAGGATAGAGAGAAGCGGTAAAGGTCTTTCTTCCTACCTACTTTCCGGGCAATCCATATCAATAAAAGAAGAAAGAAAGCATTCCTAGGGCTAGGAAGCAATCCATGCTTGGACTTCAATTGTAATTGTATGTGTAGCCTTTGCCTTTCCCCTTTGCTGATTAAAAGACTTCCTTTTCTTTTCCTTTTCATTAGATAGCAAAAAGGAAGAACCTTTCTTGCCCGGTTTCAGTCCAATAATTAAGAAGAATCCGGTATGGAAGATACTGTTGGGACCGAGGGAAAGGAAGAACTTAACTTAGTAATTGAGATCTCTTAAGTTCTCCTAGGGGAATACCCCCTTCTTATCTTCCCTTTAGGCTATAGGATCTTGAATACCTTATAAAGATAAGAGGTAGACATTAGGGTAAGGGAGAATAGAGACAGTCAAAGTGCTTCTGGTTTTTAGTGTTGTTTGCATTGGCCTGCTGAGCACACTAAAAAAAAACAAGAAACTAGATCCTTACGTTACGCTCCTGGGACTCCTCGGCACAGGGAGTACGGGCCTTCATCTCCAGGAGAAAAGCATCGAGTGCGCGGGATCCTTTCTCTTTTTATTACTTCAAGGGTCTTCTATTCGACATTCTTATTAGAAAGGCTTCGGCATCCAGTTTCCTATTTTGGATCGCATCTCGCGAAAGAAGATCTACTGGCAAAATAAATATCCAATTCCTCTTGGACTTTCTTTCTTGGTCAGACGAACCACCTTAAGCAAGCGACTTGGGATGGGAAGACTTCTTGGCATCGGTCTCTCTTTCTATATATATTGATTCAAGGCGGGGAAGATAACCTGCCTCATCGTAATAAGACAGCATGCTTCACAGCCATCGATCTTTGAATTCAATGAAAGAAGCTTTCAAAGGCCACAAACGAAAATAGAATGATTGGGGCGCAGAAGCCCTCCAGCTTATCTTATGCATCAAAAAGGCTACTTGACCAGCCTACTGATTCTTCTTATGGGGCAGTACCAAAAAAGATATGAAATTAAGGGCACCCGAGTCCCTAACTGGAATCACGGAAAAAGCCTCTTACGCAAGTATACAAACAGCTCTCATAGTTCAAAAAGACGTGTGCTAGGATTATTATTGTACTTGTACAAAGGCGAGGGCGTGAAGAGAGATTAATGAAAAAAAGAAAGCAAGCCCTAAATCTTAACAGTCCTGGATGCAAAAAGCCCGATTCGCGGGTTGAGGCCATGGCGAGATCCAATTCGACATACCAACTCTTATTCTTTTTGAAGGGGAAGTCCAAGTAAACCATTACAAGGAACGTAGTAACTCGACTGAAAGGATAGGGTAGAGGAATTGAGTGGAATGGAAATCATATGCTTTGAGGAACAAGAGCACAAAAGAGACCTGCGGCGGGGTAGACACGGCAGGCGTTTTGCTTATAGGGCTACGGGAACTTTTTCAAGAGCCTCATCGACTATCAGCATGACGAGGGGAAAAAGCAGCGGATTCCTGGTTCGCTCGAAATCTCTTCCCCGGGCATAAGCGGGGAGTATGAGCCCTAAGAAAATCACGCAGTTCCTCTTTGACTTCCGCCTGTATTACATGAATGTTTGGGGCAGGCGGCGCAGCCTCTGGTTGGGGGGCGGGCTCTCTCCTGGGCTGTTCCAAGTCCCTAAAGAGAGACTCCCATAGAGCCCAAATTCACCTTTGTTACTTGCTTGCCCTACCCTCGATTAAGATAACTCGTACTATAAGTAGATGGGCTGGATTGAAAAAATGCCCTACTTTCCTAAGCACGATAACTCACCACTTGCTCAAGAATTGGCCTGCTTTAGCCCTTGACCTACCTTAACTCCTTGGGATAACTAAGAGACTTGTTCGCTTTACTTTACTGACCTACCATAATGAAAGATTAGCGACAAGAGCTTGACTTGCGTAAAAGAAAGAACTCAAAAAAATCTCGCTTTCCCTCCCTTTGTTCTCTTTTGCCTTATCAAAATAAGGACTGAGAGTCTTAGGGCTAGCTGGCTAATAGATTTTCACTCAAAGAGGCTCGAAGGCAAAGTAAACTCAAACTTAAGACCTGCCATTCAATGGAAAAAGTCAAAAGAGGGATTGTAGGAAGAGGGACTTCCCCTGACCTAAGCATTTCTTACTCTGTTGGCTTAAGTCATTGCTTAAAATCTGATCCTTTTTTATTCGGTATGTCGCTCTGCGATCAGAGCAAATGAACAGACAAAACTAATAAGTAAATGAGAATAAGCCAAGCCTTTTGATTTGAACCACATTTTCTTTTTCTTTCCCTTTCTGCTCCCACGGTCCGTGTGAAGCACCACTTATTAAATTATAGATGAGGGGGGTCTTCGGCCTAAGACTGGTTTGGCTCCTCTTATACGATCAATCTCCTTGGGAGTCGAATCACAGTAAAGTCAAACGAGCTCTGCCCGGGTCTATGTTGGTAATGATCTGGTCAACGGCTGAGGTAGAATCTATAGTATGTACGATACCCTTGGAGTACCTCGTTTCGAGGATTGGATAAAGGTCTGAGGTTGACTCTCAAGAACAAGAATAAGAACTTCCTCATGTGAAAAGAATGCGTAGGCCAAGAAAGCTCAAAGGAAGTGAAAGAATTCAATTCAAGCTGAAGCAAGGACGGGGGAAGGGGAGATTCCTCTATAAAGCAAATGCCGAGACAGGTGCTAGATGAAGTTTCATCTTCATTGGCATTCCAGAACCCAAGTCGTTCAGTCTTTACCAGCCCTGAAAGGGCTTTTGCACGTGAAGAAGAAAAGGACGAAGCTTCTCAAGGTGAAATTGAGAACAGACTTATAGTTCTTTGGAATTTGATTTGCTTTTCTAGAAGAATCCCTCGCTCCTGTATGGAGCAAACTAGGGTGCTCTCTTCCCACCCGGTGTCGCCTCTGACTCCCTTTCTTGGCTAAGCTCTATTGGGCGCAGCTTTCTCGATCCTTCATTCCGTGCCATAAGGCTATCTAACGTAGGCGCTACCCGCAGGTACCGGTGCTTTACTTTATGCGTAACAAGCTTGATTCCAAAGATCTCTTGTCTTATGCTGCTTTATTCGATTAGATCCCTTCTCGCCTAGTAGTTTGGTAGGCTACCGAGCAAACTCGGTGTAACCGCTGGTGGTTCTTTTTCTCTTTGTCCGGCCCGCCAAATTCTTTTTCTGCATCTATGCCCTTTTCCTTGGAGTTCAGTTCTAAACTTGCCTAATAATGTGAATTTCTTTCTCGAAGAGGAGGCCTGAGAGACGGCCAAGGTGTGACACTTCGTTCACTGCTGGCGCGGAGTAAGACATGCCGCCTTAATGCACTAGACAGTTAGAAGGATTTGAACTATTACTGAACCGGCCTTCGAGACGAAAGGAACGAAAGCAGGCAACATGAGTATGCTACTTCCTGCGAGAATGCATTATAATGGTTTGTCATGTTCCTACTCTAACTCCTGCGAGAATGGCCCTCCCTACTACAGACTACGCTCGGAAAGTCGGTGATAAGCAAGAAGAGAAGAATTTGAAAGAAGAAAAGAGAAGTCCCGAGAAGTACTTCACTTAGCCTTTCTCTAGTAGTTCTTCCCCTCCTTCCTCACTACGCTTCGCTTGACTTGAGTCATATTCCTATTAAAAAACTCCCCGTAATGCTTGTATTCCCTTACTGAACGGAAGGAACGGTTCCCCTACTCGCTTGCTAATTATAGCCGGAACGAAGGCACGGATTCTATACCAAGTCTTTCCTATTCTCCTAGTCTCGCAGTTGTCAGCTCCTTAGCTTTGTTTGGTTTTTGCCCCTTTCCCCTTTCTCTAATAAGAAGGTAAGCTGTGTTCGGGCTTTCGAGTTGGATATCACCATATACTAGTGCGGGTGAAAGCCTCGAAAAAAAAAGGCTTAGCCATTTCCTAGCAACACAAGGCAGGTGCAAAAGGCGAGAGGATAGCGTAGCTACATGAAACCAAGTCATTCTTTCTAGAATACTTGCTGGCATGCGAGACAAGACTGGAACCAAGGCCAAGGGCAGGAACTCTACCAACAGGACCAACAAGAACCCTATCATCAACCAATAGGCCAGGAGCTTCAACTGAAGCCGAGGAGCTTATTGCCTCGACCTCCTGGGAGAGGAGCTTTTACGCGTAAGAATCCAACTAGAAAGCGGTTCTTGCTCTGGTTTCAGGGAATCCCTAAAAAGCCCAGGTCAAGGACTAGACTAAGAGTAGGTGTGTAAGCAGCCAATAGTGCTTCTTACGGAGAAGTGTTTCAAGTCATAGGGACACTAGCTACCCTTTTCTAGATTTGTGGCGGGAGGCAGGAAACTCCGTCTATACCACAGACGAGACCCGGGAGTCATAGTTCCAATAGCGAAGGAATTAGAACTATTGGCGGCCGCGAAGGATACGGAACGTTTAGGCTAATGGTACTACTAGTCAACTACACTAGCGGACTATTTATGCGCTGACTGAACTTGCTTCGTAGACAAGGTTCGTTCCGTAGCACGCTTCGGGCGAAGCCGGGGCCCGATTCCCTTGACCCCAAAATCTAGTTTTTATTCAAATCCCGACTCAACCCCTCACCCTGCCTGCACCACAACCACTATTACCCCTTACCAACCACCTCCCGTCTACAATCTTGATAAAGTCTCTTGGGAGAAAAGATACAGAGAAGAGAGAAAGGGAAGATTGTGATGAGATTGGGAACATGACTCGCTCTGGCAGATGTTTTAAGCCAGACAACCTGAAAACAGATGGAAATAAAGAAAAAGACAAAGAGAAAGGAAAAGGGAAGGAAAATACTGATGCTTTTCTCAAGGAAATCCAGAGGTCGGAATAGAATGCGGCTGAACAGTTTAGCAAAGCCCCTGCCCAAATTTCGATCTTAGGTCTTCTTTTAACTTCAGAGTGAGAATAAATAATAAATGATGGAAAAATTTCGGAATGCACATGTCACCCCAGACATTTCACCCAAGAGATTGGCCAGGTTAGTGGGACAGATTTTGGCTCAGCTTCAACCTCATGAGAGGTGATTGCACCAGTAGCAAAAGAGATCTCAGGATAAAGAGGTACCATATCATATGTGTAACGAAAACGGACATGACACAGCAAGTTGCTAGTATAACTTGTTCGCACAGGGGTCTGAAAGCTTTTCAGTCAAGACTGGTCGGGGCTCTGGAGAGGAAGAATCTACATCGATCACGATGCGAGCAACAAGGTAATGGTGTCCGAAAGACAGATCTCATCACAGCACTTGCTTTCCCTAAACTATCTATCTTTAGAAGAGCAAAACTTCAAGAGGGAATTCTCTAATTCGATAGCCTTACAACAAACAAGCTTGCTTAACGCACTAGCTTTGAGTTCCGACTTAAAAGCTCTTAGAAGTTAAAAACCAAAAGACAAAGCGCATCGCTCTCACGCTCGTCAGTAAAGTCAGTTATTCGTCTTTTATAAACGAGTGTTGTGTACTAATAGACACTTGCTTACCGTAACCGCAAAGAAAGAACGGTTCTATCTATTCATAATCATAAGGGCTGGAGCGCCTTTCGAACGGTATAAGTTATGACTTCGCTTCCGAAAAGATAGATTTCACTCTGATTCACCAGCATCCACTACCGGAAGGAATTGCCTTACTTACCGCCTGCTCTTTCCTTTTCATTACCGATCCGCTTTCATAACAGCGTAAAAGAAAGGAGTCTCGGTATTCGTTCTGACTTCTGCTCGCAAAGAAAGAAGATCTGGATTTGACTAGGGCGAGCGCAGTTTACTATGCGAGTGGAGAGATTTAAGCGAGCTAATAGCGACTCTTTCAGACCCTCCCTTTCTTTAGACTTGCAGTAAAGCTGAACAAGTTTACTCAGCTTGCACTTGAGCTTGAATTTTTTAATCCGCATTAAAGAATCCCCAACCAAAGCTACAAGAAAGCCCGCTACTTGCCAAATAGTAAAGCGCCTTCCTCCCTGACTTGACTTTCCTAGCTACCAAGCCCCTCTTCATTCAAACCCTTGCCAGAAGGACGAAAGAAAGGAAAGATTCTCTGTGATACCGCTTGAATAACGATAATCGGAGTGAAAAGCCTTAAAGAGAAAGCTTTAGCAACGGTAGGAGTGGCAATCGTCACTCGCCAGCACCTGACGAGCTTACCAGAACCTTCTCTCGCAACAAGAAGAGTTTGACTTGGGCAAGTTCATGATATGAAGAGCCTTTAGATGAAGAACGCCCTACTAATACAAGTCAAGGAGAGGAAGGACCAATGAAGGCAAATATCCTATCCCATGGGGCTGACCTCCGACCATCAAAGAAGGGATTGGACTCAGGTGGGCAAGGCAGGATCCCAACCCATTTCTCCCATCAAGCAAGCATCAGAGTCAACAGGCTTTGTATCTTTCTCATCCGGGATAGGCCCCGAAAAAGAAAGAGCTGCGAAATTAGAAAGACTAGCACAAAGAAGTGATGACTTTCTCTTCTCTCTTCGGATCGGGCCAGTCACCTTCATTCGATGCGTATAGTTTTTGCTAGAGTGGGCGGCGCTCCCGGTGAAGAGATGAGTTGCAATATGAGTCGATGTTATCGAAGGTAATGATTCCTGTTCAAGGAGACTCCGGAGTGGCATATTCGACGTAAGATGAACCTCTATCCATCAACTGATCTGTCTGGGGAAAAAGAGTACCGATCTCCTTCTTCCGCCCATGCGTTTCGTTCAAGGGCGAGTCTAGTATTCTGCCCTTTCTGGTCGCTTGCTTCCGATTCCCTTACTCGATCTCCTTCGGACCCTCCTGCTTTCTTGTTGTATCTTTCTGCATGATGAACCTTTGGGGGGAGCAGCAGAGTTTTCGCCTGCCCCTCTAGATCAGCCTATTCTTTCTTTTTCATTGGTGGAGGTCCGTATCAAAGATAGCTCATTCTTCTTGATTCGCTATACAAAGTTCTTAAAGATCCCTCTTTCATCGGTATTGAACCCACATAAAGCCTGTTGCCGATCCGATTACCTATTTATAGGACTAACCAGAAGAGAAGGAAGTTTGGACCGGCTGAAAGAAGGACAGCGGGGAAAGTTATCTAACCTGGGAGAAACCTTAGAATCCGTCTTTGAGGGAGGGTCTGAGGATGCTGACAAAACTGAGGGCTAAATGGGGGAATTGTCTTACTGCATGAGAGTCCCACTTCGGGGGGGACTGAAACCATGGAGGAGCTTTTAAGCCACTCGACTGTAAGGTAATGAAATTTAGGCGACTTTCTTCTCTGCTAAAAGATCTCTGGAATGCTGGCTTTATCAACATTTTATGGGCAATCTGGTTGGAGAGGAACTCGGTACGGTTTGAGAATTTCAAGCCGAGTGCTACAAGGTGCAAGATTAGGATCATGAAGTGGGTGTCGGAAGCCGGAATCCTATAATATAAAAAGGCACAATGGTGAACTCTGTTACTGTTAGAGACCTTGAAGTTTTAAAATTATTCAAGCTTCAATGCCGGCCAAGCCCATCTATTATCATAAAATAGAGCCTTCAGTTGCACAAGAAGAAACGGAGGTATAGCTAAGGGACTCAGATACCACACCTGAACTGAATAGTCATGTTGTAACGTCAATAAAGAAAATGTCACGTAGGGCCCTTCCCATGCAGCTCCTATCCCAGCTCCCGAGCTCTAGTGGTTATGCCTTCTACAACGAGGAAGTACAACTAGGATGAAAAGGAATTTCTCTTCCCTGACCGTTCACGCTGTACCAAAGGTTGCTACATCCGAAACTGCTTCCCGCGCCTCGGGAGTCACTCCAAAGGCTGATCTTTCAACGTGCAGCTGGTGTAATGGATTCTGATTCCCGACGATTCGTTAGAATCTCCGGGTATCTCTATCCTTCTCGTCGGGCTGATGAGGCCTGCTATGAAAAGGGATAGATAGGCACTACCCCTTAAATTAAAAGGGTACTCCTATGGCGATATACATGCCATCTGAATACGACCCAAGAATCCACTCTTATCTATCTTCCTAGTCTCTTTGTCTGAACACAGGTTGCAAATTTAGAACTCAATTTAAACAGGGTTTGACCAAATCTTAATAATAGTTCATATTCTATCCCTAGGAGAGCTTACAAGCTAACCATAGAGTCAGTAAATAGACTTAAAATCCTCAAGTGCTCTTCAAGTATCCTTATGTCTCCTTTCTAACTGGAAGTTCTGTTCCAGCCCGTTACCTTACAGCCAAGCCAGTTGAAGTTTATCTAATTTCAGTGCCTGTTGGAGTGCCACTTCCAAGCATTTCTGGTTCCCTGTAAGCCCGTAAGCCAGCCGGTTCTAGGAGAAATGCACATCCTGTTTAGGAAGCAATCAAGTAGGCAAGCAAATCGGGATATCCCTTTTCGGTTTCGGAGCTTTTCTTTCCCTTGTAATATTGATAAGTATGAATCTCTCTCTTTTAGAGAAAAAAGGGCTTATAGGCTTGTTTATAGCCTGTATAGTTGCTAAAATGAATTGCTACTGAGCTTGTGTTTCCGATACCTGCTGCACTGTCAAGTGCCCTTAGCGGTGAAAGAGAACCTTGCGCTCCGAAGCCGCTTTTCAATTTAGCTCTTCCGCTTCGAGCAGTGGCATGATCGGAACAGGGACTTGTGGGGCTAGCATGGCCATAGCTTGACCCTCTTGAAAGGGATGTAGGACGAAGACTTCATCAAGCAGTCCCGTGGAGCACCTCATAGCTTCTCCTTTCCTCTAGTGCTTTCAAGGGCACAGGGAGACAATTTCACAGCTGCGGAACAGAGGAGAAAGAGAAAGCGGATGCTAACTCAACAACCGATAGGAAGGCAGATTACTCGACCAATAACTATGGAAAGTAGGTACTAGCTCGAGTAAGCAGAGACAGAGGTCGAAGTGAGATAAGACAGGGAAGTCTCGACTTCGCTTGTTTCGGAATGCACGACTTCCTATGCTCTAAACTCATATCTGGATTGGCTTTCTTCTTTGTTATATAATAAGAGGTGCACGGAGTCCAAGTAAAGAATTTTTGGGCTTCATATCAGCGGCGGCCACTCTCTCTCTTACTTTCTTTCATTTAGTTAGGCGTGGTAAAGGATCTCGCTCGAAAGAGACTCTTGGTTCACCTACTCAATTGGAATGACTCTTACCCTTACTTATCTCTTTACTCAGAGAAGTCCCTCTCGGAGCTATTCCCCGGCGCTGTCTTCTTTCTCCTTACTCTGGGAATGAAGCCGTAAGCCGAACAGAATACGGACTTGCTTGCTCTATTTGATTCAGGACCTCTTGCTGCTGCGTCTCTTTCGGATTCGGTTCCAGATTTAAGGCCTGGCTATTCCGATTGAGAATACGGAAGAGGCTATGAAATAGAAGAAAGAAGGTGAGTTCGAACTCTAACTCAAGAGCCCTTACTCAAGAGGGCTTCTCTTCCTCTTATTGTCAGAAGTCAAATGGTTAAGTCCAGTTGGGGCAACTGGGCCAGACGACATTGATAGCGGAGTTTCCGTGGTAAGGTACAAAGCTTTTTGTCTGGGTCTTGGGCAGACGTACTCAACTGGTACAAATAGAAAGGCTCGTCCAGTGAGTGATGACACTGGCGAGTAAACTGCAAAAGGGTCTTGCTTGGTATAATATAAGCGGATGAGTTAGTTATAATTAGCTCAGATGTGACTTCTTTGCTCGGTTTCGGTTGCTTGACTCAATAATGGCCCTTCAATGACTTTGTGGCGTACTTGGGTCCGTGACATGGCTTACTAACTGTGCCCAATGGGGGTGAATCCGCTATTGAATCATCCGCCGAGAGGAGCCCAGTGATCATTTGAAGAAAGCCCCAAACCTGACGTCAAGGTTATCCAAGACCTAACTAAACTTATACTCTAGTTACATACACAGGCGCTCTGGCATAAGTATATGCATCTCCGTGTGGATCATACCCGAAGTAGGACTTTTTTCCTGACCCCTGAGCGTCTTAGAATAGAACCCCGAATTTCTTATTTATATTAAGGAAGGGTCACGCCCCGCTCGTCGGGAACCCGAGCTTTGCCATTAAAGAAAGTGTTTTTTTGTTTTGTCTTTATTTTACTTAAAATAAAAATTGTGTAAGTGAACCGCCGACTTAGGCTCTTTGGAGTCAGAGGGTTAAAGCTCCTCGTGTTGAGCAGGAGGCTGAGACTTCTACTGATAGCAAGCACCGGTACTTTACTTGGATTCGGCTTGGGGCCAATCCCTATTTTCCAATCTCGTTATCGTATAATAATAAGAAGAAGATAGCAGCCCGTGCCTCTTTGATTATCTAGGCTAGTGGTCTGGTCCCTGGTTGCCCAAATCGACTTTCTCTACAAGATGGCTTTCTGGGTCAGACTCTTCTCCCTATGGTCGAAAATCATGCATTCCCTTCTATCAGCAGTGGCATCAAAGTACCTGAAAAGAAATATCATAAGAGAAGAAAGAAAAGAGCTTCGGGTTCAGAAGTCGTACGTCTGGTTCACTAGGTTCTACCACTGCAGGGCGTGATCATGCTCAAAAGACGAGTTTGATCCTGTCTTAGAAGGAAGACTAGCAATATGCTTTACAAAATCCACTCGGTCAGAATAAAAGGAAAGTGCCAGCAGCAGTTCTATTTGTCAATAACAACCTGCTCGTGACATATAGTTTGTGTGCCGATATGTATGTTTAGTAGGTGCTCTGGAAACAAACATTTTTTTCGTATGTATGTGCTTTCTATTCGAGTCTGCCCTGGATTTGTAAGCCCGGTATGCATCCTATTGGAAGCGGCAAAAACCTCTGACTTTGGACCTTAGCACGAATATCTAAAGGAAATGTAATTACCCCGACGCCTCCTCAGGCGGGTGTTCGAAGAGCTCCTCGAGCTCAGAGTGTTGGTAAGCCTGTCTTAGTGACGGTCGGCTAAGCCGTGTAGCTAAGCACGGCTAAATAGAAAGGCTTGTCCGGATGAGTGGGCATCCGTCAAAGCTAGAGCACCGGGGAAGCAAGAGCGATTGTCTTAAAAAAAAAAGCCCAACAGGAGAAGGATCGTGACTTCACGTCCTAAAAGCACCTCTGTATCCCACGGCAATCCTAATGTAATGTGACTTTCCGATTAAGGAACTTGCTTGAAAGGTCTTCTTCTCTTGTCAATGTCAATCTGCAACCAAGTCAAGAGGTAGAACAAAGGCATCCTCAAATGAGACAGATGAAAGCATAACCACTCACTCGGGCGTGGGAAATAAGAAAGGTCGATCTGACTCCTTTGCCCGCTACAGATTCTGTTAACGAGTTTAGAGCTTCCCAGTCTTGGGCTTCTTCCTCTTCTTCGTGAGCAGTAAGAGGGCATGCCTTAAGGATAAGGAAAGGACGTGGTCTCTCGGGTATCTATCAACATATAGGGATCGTCGCCTCTGTCGCTGCATAGAGTTATCTTCCTATTCAATCACCTTTCAATCTCCGAGTTCGAAGGGTAGAACAAGGGAAGGTCAAGGCTTTCCAGGGATTGTTTCATAAGGAGATACTCACCTTCTTCGTTCACCTGCTCGGTCTGGTTCACCGCGAAGTGGGCTTGACGAGATTTATTTATCAGGAGTTTTTTTGGATTTCTTCGAATTGGAAGAAAAAGAAGGAAGGAGGAGGAAGAAAATGAACCTCGAATCGACGAGGTAAAAGAAAAGCGTAAAAAAGAAAGAAAAAAGAGAATGTTAGAAGGTGCTAAATTAATAGGTGCGGGAGCAGCTACAATTGCCTTAGCGGGAGCAGCTATCGGTATTGGAAACGTTTTCAGTTCTTTGATTCATTCCGTCGCACGAAATCCATCATTGGCTAAACAATTATTTGGTTATGCCATTTTAGGATTTGCTCTAACGGAAGCAATCGCCCTCTTTGCCCTAATGATGGCCTTTTTGATCTTATTCGTATTCTAGTTTTTAGAGGTAGATGTGGCCTTTCATTCCTTAGCTTAGGGAGTGAGAGGGCTAAGGGGAATGGGTGGGTGGCCCCTTACGCGCTTTTTTAGGAGGAGTTCAGTGTAGTCGACGGAAGCTCATATAGGAAACGAAACTAAGAAGATTCCTTAAGAAAAGGCGTTATCCAAAACTCGTGATGCGCGAGCGAACGAAAGAAATCCCAAAACTCTCAATACATACCAATTTATGGTAAGGGCACTCACTGTCGGCAAATACTCGAATCCATTGACAGGCGTACAGGAGGAACCTTATGACAAACTAAAGCCTTGCAGAGTAAATAGTATCCTCTAAATGAGAAGATTAGCAAATGCGATATCAAGCTCACTATATCGAGTTGGGTCCCCTCGTTTAGTCTATGGGCATTCGCTGTGCCAACTCTGATGCGGAACCTAGGATATTTCATCATAGCTTCGGATTCTACGACCAGCACAGAACTTACCGAAGATGTTGCAAAAACACAAGTAACGTCAGGGGGGGAAAACAAACTATCCGAAGCGGTCTAACAACTTCGTCTGATAAGGTGGTGAAATCTCACTTACGAAGCGGCAAAAGTAATCAACATCTTTCAAACTTCAAACAAAGGCTTACTAATAATGGAAATGCCTGATATCCAATCTTTCTGGTTCAAAGAATGGGCTCGTAGTGGTTTGATTTTGCATATCTGAAATGCAAAGGGGAAGATTCCGGATTCCTAGCCTCTCTCTTCTTTGACCTAAGCAAGTTCGCTGTATAAGATAATCTTTTCAAAAAGCAGTTCTAGTCTGATTGATCTATCAATGGCAGGGAATAAATATAGGTCCTCTAATGAATTCCCTAGAGAAAGATAGGGTCTCACCTCTCTTCGCACTAACGTTAAGAGCAAATGAAAGCTTCTTCAGTACTCCTTCGGTCAGGGAGATGCCCGAACGATATAGATAGAGTGGAAGCCTGAAGCACTAGGAGTTATATTCCTATGGGGAAAGGAAAGGAAGAATATGAACCGTAAAAGAAAATACCAATTAAACCAATCACAGGAATACCAGTTACAGTACCTATCAGCCAAAGAGGAATCCTTCCCTGCCGAGCTTCCTTCTAGCCAATCCCTTTTCCTCCCTCTTTTCTGAAAAAGAAAAGTAAGAGTGGTTCTTTCAATCCCTGCTTTTTTCGTATACCAGAAGCACAGAGTGGATCTATTCTTTCTATTCAAAAGAAACCCCTCCCTCTGATATCAATAAAAATAGAAGTTGGGCTTAGAGTCTGTAGTTTCTGTAGTTGGTGTATTCCTTTTTCTGCTCGGCGAAGCGTGAAGCCAATGCCCCTAGTCTCAGGAAGAGGGTCTTTTGAAGGGGCCGCTGGTTGTTCACGAATAAGGCAGGCTCTTAGGAATCCCTATAATAGTAGAAGAGAATCTATGCCATCTCGTCGTTCGTCTCCTTTTTTCTGTGCGTGGGCATTTTCCTTATAATTTTGATTAACGTCCTTTGCTACGCTTACTCCTGCTCTTATTGGAATCTAGATAATATCTATGTCAAATAGCTTCTTCGAAGCATTCTTCCGGGATTCTCCAAAAGTCACTTTCACACTTGGATTCGATGGTGCGTAAAAGACCCGCAGCATATTCGTCGCAAACAGGGGACCCACTAAGAGCCCTTGCCCGAGATTAGTGAGTCATATGCCGAATGCCGAAAATGGTCTTCATTCTAGAACGAATATGCCATGCCTTAGAGCAGTTCCTTGTCCGATTCTCTCCTTGGCCCTAGACTGCTTTCTTACTCGTGCAAAGGTTTTTTGCAAGATGGATAGGATTTCTGACTTCCACTTCCTATAGGGCATGAGGGCTTCAAGCCTATGATAAGAGAGTTCCTGTCTCGATCCTTTTTATCTTTCTTCTTTTGCTTTCCCTCCGCTAGTCCTTTTATCGCTCTCGCTCGGGATAAGGAAAGGACCCGAAGGCCTTTCAATTCAATGGAATGCTTGTAGGTATCATAGGGAATTGTTCATGCATCCATTCTTCATTAAGAAGTGGTGCGGGGCCCAGTGCATACTCCTTTAAGAGCAAGCATCTTTTGTCAATCGGATAGGAGCCTCCCTAAACTCAGAAAAGGGATTAGCCTCAAAACATGAAACCTTGATGGGAGCAAGAAAGAGCCGGACCGGAAGAGCAGGATCAAGATCTGGTGTCGAACAAGCAAGTAGGTGTCACTAGTAAGATGGTTGGTGACTCACTGGGCTTAGTTCTGGTGATCCCAGTGAATAAAGATGCTAGACGTGCAGGTGAAATGGATCAGATCGCCTTTGAAATCGATCTTTTCCGCAGTGGTCAAAAGGCTTTTGACATGCTACATCGGATCCTCCCTTCCTTTCTTGAAATGAAAGGCAGAGCGCGAAGCTTGTGGTCCCGTCGCCTTCGCTTCGTTTCAATTGCAATTGCCCGAAGGAAAGATTGGATCTTCTTGCCGGGAAAGAGTTTGGTTACCAAGTTCGGTTACCATAAGCGTAAGTGCAAACCTTAGATCTCCGATATATAGGATAGAATGTAAGTTTAAAGGGTAGATAGTATGGCTTGACAATGTCGAGCTAAGACTATCGCGAAGTAAACACAGGGTCTGTCTTAACTATGGAATCAGATTTCCTCGCGACTATCTTTCCTTTTCTTCCTGGTTGGAAGCAGTATTTCGAGCTAGGGATCCTACAATTGAAGCTCCCTGAAAAGCCCTTCAATCCATCTTCATCTTGGCCGGCAGCCTAGATTGAGCCCTGGGACTTATCTTCCCGTTGGCTTTGCTGCAGCAGTACTCACAGTGTAAGGTCAGCGGGTGGCATAGCGAAATTCCTCACCGAGATGACTGGACAACCTCTCGACCAGATCGTCTCAGCGGAGCGATTCAAAGCATCTTTGGAGCGAATTGAAAGTCTTTAGTGTTCTAATTGAGCGAGCCGTGGATCATCTAAATGATAAGCGTAGCTTAATTTAGCCGATCTCAGACCGAACTATAAATAAAAATATGTGAGTGGCTTTTTCTAGAGACTTAGCCCAATGGCTACCACCGGAAGTGCGCAAAGTTAGTCACAGGGAAACCTCCAAGTTCTTTCTAACCTCCGACTCTATAAACTTGGATGGCTTGCTTGCTTGTTTTGTTTAGCTTGCCCCCTTCGTGGTCATTCTTTCAACCCTGTCTCGGTAGGTAAAGAAGGTTGCTTGATTTGATTATTCTTTTTCAAGAGCAAGCCATAAGGACTCTGTAGATCGCGAGAATGCATGTTCTGATGCTTGCAGGGTTAGATTCCTTTTAAGGACTTTTACTTTACTTTATTTGAATTGCATAAAGACCGAATGAAAGATTTCTAATATAAGTAAAAGTAATTCCATCCCATACATCCACATCCGATTCCAAATTAACTGCTTAGCCGGCTTGGGACAAGCTTGCTTGAACGGATATAGCAGATATGCTCAGTATGATATAAGGAAGTACCTTTTTTGACAAACCGAGAATGGAATAAGAACAAGATTGGATTGAGACCAATGGACAGCGAACAAAAGGATGCCACACTAAGAAAGCAATCGCCAATGACCGACGATGGAAATCCGCGGCAGGAAAGCTAAATGCTAATGGATTTTCCCCAGTGAGTCCCGTCGGAATTGTAATTAACACCAGCATCGGCGCAAGAGATCAAAGCGGCAGAAGTGAAAGGAAGGTGTGATTCTCCATTAAGAGGTTTCGAAATACAGAGTGTTGGGTGGAGTATGAGAGAAGAATGGTCAGGCGAGCACTAATTGAACACTGACCTAATTTGACTTGGCAGGGCATTAGCCTTAAGAAAGTACGTTTCCGTTTTCACGAGCAGAAAGACGATTGATTCTCTCACAATATGAAGGAAATTCCCAATTCTTCTTATTTACGATGCCGGTAGTTAGTTATGGGCGCCAACCACTGATTGTCTCCTGCGCGCAGGTGCACATACATACGCGTATAAATACAAGTAGGAGCTTTCGTCGTCTGGGTCGGTGGTATGGGGATGGATGTCCGGGTAAGGTAGTTTTTTTGGTGTTTCAGAGAGATAGGCAGAAAACGCTATTCTTTCTTTCTTTTTTTCCTGATCCGCTATAGGAGTGGCCTAAGCTTGACACTGGAAAAATCTGAATTTCATGGAATATTTTCGGATCCCTCCCCCAGGGAGCTTCCGCACTTTACTTTTTAATTAAATCACTGGAATTCTAATCGACTTTAATTAGTTATTATAGAGAGTTCCTATCTTATGTTTAAGTCGGCTCGAAACGAAAATATCACTGGCAAATACTCGAATAAGGTAAAGATATAAATAAAGAGTTAATATTTCTTTGTTATCCTTTCTTCTTTTGACTTCGACACAAGATTGAAGACTGAAGTCGAGTTTTAGTCTGAATGAGCCGAGGTAGCTTGGCTCGGGGATCTGTTAAGAGCGGAAGATCTTGAATTGCATCATCGGTTAACAGTAGCTGCTGCTATCGAGATCTTTAACAACCCACACAAAGCTCCTTACCCTGCCCCGCTACTTTTCTACTGTTATTAGCAATCTCGAATCTCATCGAGCGGTGGAAAGGCTTTCAAAAGAGACTCCTCACTCAAAGTCTTCCCCTTTGTTCATTCAAGATCTTCTTCATATGGAAGGTAACTGCACACTGACCTAATCTCTGCTAACGTGGAATAAAAAGAAAAAAAAAAAAGAGAAGTCAGGCTAGCAGCAGCTACGGCACAGCACATATGAGAAATGGGAGGGTAGGGCTTTCCTGGAAGGGAGTCCATGAGGAAGTGCTCTAGTGAAAGTGTTTATTATGTGTAATACAGATCAGTTCCATCAAACCAAGTGTAACCAGAATCTCATAGCCCACCAAGGGCTAGTCCTCAAATCTCAGCCTTTGCTTCTATTGAGGCTTAGTGTTCACGCTTTGGATCACCAAAGGGGATCTTTGTTGGTTGATAGTGTAAGTCACTTAATAAAAGTGTTGATCTACGGCTAGATCCAGGATCAAGTGAAGCACTATTAAATGTTTTTTGCATGACCTTCACCCTTTTGTTTTGCAATCGTAAGCATTCTAGGTAGGAGCTCTATCCGATATCCGAACTCCAACTCACTTATTTTTACGACATTTCCTTCTCTACGTGCTTTATTTCCTCTCCAACTTGAGGGAGCCTTTCTTAGATTCGATATCCATTTTTTGCCACGAATAAGCAACTTTCTTTGATTTTGAGCACGAGCACTAAGGCTTGGCTTATCGAACTTCTATTGTTAGAGTGTGTCTAGTAATCCCGACATAGAGGACGAAGACGCATTTAAGACAATTAAAAGAAAGTGAAACTCTTTAAGAGCCTTGCTACTTTTCCGAAGTTGAGTACTCTACATTATACATACCACAAAATAAGAAGGACAATTGGTTTATGGATCTTGATGAGATCTATATAGAATAGAGTAGAGCGAATAAGATCTCTCCTTCCGGAAGCCCAAGCATTACACCCTTTACTTTAGTAGGAGTCGACGACCTTAAGCAAGTTTCGGATAGAAAGATCCTCATCATGGAAAGAAAGAGTAAAAGTAAGGGAGCTTGAAAGCACTCCATTAGAATGAAATTTGGGGTTGCTGAGCTCGGCAAGGAGAGAACTCCTTCTAGTAAGGATCAGACCTCCATTCAATAGACCAAGGAGGAAGAGAGGCATCGAGATCTCCACTTCGTCCATTAGCATTGGCCTAGTAATGGAATTTGAGATAGTCCCATTTCGTGCTCGATCCGGAATAATGATTAAACCCATAAAGGTAAGGTCTCGCCCAATACTATCTGATTCGGAAATAGTGCAGAACAGTTATTTGTCAGATTTGGTTTAAGGTTCATAGGAAAGGGATCTAATTCCGGTTTTAGTAAGTCACGTATCAAGACTGCCATATCTTTTTTTCTTGGTTGACTAGTAGTTTGATTTATCCCTCCTTTCATAAGGTCTTTTTCCGGTGGTCTACTTGTTGCCTAATTTATTTTGAGCATTATGGATTTAGTGTTAACGATGGGGGTGATTTCAAAGGAAGAAGCTCCAGTACTAAGGATTGAAAAAAGAAATCGGCTGGTGTTTACGTGCCCACACCCCATCCCCTCTGTAGAATGAAATGATTGACCGTGAAACCCGGCACTGAACTAAGGGTTTTATCTGTGACCTTCAGAACTGTTCACATCGCTCTCTTCGGTTCAATTCAAGCCAAGGCTATGATGAAAGTTCGGATCGGCTTACTTTCTATCGTACGGAATGGATTCCAAAGCCTTCCAAACTATCATAGGCAAGACAAGCTTCCCTTTGATTCCACTCGTTAAAACTCAACCTTCGAAGTCTAAGAATAAGAAGGGCTACTTAGCGTCTACCCCTGAGTCTTACAACTCAGTGATTTCATACTTTCATCTATCAACTCAGTATACTTCGTAACCTGACAACTAAGTCACTTCACTTCTGTACCTCACCCTTTCTTCCTTTTGAGCTTATGGCTTACTTTCATCTCGAGCGTTAAATACTCGAGGTGGGGTAGCCCCATCCACTATGTTTACAGAGTTCGAGTCTCGCTTTCTTTCTTAAGAAGGCACCGATGGACTTCTCGTACTTTTTGTGGTGATCTCATGTCAGACATGCTTATGATGAGAATAATGAATTGCTGTCTGAGTGGGGTTCCGCTCATGGGTCCAAAGGGGGGGGGATATGGCTTTTCCCGGGCTTTCGATCTTTGAGCTTTTTGAACCCACATTAATTTCCGGTCGTCTAGGGATGGAACAGCCAATATGCCTATATATTCGCTCGGGAACTACGTAAAAGGCTATTTCGTCCTTAGCATGAGTGCTTTCGGATCCCGATATAATATAGGTATAAGTATAAATAGGTTCTAATTCAAATACCTTTATCATTATCTCGACTCATGGATGGTACCTTCAATCAGACACGTCCTCTTGATTTACTAGTAGGTAAGGAGGTGCTCTTTTCTTATGATCTGAGCTCATCGACTGATCGCCGGCCTCTTGAAATTATGGAGGGGATTACTACATTATTATTCGGTCCATCCTTTGCTCATGCGAGAGTCCGTGCGGCCTTGGGATGTAATTATTTTCCAGGTACCCTTTTACTTTAGTAAAGGGCCTTAGACTGTCTACTTTGCTACTGGGTTGCAAGCATTGCTATGTTTTTAAATCATAAGTTTGACAGTTGCTTTTGCCCAGAGAGAAAAAAGGTTAGAAAGGGAAAAAAGATATCTCTTCTTTAAGCTAAAAAGAGGAGTGAGTGGTAGAAGCTAACTGTTGAGGAAGTGGCTTCTCATCCCAGATGTAAATGAAAAAGAAATGGACATTGATAGAGGAAGATGAATACTATCCCACTAGCTCAACCACAGCTTATTCTTTAAGAACCGAGTCTGTAATAGCTGCACCTTCTTCTACTGGGGATTCTTCTTCAATTGCTATTAGTTCCGTGCTTTATCTAAGTGGCCTAAACCTAAAGGCTGTCAACGAAAGTCCCAAACCATTAAGGCATTAGCGGTCTTATAGAAATAGGAATAACCGGTTTTTTCTTTCTTTGTCACGATGTTCTGTTAGTACAAAGCTGCCTCCTTCTACTATGGCAGCCCATTCTTCCTTCATTCCTAACTAATTAGTAAGGGATATTTTCCTTCCAATGATATTCCCGGATTCTCGAGCAGTAAGAGGGCCTTTCTCTAGGGTTTGTGGGAATATTCCCATGCGTATAATAAAAAGAGGTAAAAAGTATGATTAACTAGTAACTAGGGATATTCAAAACATCGAGAAAGAAGTAATAATAGTAGAAAGAGAAAATAACTTATTCCGCGAATGCATATAATATATACAACCCATATAATATAAGGCGAATCCATCTTGATTTCATGAGGACAGATAGGCTAAAGAGAGGTGAAAGGTAAAAAGATCTACAACCTATTCTTGCATCCTATACTAAGACCCTCTTCTGTGCATCGAAGAGGAAAAAGAATAATTACATTAATAACGAAAGAATTTCATTGCCTTAATGGCATAAGCTGCTATCGAATCTAGCTATCCGGAAGTAACATACTTAAATTCGAATGAATAGGAAGAGAAAGAGAACCAGTCTGCACCGGGTCGCCATAAACTCGATTACATTGCCTTCAGACTGTTGGCTTTGGCCACTTCATGAGGTTCACTATCCAAAAAAACCTTCAGACATGGAATTTCTATCTAACTTATGGTTCTGGATAAGAAGAAGGAAAACAGGAAAAAGGGAACGGAGAAGAGGGAACTAGCTCGGCAGATGACAATGGGTGTCAAGTCTCATCATGAAAAAGATGTCTAAGACTACGAACTGGAAGTCAGACCTAGGACTGGGGGAAGATAAGATCCTTATGTCGAAGAATTCGTTCCAGGAACAAAGACCGACGCAGTAGTGTCACCAGCGGATGGGGTCGCTCACTCCTTCTGCTATTTCTTTTTTTAGTTAAACGTAGTTTACTTCCAGAATTTTTTTTAGCTTTAGAAGGTACCATGATGAATCTTAGACTCATAATATATATCACGAGTTTCTCTCAGCCTTCCACTTTGATTGGACGGTAATTCTAGAAGCCAGAAGCGGGATCTATACTTTAACGACACTTTCTTTCTCGGAGTGAACTTATTTTTTTGGATACCCTAAAAGTACTTACAGCTAGGTCTTCATGCACTTAAAACCCTTCTTTTGCTAGATATATGAGTTTCATTCATATAACCGCCTGCCTTGAAGCCACGGTCCAGTAGCCTCTGTCAATATTTTAGTCAGAAG
The DNA here is from genome assembly GCF_000495115.2 of Populus euphratica. Taxonomy (NCBI): domain Eukaryota; kingdom Viridiplantae; phylum Streptophyta; class Magnoliopsida; order Malpighiales; family Salicaceae; genus Populus; species Populus euphratica. The sequence continues at coordinate 379,421 of NW_011499963.1, read as the reverse complement.
AATCCCCATACCAGAGCCTGACATCTGGTCCTATCGAACCATACTGGTAGATAAAGGGAGGCAGTTGTTCGTAAACCAAAAGCGCATTGTACAAAACGAAATTCCAACATAGTATTAACGTGAACTATTTCATCTGCTGGAAGAGCTTCGTCAGTCCAGCCAGCTTCTTTCTTAGGCCTGTAACTTAGTTGGTGCTTCGCTCCGCTTTTGTCCTTTTCATTCTTGAATGTAGTTATTGGCTTATGGACCTAATGAATCGTCCAGTCCAGCCAAGCCACTCTTAGTTATTGGTCTTCACAGGCTGCAGATCAGGCAGAATCCACAGCTATTGAATCAACTGTGGGACTTGAGCTAGTTGACATATCTTAACTTTTTGAATCTTCCTCTATAGCATCTGATTACTGAATCTTAAACTGACACAAAGGAGATAGAAGAACATCTTTGCACTGTATTTGCGACAGAAGCAGAAGGGCTTTGTGCAAGTGAAGAAGAAGCAAAGAATGCCCTCTATTCAGTGAAATGGATGGCATCAAATTAAAGGTAAAGGCTGTTGTCGGCATTTCCACTCTTTGCACTTTTACCTGACCCTTCGTCACTGCTTTCTGATCATGTGGATGCCGCTCTTAGAGAATCCGCGAAAGGAAAGGAGACTGTGAGGGGGAGGGATATGGATGGAATCGAGAAGTAAGAAAGAGTCACATCGGTTCCTCACCTGCAGGTCACAGGATGGTAACCATTGGCTCTACAAACCATACTGTAGACTATGGATCACGCGGGTAAAGCCTTTCATGCACGAGATCATCAATAGACGAAGGGCCTGGAGCAAGGAAATGGGAGTTCGGGTATGCCTATGGGTGTGAGTCAAGCAATTCCTTTATCTGCCTCGCTTAAAAAAAGCCATTTACAGCCCCGCATCCTCAAAGGAAAGAGGGAATAAAGAAGGAGAACTTCTAAATGAAAGGGGAAGCACTACAGTAATGCAGTTACGAGACAGTTACCATAAAAGATCGCGAGCAAGAAAAGAAATTTCGTATTCATATATAGGTTTGTACTTCTTTCCTTTTCCTTTGTCTCTATCCTGGGCTGCTTTTAATTATCTCCTACGCTTCTTTCAGGTTATGACAGGATTCCCAATATGTTTGGGGAATCTAAGTGAAGATATCGCTCAGGACGACGCCTTTTTAGACGGCTTGTTTGGTCTTGCCCTTGATAGTCCGCAGACTTCAATCCCTGTGAACTTAGTTAAAAAAACTGGCGCTGTCGAGGTTCCAGACTCAGGCGAGGTAGGAATTGAGTTACATCTTAGCTGGTAGTGATGATTTCTCCTCGGATTACTGAATTCCTGTCTCGGAACAGGTAGGAGATCCAGATTTCGATTTAGATGACAGGGTGCCGGTTGGCTCTTTTATCTTAGCACTGAGACCATCTGCGAGATTCCTCGTCTTGGCTTATACGACAGCTTCGCTTCCTGACGCTTCCGGGAAAGAAGAATGGTTCTCTTCCAGTGACCAGATTCGATCCAGTATCACCGACCACTTCTTCAGACGTAGTTCTTCTTGATACTTCCAAGAACGACGTAGAGATGTCTGTATCCAAGAACCTCCAAGTCCCACTTCAGCAGGTTAGAAGTCTTGTCCTTATCAGGTCAAGACAAGACTTGTCTACTTGGTCTGATTTTCCCTTACCTTAATACTTGAATAAGGCAATCAGGGTTCTTTGACTGGTGATACCGTGGCTAGCAAATCTATAGTGCTGGGTTAGATGCTTGGCTCCAGTCTTTAGAGATTTTTGAATAAGATGGTTTTTGATTAGCAGCCTCCGAGAGTGTGCTCTAGTAGAACTTTCGGATATGTCTAAAGTTGCCGATAAGATCTCTTTTTAGTAACTGGGCTTTGATCCGTCGCCATTCTCTAAGCAGAGTCGTGCTTTGTTCATTGCAAGTGTTGAGTTTGAGGCAAACGGAAGAAGTTCGATCCGGATGTGATCTTGGAGAAGAAGAACGTCATCGTGGCAGAGGTAGTAGCTCAAGCTAAAGATAAAGAATTTGAGAAGACCTTGGAGGAAAAGAGGAACTTGCTTGATGCATGCCACGCTGTACGCAAGGATCTGAAGACCGCCCACTCATCTTTGCAGGAGCAGATCATTGAGTTGGAAAGGAAGCCCGACCGCTTTCTAGTATGAGTCTCTGCCCTTTCCCTATCAGATGGTGCAGCCAGCGGCTAGTTCTATGATCTGCTGGTTCTTCTCGATATGGCTAGAAGCTCTTTCCTATCTATTATGTGGGACTGCCTTCCTTGATTCAACCGATCTTATTGAACAACCTATTTCAACAACTTATTATTGTACACAAATCGGTTGTTGTATAATAGGTTGTTGTTGTAGTTGCTAGTGGGACTGCTCTTCCTAGTAGCAGCACATCTTTGACAGCTTCTTTTTCTGACAAAAGACGTTCTTTTATGTGCTGTTCGAGATGTTACAAAGATCGGATGAACTAGACCAAGGGTGAAAGAGGAGTCCAAAAGTGGAAAGATTCGTCGAAAAGGGTCAAGCTAGGACTCAGTCCAAAGTCAGAGGCAGTCGAAAGGTAGGAAAGGTGCGTTGTCACCGCCCCTGGAATCATGGGAGTACGCCCCAAGATTGGAATGAGGGGAAGGAATGGAAAGATAAATGGATGGGGAATCCCCCTATGTGCTGAGAATAAGAGGAGACAACAAACTGAAAGATACCCGTAGGAAAGCATGGGAGCCCCAAGCCTATGTAATAGTATCAACCCTTAGAAGATAGTTTAGCATCACCCTACCGATGAGTCTGGAGGAAAGACTGGTGAATCAGGCAACCCCTCTACCTTGAATTCATAACTTGCATAATGAATTGCATCGACATCTTTGCCCGTGATCGAATGCCCCTTTCCCACGCCACCAATCGACGAATGCTGAGGAAGGAGTGAATCAACTGATGCAACCAAGCACAATACAATACACCACCCGAGCAACTACCCAACACCCGAAAAGGCGGAAGAATGCCAGGAAGTGACCAAGCAACTCCAAGTGAATAACCCAGCCACGACTATCTAACCAACTACCGATGAACTAATCAACAACCGAACGAGACTGAATCCAAGCGAGTGAATGAACGAGTCAGGGGTTTGTAAAGAGCAAAGGACTATAAAAAAACTACCCGGAATAGGAGTCTTGGCTTATTAGTTTGAGCTGGAAGACCAGGAAAGGCAGCACGCTTGGAGCCATATTCATGGGGTATTACTTAGGACGGACCTGAGACCTCGTCGGAATCGAAATCGAGCGAAGGAAAGGCCTTGGCTTGACTTCCTATGTCCACAGTTCGTAGCGTAGGGAGCAAGAAACAGGAGATTACCCAATGCCGGCCTCTAGGAGATAGGAGAGAGAAAGAAAAACCTCTTCTCGTAACAACCTTTTGTGTACACAATCGATTGTGGAAATCTGATGTCCTCCTACTAGAAGAGCAACGACTTTAGCCCAGGATCGAGGTAAGGTTACTCCTTCCCCCCTTATCGAGCTACAAGCACACTTACGCTATCTATCCCTCTTATTTCCAGAAACAAAGAAGCTCCCTGACTAAAAGACAGGAGAGGGAAGAACGCGGACTTCTCCGTCAAAGCACAGCCAGCCTGAGCACGAAGACAGAAGTCATGTTCTGCATGCAGACAGATAATGCCTTGAAATCAATTCCCGATGCATCTCTTCTTGCCAGTCCGATCGTGAGTGTTGGTAATTTGTTGTACATGACCTTTGTCAGCGCTTGTAAGACCGCAAGTAGGTGTACAAGTAATTTGACTTTGTTGAATTATCTGCCGCATAGTCCTTTTTATTTTGAAGTCCAGGCATTCCGAAGCAATGGAAAGACAGCACTCCAACTTATTGATTGAGCTATACCTCGTGCGAATCCCTTTGGTGCGTGGTCCGGGTACACTACTTTTCCTTTTGTCGTAGCTTAGAGACTTATAGCCTTTAGTCCACCTGCCCGTCGCTTACTCTAATGTCTAACGCTCTCTCCCGAAGTCAATTTACTGCCAACAATCCCTCTCCCGCTATCTTTCATCCCTTAATTGCCTTATCTTTTCTTTTTCTGTTGTAAACCGGCCGTTTGTTAGGATCTTCTCGCCGTAACCAGTAATAGGCTTATCTGCCGTTTCATTCGCATTATCGTGAGCGGGTCTGGTGAACTACACTACCCTTTCACGGGTTCTAGCTACTATTGGATTTGAACCCTAGCTTAGCGCTCCCTCTTGTTATTGTTAGGGATATACTACCCGTCTAATCTTGATTCTCCTTTACAGACCAGCAGACCTTACATACGCAATTCCTCGATTCATTAACGTGCAAGAGAAAGCGATCCACAAGAGGGTTCGTTCATCTAACACTTACACACTATCGGCTTCAAGCAACTATCGATGTAGACTGAGAACCTATTGTATAAGGTTTGACTATGTGTGAAAATTTGTTTCAAATTTATTCACATACTCTATTTACCTAGGAAGTCCTGAGAGAGCAACAGCAGCAGGCATTGGACCGAGGGGTACTAATCCTTCAGACTGTCTCAATCCAGGTAACTCTTACTTACTGACAAACGGATCCAGGTAGCTCAGATCTAGCTAGGTTAGACGGTTCGGTCTTAGATGGTTTGCTTGGTCTAGTGTGTTAGGGATAGCTGAACAGAGCAGAACGACTTCTCGCTGTGTGTCTAGTAGAACCCGAAGCATTGACATTGAAAGAAAGACTCAAGCATTGAAGAAAGAACAAAGACAAGGATTTACCTATAGGAGAATCCTGTCTAGAATCATCGACTACTCGAAAGTCAACTCATCTCGGAGCATGGAAAGAAGGATCGATGGACAGAGAGAAAGCCTATGGTCTCTATGCCTGCTGAAGTCAGCTATTCATTTCCAGGTATTCCGTGTCTGGTTTGATAGAACCAGGAGTGGGAGATGGAGTCGATTAGTTGACTAAGTAGAAAAATTAGAAGTTGGTACCGGCCTTTTCCTTTGAAAGGTCTTTCACTAGTGGAAGAGGGATATGAATCTGGATCCCGATCTTGTCTTACGGACTATCCCGTAGTGGTTCTGTGATCGCGCTCGAAATTGGATCTATTTCTTTGACACAGTCAACTGGCATTGGTTCAACTAACTGGCTGGCTGCTATTGATATCAGAGCCCGAGCCTTTGTTGACCATGCAAAAAGAAATCCTGGGGCAAAGAAAGGCACCATGGGAAGCAAGTCTTAAGCCAAACCACTCTATACGACCGACATTGGATGAGCGCGCACGGGAAGGCCACGCTACTGACTTTCGACTTCATACGAGATGCTAGTTGAATGGCATCGGCATTTCCTCGTCTTTCACTCACCTCACGAGGACGTTGGCCGGGTGGAATCTAAGAGAAATTCGAATCAAATACGAACGTATTCTTAAAATAAAGAAATTCCCAGGGAATCTCCGCAAGAACTAGTCGGGAGCCTTCTCCTTCTAGGATCAAGATTCAGTGTCAAGATGAAGGGCGGTATCACATTCACTTGCTTGCCATCCCTTTTCTTCTTTTTCTCCCCTCCGGTCGCCTCGTTACCTTTTTTGCTTTATCACATTGACTTCTTTCTGCTTTTTCACTTCTTTTCCTTTGATCCAGCTGTATTATTAGCTGATGATTCCTTTTTTCCAAGTGTGTCCGATTGGTATCACTCGCATAATACTTTTCTTTTATTTGTAGCGGCCATGTGGCATAGTCTATCTTTTCCTTATCCTTTTCCCTCCATACTTGCCTTTGTACTGATTTGAATATAGGTAGGAAGGCTTAGTGGAAGGACGGCACCCTCTTCAGAGGTGCCCCTATAGAAAGGGGCACGGTCTCTGTCTTTGACTTGGCCTTCGGCCTTGAGAACATAATGATTTCGGACTTTCTCTTTTCGCGCGTATTGCTTTCTTGTCTTTTCTAGCTTGAGGTCTATATAGACGATCTGACTCTTTGTCAAGTTAGAGTCAGAATTCTCCTAAAGTTTGTGATAGCGGTTAGTGGAACGTGCAAGATAGGGCCAGCTAGGAGCTCCGCTTTACTTTACGAAGCTTCTCCCTTCTCCGCTTAACGCTTTTTGGCCTACTCTTGTATCCTTTCCTTACGGAAAAGCAGAGATTCTACGGCGACCTTAGCCCGAAAAGGACTTTCTTCAATAAACAGAATCGCCTTTCTTTGTATTTCGTATACCAACCTCCGGGGATTGATGGGTTTTGCAATAAGGCAGCCAGGTGCATAATTGGGCCCATTCGGCATGCGCTCTTAGAGAAAGAAGCCTCGGAAAAGATGCTCCAGGATAATCCCGTGGAATGTGAAATAAGAAAGGCTAGCAATTTGAATTCTTCATTCTATAGTGTGGCCCGCCCTAGGAATTCGACCATGTGAGTTGGGTGAGCGGTGGATCTCAGTACCATGGCTTTTAATGGCCTTCGATGCTTGTTCATTTCTTGGGAAGAAGGCAGTAGGGAATGTATCCCACGTATAGATAGAAGAGAAGGGTCGGTCCTTACCTTAGTGGGTGCCCCAATGTCTCTATCTCTAATATGGGATTTGGCTGGATCTACACGATACCCATAACCAAAATAGGGCTCCAAGCCGGGCTGCTTCATTCAAGTCTAGGGTCGGGCATTGATGGGTTCCATATTTCTCTTCGACACGGACCAAGACGGGAAAGAAGCTACCAATCTGAAAGACCCAGTGAGCACCTCAGTCAAACAAGATCGATCGCTTCGCTCCCCAATGCCAAGCCGGTCAAGAGAGAGCCTTAGTAAAATAGGCAGCAACCGGATGTTACAAGACCCGAGCAATCACGAGATCGAGTTGTAGTCCACTTCGACTTTCAGTCTCGTTTGTAGATCCTGCGATTAGAATATGAACTTGGTACTGGAAGTGCAACTTCTCTGTCTGGTTCGTTCACCAGATCTACTTTCTCGACCGGAAGAAAGAAGTCGGGATCGGTGCTATGGCAGTGGTTTGCCTCCTAGATCTGACGATTCTCAGTGACGATCCACATCGGTAGTTGTTGGCTGTTATGCGTCTTGTGCTAATCTGGTAACTGTCCTAGGGGAATAGGAGCGGTAGTGATGGAAGTGGTGCATCGGGAAATCGGAGAAAGGACAGTCCCTAGCGGTGAATCGGAGAATTCATTCAACTACTAAAACTATCCCGTCAGTCAGAGGGAAGCAAGAGTGCCTATGGGTAAATCGTTAGTTCCAAGCAGGGAATTGGCTGTTCCACACCGCATAGCTGTCAGCTAAAGTGGGAATCAAAAGTTTAGGAGCCATATTCTCGAGACTTCCCTTCCCGCTTCGCTAAGGAAGCTTTTCCTTCTTCAAGTATTCCCCGGTACGGATTGTTTGGTAATCTTTCCCCGATCGAACAAGCAAGGGGTGAGCAGCGACTAGCTATGGACTTTTCTCGCTTCCTGTCTCCCCGGTTGTCATGTCACATCGCCGATGACCTATAGCCTTTTCGCGCAGCCCTTTTCTTGCTTGGAAGCAACCAACGGCATCAATTAAAGGCTTTCTTGCTGAGATCACTAGCGGAAGAGACCTGGCCCCTCTATCCCCGCCTGACCTCTCTGTCCCCGGACGCTTTCCCTAAGCTGAGAGTGCCTGCCAAATGAAAGCGAAGCTCCCCGCATCCCATAGGACTAAGATAGGGTCTGCAACTCTCGCCCTTGAAGAGAATGGGCTCTTGTCCTGCAGCTTTCGGTTAGGGGATCGAAGAAAAGCACGGAACTTGTTCTAAAGAAGAGACCAGTGATCTCATCTCGACACATCCCTTATGTCGTCTTTTCATGTGAGAGAAGTTACTCTAAGCCCGAATCCGACAGAGAATCATCTTATCTTCAGTTTCGGAATTTCTTTCGCAACAAGAATGGCGCGGCAGGAGCGATATCAGACCCTTAGTTTCAAGCAAGAAAGATAACAGCAGAAAGCAGGAAGGGCGCGAAGTGGTGGGAAATCCAGATCCAGCAAAGCCATTCGAGACATGTCGACTTCTGTTCTGAACTATTGATATTGCCCAATAGAAGGAAATTAGTCCTTCTCACCCGAGTGATTAAAGACTGCTTGGAAGAAAAGCCCTCGTTAGGCCGAAAAGGGAAAGGCGCTAAGGTAAGGCAAGCTCTTTAAACTAAACCATTGGGAAGTCTCATCGAAGGCCTAGGGTAGGGCATTATCTAACTCAAATAAAAAGGGCCCAAGAGGAGGTTTAATGCATCGTATAATAAGATGGCAATGTTAGGAAGATCGGCTTTACTATTTCTAGAGCAACTGTCGAATCTCGTGCAGGGGATGGGAAATTTTGTCTTTGCACGAGTAGGCTGTTTGCAAGAACAGGTTTCATTTCACATGAATCTCTGAGGGGCTGTCTCCTTCGGGTGTCGAACTCATCTCGGGCTACTAAAGAATGGTAAGAAGGGAGTAAATAGGCTTCCATAGCTGTCTGGGATAGGCCACAAAGGGAAGCGGAAGGGAATGTCGAAAGCGTAGTGAAAGCACCTACCTTATGTTTAAGCGTGTTAGTTTCAGTGAAAAGAGAGTTTTGCCTGCTTTAGTGGCAATTCTGTGCTGCAGATACACTGCCGTATAGACAGCTTCTGCTTGTTAGGAAGGCCTTTTTCATGCAACATAGCTCTAGCCATTTCCATAACAGATCTGTTTTTTCTTTCAGCCACCCCATTTTATTTTGCTCAGGGGCATAGCCAACAGTAAGCTGGTGATGTACACCTTCATCATCACAAAACAAAATTCCTTGGAAGTATATTCCTTGCCTCTGTCACTCCTTAAGGCTTTGAGTTGACAGCCACTTTGCTTCTCAGCTGCATTCTTTCATTTTTGTTTTGAAAACTTCAGATCTTTCTTTCAAGAAGTACACCCAAGTCATTCTTGAGAAGTTATCAATAAATAGGATGAAGTACTTGCTGTTGTCAAGAGAGGGAGTCCTCATGGGACCACAGACGTCAGTATGCACCAGTTCCAGCTTATGTGAAGCTCTCCTGGCTGTGCCAGATGGCAGATGGTAAGGATTTTCTAGCCATCTTGAAAAGTTGACACCCTTCACACACTCCACTGCATTCTCCAATGGCAGGCAGATCTTTTACCATTTGCCTTTGAGAAAGAAGTTTGAGACTATGCAAGTTGCATAGAAAGAAGAGTTCGAGCCCGGCATAAAAGGAATGCGCCAAATCGTCTGCATGCGCTGAATCTTCTTCTCTTCCTTTACCAATGTGAGGAATAGCAGGCAATCAATCCTGATTGTTTGAATTCAAATAAATGCTATAAGTACAGAAAGATCCCCGATCTACGAGAATGAATTTTGTATTCCTAGAAAAAGATCTTGCCCATTGGTAGTTGGTATTGAGAGTGGAAAGGCTTAGCAGCAGCTATTAGTCATTCTCCTTCTTAAAGCATCACTTCAAGGCTAACTTAAGAAAAGGCACTAAAGCAAACCACTACTTACGATTTTTCCTCATCTTCAATGTCGCTAAATAGTGGGTTTTTCCTAATACCTGTTCCGGTATACGTTCTGACTTGTAAGGAGAGCCTAACAAGTCGGACTGCGGACACTTAGCTAAGCTTCATTATCCTAACCTAATTCGGTGTCAAATTGGACATCTTTCCTTGGCTATAATTTTAAATTCTAATAAAGCTCTATTTGACCTGACCTAGGATAGGACAATTCCATCCAAAAAGAATCGAATCAGGTGGTAAACAGAGAGTCTCTATTAAACCAGAAGGGGATGGTGACCAAGATGGCTCCTCTGAAGACGGGAGTTATTGAAGTGAATCCTCCCCTGAAGGAGCTTTTGAATATGTTAAGGGCCCCGTCTTGAAAGCTGGAAGTAGCTCCTACACCCCTGTTACTCCCATTCCATTGGCTTCGACCTCTGTGGATCCTACCTCACAATCTTTTGGTGAGGGGACTCCGGCTGTGACTCCTACATCTGCTTTCAAATCCAGTGATTTCCCTCAGGTAAGACCTTTGGCACTTAATCTAACCACACCTTTCTTAACTTCATTCTTTCCTGACTGACATGCCTTTTCTCTCTCAGCCACAATTTGATTTGGTGCCACAGCTTCTACCTCGAGTGGTTCTTCGCGGCTTGCAAAGCGTGTTTTACTTGGCTCCTTGAAGAGTTTGATCAGCGAGGATTTAACCAGCGAAGGATCCAAGTCTCAAAGCGAAGCCAGCGCGGGCCCCCGAATCCATTCAAGGGACTCCCAAACATGTCATTCTTACAGCTCGTGGACGACGACCTTCTTCTCGCCAACAAGGAGGCCGCAACCAACCTGTTCACAACAATCGCACCTCCTCATATAGACTCAATTTTGAGAGCCAGAGTCAGGAGTTTGAGGAGCTGTTTTGGTTTAAGCACTAAGCTCACCTATTTTATTTATGGAATAGATCAAGTTCAGTCCCAGTAGCGAAGGTAGGCGCATAAGTGCATATTCCCTTGAGGGGAGCGAATACACTCGATCTAGCTATGTTGGCTAAGGAGCTGGGACTGGTGCTTATGGATCTTTACCTAGAACTGAAACTGACCCTGACTTTCAATCTGGTAGTGATGCTGCGGGCTTACTTAAATGGAGCCCTTGGTTCCCATACATCCATGTAAAAGCCTTTCTCGGTGACAGATGTTATTGATGAAGCCATCCCTGAAAAACTGGACAAGCACGCGTCTGTACGGTATAACAGGACCGTCAGCTATCTAGTGAAATAAAGGGCATACTTTTTTTTTCGTGGTATGGACCAAAGAATGGGTTCTGCTGCTATCGACACCTACTAAATTAACCAAAAGTAATCGATCGAGACCGAGGAGAACTGAGCATAAGTCGGAGATCTTAGGTTAGGGTAGGGCTCAAAAAGGAATTTCATCCGTCACTTCGTTCATACCTTCTTGGCTTAGGCTTCCAACTGAACCTATTTCATAGCCTTTAGCCTGCCGCTAGCAGAAGCTAAGCGCTGCGCGCTAAAAAACGTTGCTTCTGTCGGCCTTTCTGTGCAACAGTCCACCAATAGCAGAAGAAAGGGTTACTGTACATACAAGAGTCTTCCAGTTCTTACGTAAGCTTTTTCTTACTAGTCAAGTAGTACAACAGCTGTATCTTATTTTTATAGCCCGGCGCGGCGGGTCGCCTTTTGAATTCCGTAGATAGAAGAAACTATTAGAAGGAGTAGGTGAGTGAGTGAGTCCTCACTGACCTGAGCGATTTCGATCACCTAGCAGGCCTTTTTTTTATTTGGTAGGTGCCGAAGCGTCTCATCAGATTCACCTTCGAAGGAAGGAACTCGAAGTGAGACGGCGCCGTCTTGTGCAACGCAACTACCGTTGCGCCTTCTATCATCTTATATCCGGTAGACTTGGTAAAAAAGGGCCCCGACTTCTTTCTAGAATTAGAGTTCGACCGCAGCTGCCCCTTTTTTGATTTGGGGGGATCCAGTTCCTTGCCAACTATCGACCCCCATCTCTTTTCATTTGGGTAGTACCAAACCTAGCCTAGCCTTCGTCAATTACACTAAAGCAGAGCACCCAACTATGGCGTCACGTCAATTAAGGGTTAGGTTAGTCAATCCGGCCCGAGACGTCACCAAAACCGCCGTAGGAATGGAGACCGCTCAATAGAGCGGAGGCGAACTGATGAGAAAGAGGCAGGCCCTACTCACTACAAACGAATACACCGCGACGATCGAACTGCACTCATGCCTCTCCCGCATCAAGTGCCCCCCCTATGTAGTGATTCTATCAATCACGTAGGTAGGCCCTCCATTCTTTCTGATTGGTATATCATGAAAAAAGAAAGCGCACCAGGCGCACTGCGCTTTCCCTTGCCGTTCGCCTTTCTAAGTCAAGTAATGATGCCCCGCCGAAGACTGGAGCCTCGTAACATGTTGACGAAGACCTCCGAACTGAGGGTTCGATCAGTAGAGGGGACGACTTTGCCTCCCCGGAAGAAGAAAAGAAGGGACCCGCTCCCTAGCCGACTGATGCCGTATATAACTGAGAGGGAACGTGTCACATTAGAGGTGAACGATCAGAGATGTCCTATAATCACCACGATGAGGCTGGTCCCTCTTTTAGTAGACTCAGCTATGAATATGAATGAAGAAATGAATGCCGGCTCTTTCTGCTAACCCCAAGAAGTTTCTTAATGCTGATACTTTCTGTTTCGTCGAGCCCCATGTGGTCCTCCTTTGATTGTGGGTTCAATTGGATAAATCCGAAAAGGTCAACGTACGTAGCAGCAAGGATGGTGTGGTGCCTATTTCTCGTTCTCGCTCGGGAGCCAAAACGAACACGCCTGATACCTACTGTACTGGACCTTCGACCAGGCATTCTACCCTTGTCGAATCGGAACCAACCACCACTGCATTACGCTCGAACAGTCACGCGGCCGCCGGCCTTCCGTACACAGATATAGATTCATTCTTCGTACCTGATCCAACCTCACAACCCTTCGCGGGTTGGTCAGGAGTCATGGTAAGACGGAATTTTTTTAAGAAAAGAGAGTGCTCGACCGGAACAACGGCCAACAAAACAAAGACCGTAATTACATAGATAACCGCTCCTCCCCTTCTCCGTCTTTAATTTAAGGTAAGGCGAACCGTATGGCGGCGAAAGACGACCTCACCTTCTCGTAGATGGTGTCAGTGAGAGCAACGTCGAGTATCCCCCGTTGACCTTCTTTTTTAGATAGAATCCTCAATGAGTGGAAACAAGCAACCTTTCTTATCTTAGTGACGTGTTGAGTAAGGCCGGCTTTAGAGCCCGACGCCCCTTATGATGAGAAGAAGAGGGGCCGCCCTCTTTTCCGCACCAATCCGTCCCCCTACATCTTTTTTAGGGTGTATAGCTCAGTTGGTAGAGCATTGGGCTTTTAACCTAATGGTCGCAGGTTCAAGTCCTGTTATACCCAACCCTACCTTACACTATACTACTACTGGATATCGATCTAAGATAAGATCAAACTTTCTTTTTGAAGTGGAACAAAGGATTGTGTGACAGCTTGGGATAAAGAGAAATTGCATGTACAATTTCTCTTATGTGAGCACTCTTCGTAAAGAGAGGCCTTTGCGGATCACGGGATAGAGTTCTGGGAAAGGAAAGCAGTCATATCCACTGTGATAAGAAAGCATTTCACCTCCCTTCTGGCGGAAAGCCCTTTCCAGATGGAGTAAGTAGTCCATGGAACGTTCAGAATGTGGCTCGACTAAAAGGTTTACGGAGATGCGTACCCTTTAGGTAGGTAGGGGGAGGTTCTTTCTGATGCTCGACCGTAGGGTACGAGCTCCATACTTGGAGCGAGAGGTCACGAGTAAGGCTGCCCCTATTGCCTTTCTTTTTTGTTTTTGAAAACGGATCTCCATCCCGGGTGTGATGATGTCAGGAAAGGGCCACGTCATCTAGAAGTCTGTCTACTTGATTTGATGAGTGAGGAATAAAAACCTTAGCTAAAGGAAGCCTTAAGGCAACAAGAGGATAGGGTCACCTTTACCCCAGTATGCGAATCCAAGTCAGACGATTGAGTCTCAGAGTCAGTTAAGAGAAAGCGAAGGAAAGGAAAACTTGGAAACATCCACTGACGGAATCTAACATAACACATCCATTTTGTTTGACCAATATCATTCCCATCTATACCTTCTTTCTAATTTAGCAGCCTTCTCGGATCAGAAACGGAGCAAAAGAGGTGCAGGAATCAAAGTGAAGTTATTCACCTTATTGTGGCTTAAAGTTTCTGAAGAGAAGAAAAGAGCACTGACTTTGACACCGGCAAGAGAGGAAGGAAAGCGGTTTTCGGGTAGTTGCTAAGAGAGAATAGTCCGTGCGCCCTTTGAGAGAGGAAAGACAGGAGGGCAGACGGTTGAATCATGAAGATTGTAAAGTGGCTGGATTACAAAGAAGTAGATCCGGGGAAGCGACCGGAACAATCGATATGAGAAGGAATGACCCGTCGGGTTGGGTCTTTCTCGATATGCTATCTCACAGCATTCAATCTTTCGACGTTGGTGAAAGACCGTCCGTCCAGATGAAAGTATGTCTACCTCCCTCCTTCTTGAACGTAATAAAGATGCTAATGAGCTGGCGCACTGAAAGACAGATTATGGAAGGGAATCGAGAGTACAGTTCATTCAAATAATGAATTCACAGCTGACATTCCGACTTTCCTTAGAAGAGCAAAAAACCGTCAGATCAGACCGGGAGCTCGATATTCAGAAAGAAGGTGGTAGGGCAGAGAGGTTCAGCCAAGGGAAATTCCATTCTATTTCCAGCTGCATTACTGGCTAAAGCACACCGAAAAGAAGGTCTTCTTGATCCCCGGCTGATTAGATTAATAAGACAAGAACGAAACACTAGAGATTAGACACGAACTGGATTTTAGTAACGAGAGTCGGGATCGCTCATAGCTAGATTCCTCAGTAGCTTAGCAACTCGTAACTGGATGAGGGCAAGAGAACGGATTAGCTTTTAGCTAGAGTCCCAGCACGAGATTACGGATTCCTGCACTAGAAAGCAAAGAGGCGGAACCCATTGTAGCTGTAGCAGAAGCAGCTGCCATTGATTTTGCACCTTCAATACGAGATTTGAAGAAAAACCTAAACTCATATGTATGAGTGGAAGTACTTCCAGAGCTTGACTAAGGATAGCTTACCGATATTCAAAAAGGTCGGCATAAGCCCATTCCCTAAACGGAATAGACAGATCCGACAGAAGTCGACCGATGGAAGTCGAAACTGTCACATTATGACAGCCCCAAAACGCGGGATGGATGACATTTGATTCATTCAAAACTATATCTTTCAATCGATCTCAAGTCTGAGGTCATAGCATCCTTGCTTGAAAGAGTGACTCTCCTCTGGCCCAATCAAGAGGGGGCTCGGCTCGGGCATGCCCTTGATTCTCCTCTTTCTCGTACACGAAGCCGGGTCCTTGAAAGACTTATTCCCTTTCCGGACATCGGTCTTCAATCGCTTGTAACACTTCCTGTAACGGACTTTTCAAGGCGAAGTGAATCAAAGAATTGATTCTCTTAGCGTCCCTCACTTCCATTTTTTAGAACTGAGAATGCCCTTTCGGGCCATATGTGACTGAGGAATGAGATGAAACTGAGCATGCTCGACCGACAGCTGCCGGATTAGAGTCAAAAGAAACTCTTGGGAAGAAAATGAACGAAGGCAGTCAGAATCCAGTCCGAAATTCTTGCCCGCGGAATGGTCCCTCCGCCGGGTTGTCAATGTCCGCGACTTCTCCCTTCTTCTTCTTGAACTCATCCAAGTCAGCTACCGACCTTAACACCCTCTTTGCCAAAGTGATGTGATCCAGCTGGGATTTTCCTCAGGCAAGTGAGTGAACCGTAAGATTAAGAAGCCTTGCTATTGCCTTTCCTTCCGTTCCTGTAAGCACCAACCAAGTTTGATTCCTGGGTGAGATCTCTAGTTACTTCGCCCCTACCCTAGAGTTTGACCATTTCCGCTTCCTTCTATTGAGAGAATGCCAAGCAACCTCTGCTTATCAACTACTCCCAAACCTCTTCTTAGAGCTAGCCTCAACCCGCAAAGATCTTCTACCCTTTCACCTACTGCCTGAAAGTAGTGCCTGTAATATCAATTTCTAGTTCAATAGCATAATCCTGCTAGTCCTACCTTGCTCAATGAATTACCTGGATCGAAAAAGAATGCGCTTTGCACCTTATTGGTTGACTTATTCCTAGAAGCTCTCTTCCTTCTACCCACTCCTCTCTACCGCTTCCTTGCGTCCTGGCTTCATGGTCCTTGTCCTTGCTTTCACTCATATTACATACAGCTGGTAAACAAACCTCTGCCTTCATAGGCTCATTCCTTTGACCCGATCGTTTAAAGAACAGCCTTTGGCACGCTTCCCCTTAGTTTAGTTGAGTCGAGCTCAATGAATTTTCTCTTATATCTTGAATGACTAGCTGCTAAACGCCCTACTTCGAGTACTGGATTGACTTTCTACACCTATTGCTTGAGCTGTAAAAGCACCCTTAACAATCTTCCAGAACGAGTTCAGCAATTACTAAATATATGGCTATAGGGGTGCATTCAATTGTCAAGAAAAGAAGATGAGTTCTTCTAACTGCAAAATCCGATCCTCGTAATCGATTAGTTGTTGGTGTATTCTGAAACACGGAATCATTGGCTTATCCAATTCTCTATCGAAAAAAGATTCAACCACTATCTGTTTTACGTCAAGCAATACGTGGAGTCACTCCCGCTGTAAAAGCAAAACGTGTAGGCGGATCGACTCATCGATGTACCTATTTCAATAGTATCCACACAAGGAAAAGCACTTGCCGTTCGTTGGTTATTAGGACGAAAACGTCCGGGTCGAAATTAAAAATTCAGTTCCGAATTAGTGGATGCTGCCAAAGGGAGTGGCGATGCCATACGCAAAAAGGAAGAGACTCATAGAATGGCAGAGGAAAATAGAGCTTTTGCACTTTTGAGTTATATCCCTGAACAGGATCTATATAGACACATAGAGCCCGATCGGAAAAGAATCAATAGAAAAAGAATCGGAATAGGAAGGGACCTTCACTTTAGAATGAAGCAGGAAGCATCCTGAGCAGAAAGCCCACATGGATTCGACGAGCGCTCTTCTCTTTGATGCGACAGAAGGGAATGAAGATGAGTAAAAGCTTCGAGTGACGCTTAACAGTTAACAGTCTTGATATTCCTTAGGATTAAAGGCACATACCAACAAAACTTTCAAACATGAAAACGACGAGCCAACCCGTAGCCGTCACATCGGCTAGCTTTGGACCAAACTACTCTTCTTTCGCTGCAACTCCTTTCTTTTATACTTTTATAGCTATTAGAAAAAAGAGAGAAGAAAAGAATGAATTGGATTCCATCCCAGGCTTCCCCGGTCGTACCGTTCGCCTTCCGTTCGGAGCCAATTCTTATTTGGCTTCCATTGTATTGCTGAACTGCTTTTCCTGTTGATGCTTTTAGGACCTAGCAGCTTCTTAGTCTGAGAAGATTAGCGGAATTTTGTCGTTTTCTGGACCTCGATAGGCGGGAAGCTCCTCGGCCGCTATTTACCCGGTATGGGAATTTTTCACATTGAAGAGTTGTTGATGATACAGTCATGTTTTCATGCAGCCAAGGTCTTCCTAAGAGCAGATTAAACGAGGACGGTATGTCAATGACATGGAGTGGAAGAGGTTTAAGCACTGGTCCTACCCGCATGTCTCTGCGGTCCTTGAACTGGACTTGCTTCCCAGGAGTCCCGTTCCCAAGAGAGCCAGGAAAGAAGGAATTTCCTTATCTACCGTACGCTTATTCCCTTTCCCTATAGCTAAAGCCCTAATTCGTTCAAACGAGCCCATGGAATAATCATCATCATCCTATACTCCAATTATCTCAGAAGTATCCTCTTATTCTGGGTGGGCTAAAGCAGCTTTCTCACCCACCGCCTTTTGTAGCTAAAATCAAAGATCTTATAGACAAGATCAAAATGACAGTGCCTCAAGAAGATGCTCCATCAAACCCCAATAAAAACGTGGGGATTTTCAAGGACCCTCTACCTCAGCACGGGTCTGTTGCTTCCACAACCCCAGATGCCTCATCTCCACCATAAAAAAAGTCTTCCATGTCGCGGAAGACTAACATTCAAGAATAAGAGCTTTTTTCTCTTTGATTTCGATTAGCGTTCTGAGCTGGGAAAGGTAGGGATCTAAGAGACATAGCATCCCAATCCCAGGCAGGGACATCTCTTTATACTGATTGCAAGTTAGGGGC
This sequence comes from Populus euphratica, assembly GCF_000495115.2. Classification (NCBI taxonomy): domain Eukaryota; kingdom Viridiplantae; phylum Streptophyta; class Magnoliopsida; order Malpighiales; family Salicaceae; genus Populus; species Populus euphratica. The sequence continues at coordinate 361,615 of NW_011499963.1, read as the reverse complement.
TCCGGCTCTATCTCGTGGCTAGGGTCCTTCGAACATTTGTTGAGCAAGTCAAGCTCTGTAGTTGCAAGAAATCGGTCAATAGTACCTCGACGTGAGCGTGCAAGGGATTCTCAAGAATCAGTTTTCCGGGCTAAAAAAAGAATTTCTTTTGGCTTTTTGACCCCGGCCCCGGGTGGATCTCGAAAGATATGAAAGACCTCCCTCCAAGCCGTACATACGACTTTCATCGAATACGGCTTTCCACAGAATTCTATATGTATCATAAGTCGAGGGGGCCTGACGAAGATCGGCAGAGGGGAGATGGTCACGGGATTAGGTTTAGCAACTAAATGGGGGATGGGCTGAGTCTAGCTTGGGACAAGTCTTAGAGAAAGGTAGTTTGCGAGAGAGATGGCCAGGCAGTTCTTAAGATCAGCAACTCGGAGGATAGAGAGCTCACGCCCAATGGACTTCTTATTGATGATTCTCGCTACCTCTTAGCGTCAGACTGGAAGAGAGATTTTCGACATAGCTAGCTAGAGAGAGGGGAATTTCTGCGCAGATGGACTTGCCAGGCTTCATATCAACTCGGTACAGTCTGAAGAGCCAGAGTTCATTACTTCTTTACTCTTTTCAGATCTAGTGGGTCTTGCCCTCCCACCTAGGCTGACGGTTCAGTCTAGTCCTTTTTCAGTTAAGGCGGTTTTCTAAGTTCTTGATATAGTAAGCTTGCTTGCAAGCAAGGTTATGCAATAAAATCAGTCCTTTTTTTTTATTGAATCATGGCCCTTTCCCTTGCAGATGTGTCCTTTCAAGCCGGATTTTTTATTTACTAGCTTAGCTATCCTAGTATAATAAAAGGGGTAGACTGACTTATTTTATTGACATAAGCTCAGGAAAGGAAGGAGGACAAGCTATCTCGTAAATAGAAAGAAAAGAGCTAGAAAAGCTCGGCTGACGTAGTTCCGTGACAGCCTGCAGAGTCAAAGGCCTCTATTGCTTATAGGGACGTAGTTCCAGGACCCCTTATTTTTTTGCCGATGAATCGACGACCCGTCAGGCTTGTACAAGGTAAATGAGAGAAGGCTGGCGGAGAAAGCTTACCGCTCCGTGGGAATTGAACTATCCTTTCTTCAAATTGAAAAGGTACTAGCGAGACTGACTTGACTATCCTATACTTTATTTACTAGCCTAGACTAGCCTTATAGAAGGGGAACTAGGTCTGGTTTATCCTTGTCTTCTACTTTCTAGAATCTGAAGGAGGTGCCAGTCTTTTAGGTATAGGAAAAACCGATGCCATTGAATGGCTTGGTCGATCATTTAACTACGTCAAACCTGTCGCAAAGAAAGATTTTCCTCTTACTGTTAGGAATCGATATAGCTGCTTATCCGGTCCTTTACTTGACTTTAGGAAGGACATCGCCCGAAAGCAAGTTCAATTTCCTTCCACGATGCCTGTTCTCAGGTTTGAGGGAAAGGGTGCTAGGCTAGAGAGCTAATTCGCATCTGTTGGTGGTTAAGCCTTTGTGGCTAGCTCTGGTTCATTTGACCGAAGAGAAGAAAAAGACTGAAATGGGACCAGGAAAACACCCCACCACTAGAGCTTGCTTTGCTCTCGCTCCGCTCGCTCCCACCTGTCTTCTTCCCACTAAAGTGAAAGATCTTTCACTTCACCATAGCAGGAACCTCACTAACCTTATAGGCCAGTTACTCTAACCACTGGGATCCCCTCCAGCTTTCCCACCCACCGTAACTGAAACCTTCTTTTTTCGATCGGCATACGAATAAGATCAAAACATCACCAAAAAGAATTAATAACTTGGAGTAATTGGAGGTAATACTCACTTTGAATGCCGCGTTGAGCCAAATCTGTATATATGGAAGAGAGTAATTCTATATCATTCCCCGGTACCAAGCGGTCTATTATGTCATACGCCGTTCTTCCAGGTGGAAGATTTATATGATTAGAGTTCAATAATGGAGAGCCTATCACTAAGCTGTTCCTTTATTGTTTCGGCGACGCTTTCGTCCACTCGCTCCTGGTAAGAGGCCATCGTTAACTGGCGAAGCCTCGCGACTCGCCAGCTAGCGACTATAAAAACACTCAGTGGTAAAGCAGCTGCTGAAAGAAGGGAAATAAGATAGGTAAGTACTAGATCCGACATTCTTTATTTCTTTACTAAGATAAATTCAAATAAAAAAGAAAGTAAGTGGGGCCTTGCTGGTAGTAGACCAGACCCAAGCCCCTCTATTTAAATATTGGGGTTGAAAGGAATTCGGGGGGTGCTAAGGCGAAAAACTTCTACAAGACCTTGCTCTTCCCAAAGGTTGCCCTTGAAAGGCTCTATGCGACTATTGACGCCATTCGTCGCTGGCGTCTGGCCAAGAGTGAAGTGCGTTGGAATCAAAAAGTCTACTCCCTTACTTACTTAAAGAAGAGCATTTGACCTTCTTACCTGGTAGAACCGGGGGAAGTACTTCTGAACCTCTTTCTACGCTTTCTTCTCTTATTAAATTCTCGCAGAGATCTAGCAACGCGGCGCAGATCATTGGTATTGGATGTATCGTTAGGTTGTGCCGAGTCAAATCTGCTCCTTTTTTTCCATTGCAGAAAAGAGATCCCTTCCCCCCGCTTTAAAAAATGTTGAATATGAAGTCTGTGGGGCTGCAGGTACTATGGATCCTCTGACTCTCAATCGGGCTGGGTTGCCTTCCCAGGTCTCGCCGATCTTGCCTGTAGGTCGTGATGTGCCTCGAGATGGCCGTCTCCTGCCCCCCTGCCGGTGGGGAATCCGCTCCCGGGTTGTCGCTCTGCTGCGTCTGGCCCGTCCTCTAGGCACCTTTGGAAGGCCGGGAGTGTGACAACGTACACGCTTCCCTTTACTCCATAGGGCCTTCTCATCAGTTGCAGGGTTTGGTGGCCCGAAATTGACTTGGCTTCGCCAAAAGGCCTCATCTCTAGAAGCCCGGCTCACGAGGCGTCCCTCTCGCAGTAGGGTTCCAGACCTCGCCTCGCTCTTGTGACATGCTATCTTTCCCCTCTTTATTTCCAAGTAAAGGGTGAGTCCCATGCGTCAGTTTGTGGATCGCGGTCTCACGCACTAATCCCTACAGGTGCCCGTAGTAGGCCGGCCGCCTTACCTAAACCAATCATCATATCGGCCCCTAAGCCCCATTGCTGGAAAGGCTCGGCTTCAAAACCGTACGTGGAGCTTCCGCCTCATACGGCTCCTCTAGGGATAGGGATGGAGGTAGGCCCAGTCCCGGCTTGTGCGGTTAAGGTTGTTGTACACGATTTCATAAAAAAAGAAAGAATTGGGAGTTGGCGCCTGCTTGCTTGCTTACCAAGCGATCCTGCCTTTTCACTCCTCGACATCTCCAAGAGGGGTCTTCGATCCGCGCCCAGGGAGAAGATTAACCTTATCTTATCCCCAGGCAGGATTATAGGAAGAAAGAATTACCTATGTTTCCCCCGATCCCGGTTGAATTGCTCCCAATTCTCTTGTTGGAGAATGGGAAGTCTTTCTCGGAAGGCCTGTCTTCGAGCTCGGGTCTCCTCGAAGCGGCCCCGTATAGTTGGGTCGACCCGTCACGCCTGAGCCTCGACTTCCGCTTTGGGCATCTTCCTCTCGTCTAACCTCATCCAGGGCCCGGCATTCATTGATTCGCTCAATAATTTGGTCAATGCGCTCCCCTAAAACCCTCACTTCCTCTAAGTTGGCCCGAACTTCGGCTGGAGTGGTGGGGGGTCTACTCTCCAAAATTTCGAGGTCCCTGTTTGCCTCTTCAAGTTGGTCCATTAGTAAGGAAAGCATCGGGTTAGGACTCGGTGTCCGGTTAAGGTCGACCGGTTGATTTGCAACAGGCGCCTGCGCCGGCACGTTGTCGGGCTGGTGCGCTTCCATAGGATTCGAAAGCGCAGAGCACCCATGCGCATCTCCCGATGGAGAGACCATTTGATCCCCCCAAAAAAAAGAATAAGGAAGAGCTCTGCAAATCCTAATTTAGACAAGAGGGCGCGGGCTCCGGTGGAGATTAGAGCCTTCGAAAGGAAGGCCTGAAAGAAATTCCAGTCCCATCCCAGCCCAGAAGAATAGAGACATAATAGGAAGAAATGAGATAAAAACTAGAACCATAGTAGTAAACCGGGAAAAACGAGCCATGATACGACTGAGAACTACTTTCGTACGACCAGCGCGGTTGTTCCTATTTAATTTTCCCCTTTCTTCGAAAGCACTCACTGAGTTACTTACGGAATCTCAAATCTCTCTCGACGCCAAGAATTATGTGTCCAGGTCGATTAGAGGTTCGGTTTCCTTCTCCAACCACCTTTTAGCGTTCTGGGCCCCTGAAAAAGAAACCCGAAATCAAAAAGAAAGAAGAGAAATTTGGACATGTTTCCCGAGAGAGGTCGCCTTCTCTCAGGCCAGCAGTCTTCTACTTCTAGTCGACTGCTCTATGACGGGCTTCCTTATTTCATGGGCTCTGCTCACTCGTCTACGAAAACAAAATGCATTAAGATTTAAAACTTAAACTTGTCGTCAAAAAAAATGGAAATAGTGAATCAAGATTAGGCGCGACGAAAGAATTGTCCTTGTCGGAATCGTCATATCCTGCCCATATCTATTCTAATTGATTCGAAATCTTAGTCGTTCGTTTTCTACCCTCAGACGGGCTACTTTCCTCCTTTCAAAATGAAATTGCCAATTCCGCTCTTCTTGGGCTCGCCTTCTCTCCTCCTGTTGGGCAGAAGCTTCGACGATTCTTTGCCGTTCTTGCTCCAACTCCAGAATTTCGGCGCCTCCGTATCTCATCCGTTACCCGATTCCAACTGAGGGGCAGGCTCCTGCTCCGGGGCATTTAAGTCGATGTCGAGAGGAGGTCGTTTCGAAGAGCCGCCCCCCTACGAGCTTGATGCGGCGTAACCTTCTTCTGACATCATCATGTTCCCTAGAGTGAGGTCTCCACAAAAAAGAAAAAGTTCTATCATCCCATGCAACCTTAATAAAGACATCACTTTCCCTAGCAACATTGATTTCATTTTCCAAAGAAAGAGATCCAAATCCACCTCGATTAGTAAACAGAGACAATAAGAGAGACTGAGAAAGGTCAAAATGAAAAGAAAGAAAAGACTCAATCTATGAAAGATCGAAGTAAGCTGTCGCTTCGAAAATGTGAAATATTTAAGTTAAGAGGATCCATTTCGGGAACGTGGAATGTAAGAGAAATTCAAATGTTATAACTCCAGTACGTCAGGAACCATCAGAAAAAGAAAGACTACCCTCCAAGAAATTGTATAACTTGGAGAAAGTATTCACTTTGCGTTCCCTGAGAAAGAAGATCACAATAAATATAATATTGTGTATGTGTAGAAGGCTCACTCTTGCTTCTCCAAGTGCGCTTACCTCTTGGAGATTGACTCCTGTTGGTAAGTTCACATCCTCAGTAGTCTCTCTATAGACTCTCAAAAGAATTGAGAGTTGGTCAACGATTTTCTCTTTAACAACATCTATCGTTAGATCAGTTACCTTTGTTTCCATATTTTGACTATTCATTTGATGGATCATTCGGCCAGCCCTAACGGCTACAAGAATAGCTACAGGCAGAGCCAAACCCATCCTAGAAACGAAATCAGCAACGAGTTGATCCATAACGAGTATTAGATTGAAGTTCTCTTAAAGAAGACCGCCAACTCGTATCCCGAAGATACAAGACAAGCAAAGCGCCCGGTCCTCTTCTCTTGTGTCGAAGTGTGGTGAGGCCTCACAGAAGGAGTGGGAAATTGGGGAAAAAGCCGAAACGGAACTAACGGAGATCACGGTATACTCCGTGCTGCGAAACGGGCCAGTACAATACCACGTCTTATTGAGGCCATGAAGACGGACAGCGCTTGCCTTGCCTCTTGCCTATATTATATTTATATATAGGGTAGGGTTCTTTTCGATCTTGTACCCAGTACACTGAACACCAACCCAATCTCGACAAAGAAAGTGAACTTTGGGAAAGATCTATCCTACACTTGCATCCTCGCATAAAAGAAAGGACTCAAGGGTTCATAAGGTATAGTAAAGGTTAAGGTCTTTACCTGGACGGATCGGATCGAATAGAGCCCTATTCTATCGAGCTCTTGTAGGTGCGCCAAGTTTACTCACCTACTATATTTCTTAGTTTGATTTTTGAAGAAGTTTTCAATCTAGTTTATAAACTAAAATGTAACGATAACCTACATAGGACCTTTTTGTTTAGGATTTATTAACTGATTTTTCTTTCCTCTTGTCAATTCAATTGTGTAAATGAAATTTCAAAACAAGCAGAAAACACGTTTTTGGAAAAGGAAGAGCAATTGAGAGAGAACCACATGCAGAACACATAGAGAACTCTTGTATGTATAGAAGATTGGAAGCTCAGCTTTAAGTCAAGAAGGGTAGGGGAGTCGCTGCGCCTACAATCTCGACAGTTGTGGTTAAAAGGTTTTTCTTTTTTTCACGCATCTATTAAGAAAGGCAGAATCCACACTTTTATCATTTTAAAATGCCCAAGAGGCCTGGTTCTGGTTCAGCATGAGGAGATAAGGATAGAAGTTATGAAATTGTTATCACACTTATCCATCTTATCGAGCCAACAGCATATAGGAGCAGTCCACCAAATATTTGAAAGAGTCCCCGAGGCACAAAAAAAATGATTCAATTCAATCTTTTAAGCTATCTATCAACAACAGAGGGGCTGCTCATAGTCAAAAGCTACTAGATTAGATGGATTCCAACTGAACTTAAACTTCTACTTGGTTGATAGATTCAGGGGTAGTGCTGGAACATAATTAAGGACGACCTCCATCTCCATATGGTAATTGAAGTCGAACAGGAGCAAACCAGATGCAATTCAATCCTTCTTCCTGGCAATGATTCCCAAAAAAGCAAAACCTCACTAGACCGAGGCCCATTGCTATGGGGACTACACTGTATAAGAGAATGACTAAGGTAATTGCCAATAGATTGAAAGACACGCTGGCTCTTTAACTTTAAAAAGGGCGCCCTCCTAATCTCATTTGGATAGGAAGAGATATTGATGATTATCCCAAGGAGGCTTACTAGTCAGCTGATAGATCAGGTGAGCCAGCCATGATCACTAAACTCGCCAAACCAGGCATATGATAATGTTAATCATAGGTTTCTATATGCGACAGGAAAATGGGATTTGCAGAGTAGGATACGAAAGTTTTTTTATATACAATGAATAGCACCTATGATCCATGGACGACCAGTGGGGTTCATAAGAGGAACCAAACAAAGGTCTGCAACAAGGCTGTCCCCTCTCTCCATATCTCTACGGCTGGTTGCAGATGACACTGTAATAATAACAAAGCCAGATAGAGAGACTTTTCGAGGCTTCAAAACTGGGACAAGACTTTTTTTACTTTGGTCATGTTAAAACCCCAGACGACGACGGATACTAATACAACTGGGATTCAAAGAAGGATTAACAGACGATCTATGGACTTACTTGGCTTGGTCCCAGTTTATAGGCATTAAAGAAATCTATAACTAGTTGGAAAGGGCGCAAAGAAAGCAGGAAAAAATGCAGTCAAAAGAAGCCTGCCTTAGTCTCAAATAGGGCTTAGCCTCAATGGCAGACCAACTACCAAATGCGGAATGACGGTCGTGAGCCGGTCCTTATGGAATTCCTAGGCGTGAAGGTGGACAAGGTGGCGGGAAGCCTCTTTATATGGCGTAGCCCTTCGAGTGAAGCATTCGATTATGCGTGCTGGCCGCTCATCCTTAAAGTAAAGGCCGGGTTGAGAAGGAAGAGAGAAAACTTCCTCATTTTAGAAGGCTATATCAACGGGAGCCTGTCAAGGCCGAGGAGGCCCGCTACCGTGCTAACCCCCTTCCCTGGCTAGCTTGCTTTCGCTTGCTTCGTATCCGGTTTGGAGCCATCGTCGCAGTTTAGGTTTTAGCATGCCTTGGCGAGGTTTTGCTCTTTCTTGGGAGCGTAGTTCCCTCTCCCTTTGCTTATCTAGCTTTATGTTTACGGTTGCCCCAGTAGCTTTTATGCAACGGGTGTCAAACTACCCTTCCTCCAAGATGGAAGTTTCGCTCCAGAAAATTAGATATTTAGGAAAAGCCATTGGAACCGAGTATAATAGCCCCTATAAGGACTCAGAGCCCTTTTGGAACTTCTTCCCGCCTACGCCTAGAAGAAAGGCTTTCTTCGTCTGTTGTTACGGATGCCCATTCAAAAGATTCATTCCCTGGTGGATTGATTTGGCTATTGCTTGTCAGCCTCTTTTGGCTTTGGAACATTCATTTACTACTTTTTCCTCCCACATCCTGACAACAGCTGGTTTATGGCACCGGGCTAGCTCATGAAGAAGTCGAATCGGAGTTGTCCAGAATCAGATCTCCTCAGAGCACTCCAGCCTTCCTTCGCCCGGGAATGGTGACAGTTGTTGCCTGCCTTGCGGAGCTTTGCTTTGAGTCCTTTCCTCTCTAGATCTGACCTCGCCCAAAGGAAGGTGTAGGTAGCATAGCGAGATGCTTCACGCAATTGCGCGAAAGACTACCTAAGCTCAAGCAGCAGATACTACCACATACAGGAGAAGAAGCTATAGCTCGAGCTATAGCGCTTATTAGGAATTGTCCAATTCAATGAATTCCAGGGTCAGAGGGAGAGTCACGAAGGGCTATTCTTCGATTGGGTATGATTCAACTTTAACCTTCCCAAAGGGATCAATGGTATACCGAAGGAAATTGCTCAAGTTTAGTTTCGTTAGGGACCGGGTCTACGTCACTTTAGAGGTGGGCCTTGGCTCGATTCCGAAGTCATGAGAGAAGGGCGGTATCCTAATCTTTCTTTTCTCCTAGGATCGAGAGACCATTTCGCTCTTCCTGCCTAAATAAAGAAAGAAAGGTCTTTCTCCCATTTCCCTAGTCGAAGAATTGCTCTATAGCCGAGCTCTCAAGAGTCTTTTCTACCATAATCGTTCTTTCCTTCTTCATCCTATCTGCTAGAGCAGTCAGTGTGGCATCTCCTGCATAGGAGTGAGTGTCGATTAGAGGCCTCTTTAGTGCGTGCACGAAATCTCTGTGACTTTTTGCACCGAAGATGCTATCTTTGTCTATGCCTAAGATAAGAGGTTTTCTATCTCCGATGGAAATCACACTAGAGGAGTGGCAAGCGCTCTTCTTAAATAAGATATTGTTTCAGGTTGCGGTTGCTCATTCTTTATGCGGGAGTACGCAGGATTAAAAACCTATGAACTAACACCCGATTATATGAATGAAATCAGTTGCAAAGAGGGGCCATTCAATAACAAGCCTTTTTTGTACATAATCACCTGTTTGTTGAATAGGGTTAAGTTGATTCGAAATATCTTAAGAGAACCCCAACAGGCCGACGAGCTCTTTCTCAGAATCAAGCTGGCAAATGCCCGCAAGAAACCCATTTATTTATCTATTTATCGTCTAGATGGGGTAGGTGTGAAGTCTACCTTCGTACAAGATCCAATCTCGATTATGTTTCTGCGGAAGTATCTACTCGTTACGGAATCTTAAGTATCAAAGTAATAGATGTTATGTTAGAACCTGGCGTTCTGGGCAACTGGGATCAACTTTCAGTAAAAAAGGGGGCATCTATGTCCATCCTTGACAGACCAACACCCGCCTTTGGGACGTACTAGAGTCATGTCTTTCTTTCCCGGGTCACTCTGGTTATATTGAGATTTCCCTGTGCTTTCTCTTAATGGGAGGAGTGTGCCCCGTTCTTCTCTATCCGGTCTCCTTCTCCTCGAGCATGGGGCATTTCCTAGTTACCGAATCCTACTCTTCCGCTCTCGCTCTTCTTTCTACAGGTACGAGTAGCATCCTATTAGAGGGGGTCCTCCCACTGCACTGGAGTGAGTTTATTCCAGGCAAGAAGACAGAGAGTGACCTTGAAGTGTGCTTCTTGTTCGTTTTCTTCCCTTGGCTCCATTCCATCCTTTATAAAGTACAGGTCCCAGGTCCGCCCTTTCCTTTGAATATGAGCTCTTAGATAGATATCAGCATAGCTTCGTAATTAAACTTCTCGCACATCTGCTCTGAAAGCGAGAGCTTGAGATGCATTGCTTGGGTCTTCATTGGGCACTAGTCTAGCACTCTCTCTTCGGTGTGAATAAGAAAGTGTCAAGTGATGGAGGTGTGGCTAGCTTGCTGAATCGCCTCCTCGTACTGCTAATCTTCTTCCCGCTAACTCATTTCTCTTTCGACCGGAACTCCTTAATCAGTTAATCCGGAAGTTCCCCAGAGTTCTTCCTTCTAAGAGGGTTGGCGCAAACAAAAGCAGCAGATATTGAAACTAATAGCAAAGAAGGCTAGGCTCCTCGAACCAGATTCTCTCCGATCTTCTACCGTAATTCGCTAATCTCGATGAAAGAGCAGGTAACTACATAAGGCAGCTTTCCCCGCTCTGTCTTGTCTCGATACGAGAAGGGCTGGTGCTAGAATACTAATTACTATTGCAGCTCTCGGGTCTACTCTCCCTTCCACTCCAGCCTTACCTTAAAGGCCTGGTTTCGTCTGGTAAGCGAGCTCTACTATATATAATATAGATACTGCCCTCTGCTGTTAGCGCTTTCGTTTGGTTGTCCTTTACCTTTTGTTCTTTCCATTCAAGCAATCCTGCTTTTTCGAGCTTTATTGGGTCTAGGTCTAGTTGAGACTGAAGTCAATGCCCCTATTGTAAGGAAAATGGCGAGAATCATCTTATAGAAGTAGTGCTCCTGATTGTCGCTACTGCGGGTAAGAAGATTTCTGCCCAGTCTTCCTAGTTGATCCTTTATCAGTCCGGGATGCCAGCCTTTAAAGTAATTGGTTCAGTTCCTCGGCTTCGGCATAAATGCAGTGCCCGTCATTCCCATCAGTACGGGTGAGGGGTCGAGATCCGTTATTAATGAATGTCTCCTCTGGCCGCTTCTTTTGGGGATTGCCCTTCTATCTCCAGGAGATTGCTGCCTTCCTCGTTCAGTGGGGAAGTCTATTCCCTCTCAATCAATGCCCGGGAAGGGAACTATGAGAAAGGCACTTCAAGAATACATACATCTGGAGATAGGTCATTTAGATAGACCGATTCCAATAGCGTCCCGCAAACTACCGGGAAGCCGACTACATAGGTAGGGGGCGTGCTGACATGCTTGACTTTCTCAATTAAGGAGGTCCGCTAGCTGCTTGAGCCATAAAGACTTCTTCATTCAACGGATTTCATTCATTCATTCACTGGCTTTCCTCTCTAAGAAGTCAGGTCGATCCAAAGCCATTGCTTGAAGCGATTTCCTTGACCGAAGTCTGCTACCGAAGCAGGATTGCTTGACACACAAGCATACCAACCCGAGGGAAGGTCAATAAGGATGGTGGTCGATCAAGCTATTCTATTAAGAAGTAGGAATCCGCTTCTCCATGCCCTTCCATTTTCAAGGGGTAGGCCCTTCGCGGCACACAAACAAGATTTTATTTTGTCACTGGCGCATTCGGTAGCCCCTTCTAGTGCGCGTACTAAGACTAAGGCTACAGCTCACTTCTTCCTCTTTCTTCTCTTATGCAATATCGAGTTAGCGTCTCAAAGAGCTTACTCTGAATGGGAAACTTCTTCTTCCCCAACTAACCCTCTGTGTGCACGTTCCACAAAAGAGAAAGACTTTGTTCATTGAGTGGGCTCTCTGGCTGTTGAAAGAGTAGAGGCTCTTATCTTTCTTTATAGGCGGCATGGCATATAAACGAATGTCGATTGGTCTAATTCGAAGAAATAACATAACTGGTTCGGTATAATAGGTCAACATAGGCAAGATAGGTTAGTCCTAAAGCACTCACTCTGATCCCCGACCAGTTCAGCTTGAATTGGAAGCCTAATAGAAAAAGCCGGTTGGAGGCAGTTTGGAGTACAAAAGAGTTTAAGTACTCACAGGTTCAAATAGTGACTTCGGGACAGAGATAGTGAATCCTTTTTCTTCGGAAAGGAAAGGACTCAGCATCCACAGCTCCGCCCGGCCTTTCCCAACCAGGAGAGCTTGAAGAGGACATATGGCCCAGGATCGAAGAAGCAACAAGGGAGAGATTCCACCGATTAGCCTTACCCGATGACCGTTAGCAGGAGTTGACAGGGGAAAGTACTTAATTACGGAAAGCGGTAAACAAAGCAAACAAGAGATGAACGCGTTACCATAAAACCAATACAGCAGGACGAGAGATTCACCGAAGCCATAAAGAGCAGCTTAACTTTAACTAAGAGATGCTAGTCCCCTATAGAGCTAGCAGCTAGAGGGAAGGCGGATAGGCCATAGACCGCAGGAAAAGCTACCCCAGACACTGAAGACTTATACGGCAGGGCAGGAGTTGAATTAAAGAATCGTACTGCAACTGCTGAAGAGAGATCAGAGCTAGTACTAGAGGAAGCGATAGCCCCACTACTCTTAGTGACTGGCTACTTTACTACGCCATTTTTCGCATCGAAGACATACAAGCGCACTCTCTCTGGGCCATCCGTGGGGCTTCCTCCGCTATGAAGCATAAGGAACTGCCTTCATGCGCTCTTTCTACTGGATTTGGATGAGTACCTTAGCTCTACCCCGAACTGAACTCCCCCCTCACCGAATCAAATATACCTAGCACAAACAGGTCTCATTTCAGCTGGGGCATAGCCCTTATCCTTCAAAAGCTCGGTAAAGACTCTTTTCGCATCGTTGCCGTAGCCTATTTCACACCCGCAGAAAAAGGAAAGATCATATCATAGAATATAGAAAACGGGGTTCCTATCAAAGATGGACCCTGTCGGAAGGTGATGGTCTTCGGTAGCTATAGGGTGAAGGTCTTTCTGCGGGAGCAAGGCGGTTCGTGGTCGCCGCTGATAATCCTTAAGTCGACCCTGAAAATAGGTAAGGATCGGCACGCAACCGATTCACTTTCTTGCATTTCGCTCATTCTTATGTACTCTTCATAGACACCATTGGACCGGTCGGGGACACTATCGTCTCCCCTCCCCCCTCGTGCAGTTTGAGTCTATTTGTTCAAGCTCAAGTTCTTCTGTTCAAATAATATAAATATATTATTATTTGGAGTTTGAGCTTCTGACCCCTATTCATTATCACTAACTTGGGCTTAGCTTGAGCTTCTAATTACTTATTGGTCTTTGTCAAGAAGCAAGCTACCTCCCTCAGTCGAAGTCACTCCAGTTATTGCTAGCCCGGGCTTCCATTATGATTACTATACCACGGGTCTTACTTAGTATAATATATAGTATACGAGTGTTGGATGATTTGATGATTCTTACCTCCTGGGTCGGGCAAGAACCCTGCTCGCATGATGTGCTCCTTACCCTATTCGCTTCGTTCCCGAAACCACCGAGTTATTTGATCATAGAAAGAGGCCCGTCCTATCATCTGTACGATAAAAGATGAAACAATAATAATTCAGCTGATTCCACCTTGTTGGGCTTTCTTTCTGTTAGGGACTGGACCTCCACTTTGTTCTTCAGAGAGATCCCGTCTTCCTACTGCCGGACAAGACTCTGCATGGGATGAAATTAACTTGTAGTGATCTATGCGCTTATGCGACCGACTCTTTCGCTCTTAGCTTTACCACGTGTAGGCAGGGAGCTTTACAAACCCCGGATAGGGCTTTGCAAAAGTCTTTCTCCAAAAAGAATAGATAGGACTATTTATAATAATGAATGCTCCACCGCGATTACTGAGGGTCAGATCGAAGAAGTTCTTTGTTCGTACTCATGCTAGGTCATCGGCTAGTAAGGACTACTGCTGACGAAGCAAAAAGGTATGCATTTGGTTCCGTCAGCCTTATAACTTGAACAGAGAAAGGTATCGCTTATCAAAGAAGGGGGTTGGACCGCTTTGCTTGGGGCACCCAAACCCAAGACCAACGCTTTCTTAATTGGGATCGCCAGATCCAATGCAATGGTAAAGGTAGTGACTCGGGGTTGATGGGGGATTTGGCCCGAATAATCTAATTCCTTAGATCTTGGTTTCGAAATCGAGGCCATAACAAGGACTTTGTAACAGGAATGCAGCCCTCGGTTAAGCGCGCTTTCCTATTTGTTCTTAGAAATAAAGTTACAGGGCTAGTTTTCCTGCTGGATGATTCTGAATCAACTACTTTGATCAGCCCAACCAGACCCCGGTGTTACCCTTTGCGCATTAGCGAGCCCCTCTCTTAATGGTGTAAATGCCCAATGCAGCTTTTCTCCTAATGGAAATGTCAAATGAACATCTTCGCAGATTCCTCGAGGCTCATCTTTGAAGAAAGTTTCCAGGAACAATGTTGTATGTAACCAGGATCTATAATCTATAGGATACCAACCTCCCCCAAAAAAAAGCCAGTACAGTAGCTCTCCTCTATATGGTTCACCTTCGAATTGGAGCTTTTTTTAATGGAAAGGGTTCTTTCGTGCTATCGGAGAGGGGTCGAACCCTTAACTTATTTTATTATGTTGTACATAAATAGAATCTATTTATGTTATGTAATATTAGAAAGAAAAAGGTGGCTGTTCTGTTAATGGGACCAAATGAGTAACTTTTATACTGATTCCTCTTTGAGGGGTTGATTTTGAATGACTTTCTGATTTCGCCCGGATTACCTCCACTCCCTTGATTCGGAGTCAGGAGCCCCTGTTCTTATTCGAAGGTCTTTGCTTACGCCGCGCTTCCCCCTCCTTTGGTCAAGGCTGGCGGAATAACTGACGATTGAAAGGTAAACGGGAGAATGAAATGGGGAGGTTGGAGGGTCTGCCTTACCGGAAATTGAGTATTGGAAGGAAATGAAAGGCTTTTACTAAGACCACCGAGCGAATGAAGAAGAGAAAGGTTTTGTTTGAAGCAGATTTGACTGAAGGGAGAGGAGGCGAAGGTACTACCGAACAATGGTTGTGGGCTGTACGAGGGCTTTCCTGAATGACAAGGGAAATCTCTATCAACTACGGGAAATGAAGAGTGAACGATGGCTTGGATTTCATGATGGCTTAGGCTAAAAGGGAAAGGGCTTTGGTTGGCCATCGCCCTTTGGTTTGGGCTCTTTCAAGACAACTCCTTCCGTTCGAGACTAGTTGCTGCCAGAGACCGTGGATTTAACTACTCCTCCCTCACCAGCAGGGACCCTTCTTCTGATTAGGCGCCGATACGGATTCATTCCAGTAGGGATTGCTCCTTTACTTTAGGTTTAGGTATCGATGAGGTATTTCCTGTAATTGCAGGGGCTCGATAGCGAAGAAGGAAAATGAGCCCTAGAATCTATCTCATGAAGCTCCGAGACCAGTTCCTCTAGGGAGCAATTACTTTTTAACTACAATATTCCTACGAAACGAGACGGAGGGATTAGACACTGACGCCTACTGACCGGGTCGGGCACGAAGGAGGAAAGGAGACTATACCACAGCTTGAGACTGGAAGGAGCCTCCGGCTTCGGTTGACGACCCAGGATAAAATAGAGTGAAGGGAGTTCATAGAATCTCCTGAGTCTGAGGCGTCTCTAGCCCTTATGTAGTAAGGTCCCTCCACGGAAGTCAACGAGTTTGATGCCCTTTTTTTCGAGCCCTTGAAAAGGTCATGTTTAAATAGTTCCAAGTCCGCGGGTCCAAGGGTGAGTAGCTGGAATCATATAAGGGCTGTAGGAACGGTTCACCCATAAAGGGAAAATGAATGTCAGAGAAGATGTTGGCCCTATCAGAGAAAAAAGCCCCTCTCTTCTTACCCAGTGTTCGAGTGCCGGTTTAGTCAAACCAAGGAAAGAGAACCTCGAAGCCTTTCTCTCGGAGATCGGTCATACTGTCTAGCTTGATGCTGTCCTTTTACCAGCCCCTTTATTCTGAAAAGGAGGATTTTCTTTATGATGCTGATTCAATGGTTTGTGGGTGGTCTTGGTACCTCATTGAGCTGTGGTCAGTTCGCTTTAGCCAACCTGCTAGCTAGTCAAGAGTATTTGATGACTTTGATTTCGCCTCGCATCCGCCATATCGATAGGAAGCGGGGCGAGGGTCTTTCATTCGAGAAAAAGGGATGTTCAGGGCCGGGCCTTTCGCAGCTTTCTAAAGGAGATAATTGAAGAAAGTTCTAGCCCGAGAGAAAAGAAAGATCAGATTTGCGTTGATTTTTCCAACAAAACTAAGTACTTTTTGGTCTTTATCATTCAGAAGACTCAGTCCCACACTCTGACTTCAATGATGGGAACAACCTCCGCACTCCGGCGCTCCAACGAACAACAGTTCTCCGCCTTACTATACTATATATTTATCATAGAATAGGCGGCGAAAGCGCCACAACATATATATATCTTGTTCCGTGCTATTGAGAGATAGGGGACAAAACGCCCTTAGACCTATACCGGCGGGGAGCAGCGGATACACTTCAGAGATAGGAAAAAGGTTCACAAAAATGAAGAATCAAAGCATGTAGTTGGGAATGGAATGCTACTGAGGTCAAATCCAGAGTGAAAAAGGCGATGGCGCTTGCCGTAGAAAGAGATTAGACCGGTTTGGTACTCCAACTACCTATGATAAAAAGTTTTCAAGACAAATCCGTGAGTCTAGTCATGCTGCTTCAAAAGAATCCTCTGGGTCTTTTCTTCCTATCTGGTTCTCTGGAACCGGTGAAATCCTATGTTCATAAGCACACTTAGCCTTTCAATAATATCCAACCATTTAATTTAAAGAAAGTTTTAGACATAATTAACTACACTTACTAGTCGTTGGGCTTTTGCACCAGGCTACTTAAGGAGTCATTATGAATACTCATGTAACATTTGACTCGCCCTATTGCGTAGCTATAACACTACACAGGGGGGGGCGTCCAAGATGCTAACTTTGGAATCTTAGTCACTGAGGTTAAGGGTTAACCTAACCAAAAGGAACTAAGACGACGTAAACATAATCATAGATCACTGCTGATTATGTCGCGTCTAGACACAGCTAAACAACACTCCATTCGGAGGCGCTCAGCGTGTGCGGGAGAGCAATCTCCCCACCCTCACTCACTCAGTATCACTGAAATACTGAATGGTGCCTAAAAGTAAAAAAGGGACAAGGAACGAGTAGAAAAACAATTCGAATTGGAAGGAAGGATTCAATCCATCGTAGAAAACTCCAGTGCGCGGATGCATAGCGTCGTAGCATTCTTGGAGACGGGTGAGAGTCGGAATGAGCTTAGTCAAGACTGACTCCTATTCATATTCTTCCTACTTGCTTTCCTATTCCAGATGGCTTTACTTACAGCGGGTGTGCTGACTTGACCCGAGGAGATCCGATTGCTTGTGCTTATGTACCAGTTCCTATTGCTTGCTTTACTATTCTGATTCCGATTTCTATTTCTATTGGCAGCTGGAAAAGAAAAGCCTTTCGTTATCTTAAATCGACTAGTAACGCGATGTCTTCCCATAAAAAACAACGTCCGACCCCGGGTCATAACAAGCAGTTTTCGGCAACGGAATCGGCCAATGCCAAGACACTTTTCATTTGACGCGGATCCGGTTTTGCACCTTTTGTGATTTCGATAGGCATCGCACCCTCACCTCAGGATCAGAGGGCTTGTTTGAGCGCTGCGCTAGGGGCACCACAGAACGGAGAGTGTACGAGCGCCCCTTTGCTTTGTTTGAGCGTTTTTTTTCTTTGTTCGCTTCGCAAGTGACGGTTGTGCTCCTCTTCCTTCGCTGCTTTCGTACACCAGGGGGATAGAAGATAAGGTAGGCTAAGCCGGAAAGAGAGAGCAGTTGGTTCTATAATTGAAATAATGGAAATGCTCTGTCGTAGAGCTTCGCTAGCAGTGTCGAGCTTTGCTCGCGATTCGACTGGAACTAAAGACCTGAATGAAAGTTCAGAGCTCTCGCGCTGCTATCTAAAGAATGAATAAACCGCTACTGAACAAGAGCGAGTGAAGTGAGTAAGCCCCTTTAGAGAAGAGATAGGGGCGAGCCAAAGAGAAGTTGTAGCAACGAGCTACTAATACTAAGGAGTGACTGTGTTGAAGCTTCAAACGTAGGGCTCGCGACGACTTCGAGCGAACCCAACCCATTTGAGGTGACTGCTGCTGCTTTCGATGCCGAAGACACAACAGTCGGTACTGCTAGGGACTCCTTTTTGGCACCGGGATAGGGTGGCGCAAAGCGAGTTCGATCCCTCCCTATATAATTATTATACGTAATTATAAGAAAGGGGAAACGAATCTCCTCAGATTACACAGAAAACCTGATTCACCTATAAAAATCAAAGAGAAATCTTTATAATTCCTAATTAAGGGGACAGAGTGAGGTTCGACGTAGTTGACTGCACACCAACCGCTGTTTCGCTAGCTTCTCATTTCGACGAGAGACCCGCGGAAAGTCGTCACGGCCTCAGAAGGTTCAGCCGAGGGATTGGAGGGGGGGGCCAGCCAGGTTCAGTGTCAGTAGGACTAGCCTTTCTTTCCTTATTTATAGAGAAATTTCATTTGCTCATTTTCAACTAGATCAACGATTGGAAGATCGGATATGCCCCATCGCCTTAGTCGACTTGTTCCTGAGATGAGAAAGCTTGACTCGCTTATCAGAGCTTGGAAACAGACTACGCACTTAGAAGCCCTACTCCATTGTGGTTGCTTGCCTTCATAACAGTAGGTTCGGTCAGCAGAGGGCTCTCCGGAGAGAGACTGATGTTGCAAATCAAAGATCTCGTACTACTTGATATAGGGATACCTGGAGATTCTTTTTTTCTTTTTTATTTGAATAGAAAAAAGAAGAAAAAGGGAGAGGAAAAGGAATGAAAGAACAATCCTTTCCTTTTTTAGATTATAGTTAAAGAAATCCGAGGCCGATTCGGTTCTTAATTGAAAAATTATGCGGAGTCCATGAGAATTGATATATCATACCAGAAATCCAATGGGTTAACCAACCGGGGAAAGGCTCAAGAATAAAAGGAAAAGCGCCAACATTTGTTCCTTTGTTTCATTAAGGACTTGCGATAGGGGTTGCCCCCGGATTTTACTGAGTAATAATAAGAAGACTAGTGTGCTAAAATGAAACACACAGAAACAGAAAGTGTTCTGAACGTCCTTCAGAATACAAAGGATAAGAAGAACGTTCATAAAAATCTGAAATAGGAGAGGATTTGCGCCTTCGGCGTGGTGGCGCAAAACCAAAAATAGAAGGCGCGGCGCATCCCCCTGCCATGGGCAGTAGTCGTTTTAATGTAACACCAGTATCCATCGGATCATAAGACCCATGGAGTAATAAAAGAAGGAGACTGAAAAGCAATAAAAAGAAGATGCTTTTCTTTTTTGATAAAAAGAAGAAGATATCGAGTAAGATTATCTGAATTAGAAGGGAAAGTGCCAAGTCTTGCATTTTTGGATGAAAAAAGTATCGCCCGACTAGCAGGGCTAGAAAAGCGATATCATAAGGAAGAAAAGGGAGAAATGCAAGACCTAGGATTAATAAAGACAACATGACTGCTTCTGGTGATTCTCTACAAATCACCAGAGTCGCCACATTGCTTAAAGAAAAGGAGAGTCTGTGGACTTGGATCTACCAAATGATAAGAATGCCTCTGAGATTCAATCATAAACGACTTCTTCTCCAGTTGAGGCATTTGAGAAAAAAGAAATTATTCCAGAAAGAGACTCCTTCCTGTACGAGGAGTGAACAACTATAGTTCTCTATAGAGAACTATTACCAAAGCATGGGAAAGATGCACAAACAAAAGAAGAAATGAAAGTCCTACAACTTACTACATCCCTCCCAAAAGATTGACGTAGACAGCCATGGCCTGTATGTAGCATTCACCCGTTGGCCCATGGAAATAAAGATCCCTTACCTTAGGGCATCTAAAACAATAGGTAAGTTGTCGGTATCTCCAATCACTTCCCGGCAAAAGGCCGGTAGCGTCCAATCATTTGGAAGTGGATTTTGTCTAAATGGAAGAAGTTCCGACATACGCGCATAGAGGCAGCTTTGAGCGGAACTCAAAGCATTCTGACATAGGATCTTCGGGGTTTTGCCCCTCCATACGGAATTGGCTAATGCCGATAGAGAATTGAAGAGTGCAATTTGATTCTCACGTCTGTCCATATAGTTCATTTTTGACTGCTCCCCTCTCAAACTGAAGAGAGACTTGTCGGAAATCGCCGGTTGGTTTTTTCCAACCAAGAAAGACATGGGAGAATAGAATGAATCCAATGCATTCTTTTCGATACAGTAGGGTACACTTCTCCCCAATATGAGATAGGTTGCAGCTATAGTCAGAACTCCAACTGGGACAATATAGTTTAAACCATCTTTTTCTCTTTATATCGCGTTATATTAAGGCTTCTACCGCCTCCACTAATACAGTACAACACGAATTTTGGGAGGTTTCTTTTCTTCCTCTCTTAGTATTCATGCCTTTGTCCGGAGGCCTTCTTGCACCAGCTCTTAAAGAGAAAAGCACTGTTTAGCTTAGTTAGCTTAGATCCTCTTTGAGATGAAATGCGGAAAAGTCCTAATCAAAGGCGAAAGGCGCCATCCAAGCAAAGTGGGAATACCCAGCAAGATCCGACCAACAATCGAGTTCATACCCGGCGTGAGGCTTTAAAGAAGAAAGCCCAGGCTCAAAGGCCCTGTCATATTGTCAAGCCTGAGAAAGCCTAGCCCGCAAGCCTGCTTCACCTTCACTTCCTTCCGTACCTGATTCTTAGTCTGCTCTAAAGGCAGCCAGTGACTCGAGGTCTTCTGGAGTGACTCTCGGGTAATTTCAATGGTTCAGCTCTGGTTCAAATGGTATCCGGGGTATATCTGTTATCTGTTGTTCACGAATCCGTTTCAGGTTTTCAGGCATACCCGGTCTTTTCTCTTTCAGTTGCTGCTCCGGGGAAAGGACGTAAGCAGCAGCACCTCTCCCTTTCATACGAAACTTGTCATTTTTCCCTGACCTAGAAGCTCCTAGAAATAGGAAGAAGATCTATCCAGTTAGATAGAAAGCAAGATTAGACATAAATAGATTGATTCTAGACTATTTAAGATAGATGGTTGGCTAAGCGTTGGATTTTCATCCTTCCCCCTTCTTTCTTCAACGGAAACTCTTACTTCTAAAAAGCGGCTTCGACTTAAACAACCTGTCCAATACGCCAGGAATGACCACGGAATTTAGAACATGGTGGTCGGAGGAATAAAAACCTTGCTTTCAAGCCAATCGAAGCCATCTCACCTGGAGATGTAAAAAGGAGAATCCCGACCGAAAAATCCCAGAAAGGAAAGAGCAAGACCAAGGAATCCGTCCCAGAGCCCTCGTCGAGTCAACTTTATCCTCCCAAGAAAAGAAACCCAAGAAAGGTATCTCCTTTTCGGTCTTTCGTTGTTTAACTCCCGCGGTCAAAAAATGAGTTGTTTTTCTATTTTGTAGACAAAAGTGCTAAACCCCCTACCCCTAAGTCCGCAATGTCTTCAGTTAGGAGAACCCGAGCTACCTCGAAGCGCACAGCTGCAGAAACTGCCTCTGCTTTGATTAAGAATAAAAAAAAGGAAAGACGAAGGCAAACCCACTGACGAAGCGTCTGAGCCTCTGGAGGTAAGTGAGGGAGAAAGTGAGCTGGCTGAAGCCAGAGCCTACAAAAGGATCCATTATTGGAGTGCTGCGCTTCTCAGGGCCCTCTGTCCTCGGCCCCGCCGGGGCGATCCAGTCACCCGGAGTTCGACGTTCGATCCATTAGGTAGTTCGCATCAGTTCTCGGACCGGTCTAGCACTCAACCCATTTTTTTCTATAGCGGATTTTGCTTTGTGACGCCCGAACCCGAAGCGAAGGTGCAAAAGGAAATGAACGCATTATCCTTTAATTGCTCGTCACTAATCCGTTTCTAGTGATTCCACGTTCATAGTTCTTTCCATTTTGCCGGTCGGGAAGAAAGATCCAGAAAGATTCTCTCTTGCTTTATAGGTCACGGCCGAGAACGGAGAAATAGAGGAAGCAAAAAAGCCGGTTCATGCGTACCAACGGAAGAGTTTGATTGAAAGTCAGGTGTCAATTGCTTCCTGCCTTCGAGTGAGATGTAGCTAGGATATGATACCTATGCCTTAGTCTGAGACTTTTTGAGGTGCTATTGATGCCAAAGTTAAAAATAGCTCTGCATCTGTCCATCGTGCTCCAGCTCCGTCCTTTGCAGTGGTAGAACCTGGTCAACCCATTCCTACTACCTCGTAGCCTTCTGTGGACCTTTCTTTTATTATGATATTTCTGGTTAGAAGTTCAGTCACTGAATTCGCAGGCACTCCATCTGATGGATGCCCTTACTCTCATTCTAAAAAAAGGCAATGTCCCACTAAAGGTACGGGGGGTGGCGATAGACCTCGAGACACATTCCCTCCCTCAAACACAAAGACAGAAAAAGAAAGGCTTGCTGCGGAAAAATGAAACCTTCGACCACTTCGAAAACGGACGGAGAGCATTCACATAAAGAAAAAAGGGGGTGCCTTTAGGTTAGGGGCCAGTTAGACCAGCATGACCTCAAGTGATTGAACAAGGTCAGGACGACCCTCAACGAAGAAAGATAAAGAAGCAATTCCGCCTTCAAGGGGCCATTACACGATGCAAGAGAAAATGAGAAAGCAATGCCCCGACCTGAAAATCATTTCCCCTGACTTCGACCAATGACCCATGGTTCGACACCCGAACACTCCTCGATCTCCTTCAACGGGCTGAAATCACTCAAGGCACTGGCCCCTTAGCCGAATCAAAGACACTGGATTTATCCACTTGGAACATCATAGACTGGCTCCACGACACCGGCAGACGGAAAGAAAATGAAGTTCGAAAGATAGATCTGCTCATCGAAACCCAACCTACCGAAGGTTTTGACCTGGAATGGAAGGAGAAAAGCAAAAGACTAGTCCACGAAGAATAGCCCTAGTTAGGATCTCTGTCCCCTTCTTAAACTATGGCATGCCTCCTCTTCCTCCTAGCTAGATTCTCTGCATCCTGGCTTTCCGCTCCTACGCTTCCGGATCCTCCTACTTCTTGTGCCTACGCTACAGCTCATGCCAAAGAAGGACCTACTGAGGGACCAAGCACTAAAGGCAAAAGGATGCTTATCTGGATTAGCCTACTTCTTCTATGTTACGTCCTTCCCCTTTCTTTTGTTGTATTCAGTGGGTCAGGGAGCCCGTGCTTTTTCTTACTGGGAAAGACGTCGCTAGCCTAAGGCAGGCTTCGCTATCCTCCCGAAGCTGGCATTTTCCAATGGTTTTTGCCCACTCACTTATATGGGTACAGGGGGCTTGACTATATTTTACTTTATTTAATTAAGTTTAGCTGGAGTTAGAGTGGGTCGATCTAGCCGCCCTAATTGATTGACCCGGTTGAAGATCACATTACTAAATCCGAATGATGATTTCATAATCGGTGTGAAATGGAAGATTTTCAGAAGTCAGATAGACCGTTGGAAGGGCTTCAGCCATTGGCAGGTGCTCACGTCTACTATGGCTCTTGGCCTGGTAAGGGCCTAAACGACTTTCCAGGAATCTCTTTTCATAACAGACTGAGGCCGAGTCAAGTCAGAATGAGAAGAAGAAGGCAGTCGACCACAAGCCGACCATTACCATTATAGGGACCGAAACAAAAGGAATGAATTTTTTTCATCTCAACTCCCCAGGTGACCACCTTAGTCACTCATAGATCAGCAAATCCGCACATTTGAAGTCTTGTCGAGGAAGCGGATACTTTTTATAGTTATAGGCAAACTCACGTAATTCATTAAGGTTACCCAAATGGGAGAAGGGAATCTTTCTACACTAAAAAAGAAAGTGACTGATAATCATTTTATGGACCGTAATCAAAATAAAAACCTTTTCCTGAGCCTAGCTTCGAATCAACTCTTTGTTAATGGTATGGGAATGGCGCTTCTCCTAGATACCTCCTCTAGCTCTATTAACATAGACCCTCTTTCTTCATTCTTGGCTCGTAGGTCACAAGGCAAGAGCCTTCGGGTCTTCTATTTATTAGAATCGGGCACGGTACCTCAAATAGAAATTTCCATTGAGCGGATCCCCTGATTCTGGTTTAGCAGGATCTTTTCTTGACACCGAAAGTACATCTTTGGGAACGCCTAGACATCCATCAGTCAGGAATGTTGGGCACCTCGGCAAATCCACATATTTGGCAATGCTCCTTTCCTGAAAGCGATCGGACGGGTAGTTTAAGAAGTTAAGAGGAAGGCAAGTACTCAAACATAAAGCTTTGACGCAGAAAGATAGATGTGAAAGAAGATTCTAGCGGGCACTCTTCCTCTTTTCCACCCCTACGCTATAACTAATTCTCCGCTTGTAGACGCTGGATGAGACCAGAAGGTAGTAAGCGAGCTATCCCTATCCATTCCGCTTTGTTAGTTAATGTAATTACCTGTCCACTGACCATCCGCTGACCCGAGGCAAAGAACTGAAAATCCATTTCATTTGATAACTTGCTTGCCTTTTTTCTGCTAGTGGATGGGCTGGATTGCCTAAGAGGTAAAGAGACTTTCCTTGCTAGCTTGCCCGTCAGTCTTTTGACCTATAACCTGCTGGCTTAAGAGTGGCTGGAAGGCCTAAGTCCCTCTATCTATTGTTCGAGTAACTCCGTTCCTTTCAAGGAAAGCCTTTAGCAGTACCTTAGGGAAAAGCCCGTTTTCAAGCGGGTTCTAGGATTAGCACTCAAGCAAGACAAGATTCGAAAGCTAGCACTCTTTTCAAGCCTATAGCCTATATATGAATTCTTCTCAGCCATCCATATGGGAGTTCCCCGCCAGCCTGTGGGAGTGCCACTATCAATAGGTTAGCTTTGCTTTCCTTCTTGTCCACGCTTTGAAAGCTATAAGACAGATTCACAGTAAGCTCTTACTTATGAGGCTGAAAGAGAGATTGTTAAGTTAAGATCTAGTCTCTTGGGAGAGAAAATAAAATACACGGCGCCCGGAAGAACTTATTTCCTTTCTTAGCTTGTGCGAGAGTCACTGCGCGGGACTATACGGACTAGTAAGACTCTCTTCCCAGTACTAATCGATATCAAGGGGCGTGGCGCTTGCTTTCATCAAGATCCGATTCAGAGTGAATAGGCACTGCACCTGGGATCTCTTTCAAAGGAAGGAAAGAGGCCAAACCAACCTACCCATGAAAGTAAGAAAGAAGGAAAGGACTGAATCCGCTGCTATTGGTTTACCGCGTAAGGATTTGCGCTCTCCAAGCAAGGCCGTTAAGGGCGGTAAGGCATTAGGCTGTGGTAAATCTAAGGATTGGGAATGAACGAGGGCTTTATCTCGCAGTAAGGAGCAGCAATTAAGCTTTCAATATCGAGAGGAAGGTTCAAAACGTGAGATGGAAATCAATGGGAATAAGCCCTGAAACTACTTTTGCGGCTTTTCAGCCTTCCTTATGAATCGAATTAAAGAAAAAGACTCTTCATTTATTTATGGAAACGGACAAAGCTCTTTCTTTTCTTAGCTGTATATCTAGCGTCAGCATTCTAACTGGAATTTCGCACCAGTCGTCAAATTTAGATTCTGTCTTAGGGGTTCTGGCAAGTTTGACGAAGACAAGCAAAAAAGATTCCCGGACCTTCACGGACATCGAGGCAGAGTGCAGCCTCAGTTATGTTATTGGTCGTAGGAAACCCCAGCTTAGATGCCTTCGGGATCCTTCTGGTGACAAAAACACGATCCCAATGCCATTATCCTTTCTCGACCCAGCCTAAGGTAAGGCACTTCTTTTAAGCTCTCCTACGCTTTTATAAGGTCTTGGGGGCAATGAGGGTCCAGCGGAACTGCTGATATCTCTGATCAAAAAGACTGTTTGTTACCTATTTACATTTTCGTCCTTATTCTCGTACTTCCTAGAGTGGAAGGTATGAGTTCGACACCCGCTTAGCCACAAGGTAAGGTAAGCTCCAACACATGTTTCGTTAGACCGTCAGCGATTTATAATATAGAACTTGAATGTCCGCCAGTTCCAAGAGTGCAGTCTACGTAAATACCGTAACTTTTTACATTGAGGTGCTCTAAAGCCTCACTTATCATCACT
Source organism: Populus euphratica (assembly GCF_000495115.2). NCBI lineage: Eukaryota > Viridiplantae > Streptophyta > Magnoliopsida > Malpighiales > Salicaceae > Populus > Populus euphratica. Next base: position 335,620 of record NW_011499963.1, on the reverse strand, counting down.
GGTATATGTCTTATAGCAATTCCATCCATTGAAGCAATTAAACTGCCTTCCTAAAATTTGTGGAATCACCCGCAAAGTATAAATTCACTAACCAATTTACTCAAGATTGAGGTTGTCTCGTGAGAAACTCCTACTTTATTCTACTTGCTCGACCTTGGAAATTGAATTTGGCTGAATAAGGATTTACAACCTTTAGGTCTTCTCCTGTATAGTGAGTCTAGTGCTTCCATCAAAGGAAAGACTCGGCTCTCACTTTGTTAACATAAGGCATCTATAGGACCTGTTTTCGTATGATGAGTATCAGTTCTGGGAAGGGGAGGTGCTACGCGCCTTCAATGAAATATTATCCACTGGTACATTCATTCAGACTAGGCTAGGGGCCTTCTCTTTATACACAGCACTAAGAGAAAAGAGACTAGAAAGATATAACTATAACCGGTTTGATCAAAAGCATTTTATTGAACTGGATTGCAAGAACTTAATATATCCTACCTTACCCCCAAAAGAGACGGGATTATGCCTTACAACCTTCACTTCACACTCGCTTAATAAATAAAGCAGGATACTAAATCGAAGATTCCACATCCCCTTTTTTGTGCAGCTATGAAGCATGGAGATGTCCTTTCTTTCTCTACACCTGTAATTCAAACTATTGCGAGCAGGATGCCAACTCATGTTCCTTCCACTAAACTAATATATAGTTAGTTGGTTTTATAAAGACTCAATAATGTTTTTTGAAAGACTCTTCCATATAAAAATTTGCCTAGTCAAGAATTAGATTAGGGCAGAGATTAGACAATGTCTTAAAAAAGGCCTTATGGAGCAACTGGAAATATCTTCACTTTGACGTCTGTCAATCCTATGACTTGCCCTAGAACTTGAAAATATCAAAAGCGCCCCAGCTGATTTGACGCGGATTTCTCTATCCTTTTATAACTTACTTGATTGGAGTAATTACCAGACTGAAACCGGGGTGAACCGGTGGAAAACTAGCGTTATAGGTCACTGTAGTTGGCTGGGGCTTGACTTATCCCAACTATAATACTGACTATGCATAGACTAAAGAAAGGGGACATTAGGAAAGCTCTCACACCGCCGATTCAGTGGGTCCTTAAAAGATACCAGGCTTCCGAGTGGCGGAACTGATCAAGTTGTATTCTTTGTTGAGTAAGAGATCAACTTAACTTAGAGCCTTACTTTTCTTATGCCTGGTTTTTATAGCTTGCACTGCAGCCAAAAAGACGGGGCTCTTATATTCGGTTAGGGAGTGACGGGTGAAGTTTAACGGCCAACTTCCATTACATTACTTGACTCTCGTACCACGGGTTCGATTCCGGATCCCTTGCTAAGGAAAGGACCGGGCAGATATTATGTATAAATGGTAGGTAGACTGGCGGCTACCCACTTGTAACTTTAGGGAATCTGGCCTGTCAGTATACATTAGTTGCGTTGAAAGACTCCTCCTGCCGAGGAGAAGGTAAGGAGACTACTACTAGCGATACCAAGCCAAGGTTGAAAGAGAAAAATAACAGGCAGCTGGTGAACCATACCGAGCTAAAGCAAGGTACGACGCTATCAAGCTTTGTTAGTACTCGACTGAAAGGGGAGGGTCTTTTGCCCTTGAGACCTCGTCAACTACTTAGTCGTCTAGAAAAAGAGAAAGCACAACAACCTTGATCTGCGGCTTTGAACCGATTGGAGGGAGTTCTAACGATCGTAGCGTAGGCCAAGCTGGTAACTCAATTAGACTTTCTTTCCCAGCTATGGATGGTGGGCCCCTATCTCTCCTCCTTAAGAGCCCTTAACGCATTCCATAACTGAATGAGCTTCCCCGGAGTAAAAGTCCGTGGACTACAACGCTGATCAATCCAACGAAATAATCCCGGCTAGGCATCAGGCTCGATTCTCGGGATCACTAATCACTAACAGAATCGGAAAGAAAGAGAATGTCCTTACTAAAAACAAAGAAAGTCGGATACTTTCAAGGAAATGGGATTCATTCGTATTCTTAACCTAAGGATAGCGAAAGAAAGAACAAGGGAGGCCTCATTCCATTAAGCAAGTCCCCGAGCTAAGAGCAGGGCGGATGAAGTCGACAAATCTAAGGGTAAGGGCCCTTTGCTTTTACTTTTAGTATCTACTTTCTCTCCGGGCCAGTCCTAAAAGCCCATCAAATTACGCCTTTCCCTTCCCTCAAGAGCTAAATCGACTGCGGATCTTTGCAGCATCGCTTATTCCTCCATCTTCTTAAATAGAAATAGCATCGGAGTCGTTCACTATTCTCTTTCTCGCTTTCTAGGTTTCGAAAGAGAATTAAGCAGAAGTGATCAACGAAGACCTAAAAGCAGTTATATAAAGCACTGCTGCCATTTCCTTTGCTATCTTTCAGTCCTAAAGTGAAAGTCAATCAAGAGGGTAAAGTAAACTCGATCTATCTTTCCGCCCGAACTTCTCACCTGGTATGTCCTGTATGCCCTACCAGGGGAATCCTGGAGTTACTGAAGGATATTCTGATTCAAGCTCTGAACAAAAGCTCATTCTTTTCTCTATTGTACCCTCATCGGCATCTCCTTACGCTGATTCAATAGCAGCTGGATTGTGAACAAGAGCTGAAACACGTGAAAGCTCAAAGCTACTGGTTCTGTTCTGTCATACTCTATTCTAGTTCTTTCTACTCTCGAGTTACCTTTCGAGCAGACTCAGAAAAAGAAGAAGCCCACGAAGCGGTAGCAGCTACTTCTTCTGCTTCTTCGGTTGTTGCCACCTAATTAGCTACGATCAATGAAAATATCGTAATATAAGAAAGCTGTGCCACGAACAGCGCTTTGCCCCTTCTATATAAGCTGCACTACGCCGAATGATAAAGATTTCCTGCTCCCATCTATTTGTTGTGGGGCATCCCATGCTTTCTGTTGGTCAACAACCAACAAGCAAACCTTATCTATTGTTTACTCGTACAGGCTTGACGGAGTTAAGCGGAATCCTTTTTCTCAAATATCATGCCTCAACTGGATAAATTTACTTATTTTACACAATTCTTCTGGTTATGCCTTTTCTTCTTTACTTTCTATATAAAAATATGCAATGATGGAGATGGAGTACTTGGGATCAGCCGAATTCTAAAACTACGGAACCAACTCCTTTCACAACGGAGAAAGAAGATCTGGAGCAAGGACCCTAACAGTTTGGAAGATATCTTGAGAAAAGGTTTTAGCACCGGTGTATCCTATATGTACTCTAGTTTATTCGAAGTATCCCAATGGTGTAAGGCTGTCGACTTCTTGGGAAAAAAAATAACTTTGATCTCTTGTTTCGGAGAAATAAGTGGCTCCCGAGGAATGGAAAGAAACATATTCTATTTGATCTCGAAGTCCGTGAAGGGCACAGGATTCAAGCCTGGATGGGGGATCACTTGTAGGAATGACATAATGCTAATCCATTTTCTACGCAGCCAAGGAATCGTAGTAAGATAGACAATAGGCTGAGAACGATTGGCTAGGTCGTTCGGAATCGATTCTTTCTCGATCAGAATAGTGGAATGGAAAGCACTACAAGAAAGATATACTCTTTTTCAAATCGCCCCGCGGTTCATAAAGTTTTTCGAAATTCTCTTATCTTTTTTTTTTTTATTTTAGTGGGGAGGTTCGGGAAGGGAGCGAGACCAAGAAGAAGAAGAGGAAGATCAGAAGCTAATCCTTGTCCGGGAAAGGCGTATTAGAAAGGATGTCCCCCCATAAGAATAAGAGCTTCAGAGGGAAGGTACGCACCTTACTCGACTAGAAGAGGACCAATCCGAAGGGGTCCTAACAAGGTCGGGGAGTTCTGTCCGTCTACTTTCTTAATATGGAACTGGGATTGAGACTTTCACTTTCATGCTAGGAGTTGAAGATGGACTAAGCTGTTCCCCCAAGAGCAGTCCAATCTTAACGAGAAAGAAAGTCAGTAGCTCCTCGAATTCCCGAGGCCGACCCGTAACACCTTCTACTTACTATGAACTAGGATCAGCTCATAACATAAACTCAAAGACGCCAGAAAAGCACATTTAACGCGGTTCATCAGGTTGTTCAGAGGCTCAGGCTTTGGATTAAATCATAAATGCACCTCAACCGAAGGTACTGCAAAAAAGGAGTCTAGTTTCATCTTCGAGATTCCCTGACTGTAAGGCATCCCAAGGAGCGTGAAGGATTTGAAGCTGAGTAGCCCGATAGCACAGGCAAATTGATTTGTTCGATTCGGCCCATCTTTTTGCGATTTAATAAGTAAAATAAAAGGCTATAACCTCTTCCTGCTCTTCCCAAGCAGCAAGAACAAGAGGGGATCTTGCCGATTCTGATTAACTTGCGAAAAACAGGGAAAACTAAATCACATCTTCCTCTTAATTAAGGGCTCGATAAGCATAAGCCTTTTCTATTAGTCCCACAGCTCCTTACAGAACACTTGCTACCGTGGCCTAAAACGCACCTTCGTAGAGGAACGTGCTACTTTATAAAAGACCGGGGCAAAGGAGCCAAGACAGTAAGACTGTTGCTAGCACGACTTATTGCTTTAAAATCTCTTTCTTCATATATGATACCGTCCGCTTTTATATCCGAAACTATAGAACAAAAGAAATATAGATATTCCCATGGTAGGAATAGGACAGTTGCACTAAGGAAGAGAGCTAGGGATTTGATAAAGGTGATAGGACAGGGTTCCAAACCTGCCTTAGTCTCAAATAGGGCGCAAGCTAAGGATATGTATACCTGGGTGAAACTTTTTTTATTGGGTTTATGAGTTGCTTGAACCGACTCATTCGAAAGCGTTGAATTCAACTGGAACTGATTGCTGAGATGTTCAGCGAGCAGCAGATTCAGCGGGCGAACTCGGGAGACAGCCCCAGAACCCGGCGAGAAAGATTTCGAAACGTGTATGAAAATCATACGAGTCAGTCATAGTTTTTTAGCTCTGAGTCCGTGATTAGTCAGCATAAAGAAGAAAGCTATCTCCATCCACTACCCCCTCGATGACTGATCCCGAATTCCTCCCAAAGTCATCTTTCCTTACCTATCCCCATAAAAAATCCCTATTGCAACTCACCGAAGAAAGAAAGGGCCTTGTAAGACCGATGTGAAAGGAAAGCGAATGAAATGTGGAGCACATCCAGAAGAATAGAATAAGCAAGCAACTTTTTTTTATAGGAGTAGTGGTGCTTAGGAGTTTGAGCTCTTACTTTTCGTAGTAGTAGTTGCTGGTCTAGTCTATTGGCGAAAGGAAGGTCACCGCTGCTTTTGCCTGATTGTCTGAAGTGAAGTAGCCTTCCCGCTTAGCTTTCATTTGACACTGACCCGCTGTTGCTGACTACCACCGGGATGTAACCGCTGCCCTCGGCCCTAACAGCTTATTTACCCCTTAGATGAAAAAGGTCGGACCTTATGCTATTCTATTCTTTTTTCACGTCAGAAATTGCGGTCCGGGTAAAGCTCAACATACACCTTCGGGGGATAGAGAAAAAGAGTGAAAAGGTCTTATTGTATTGATTCCCGAAGTGAACTTACCGTGATTGCTTTAGGAGTTTAAGAATGTCGAGATGAAAATAGAGGGGGATTAGCGTTGAGAATTCGAGATTCCAATCCACGAAACAACTGCTGCTTATTCAGGTACTGGCTAATGCTCCTATCGAAGATTCTCGAAACTCTCAATCAACTATGGGACTCCTTTCTGGCAGGGGAGATTCCTTTGATAGTTGTGGAGCTCTGTGGCTGGGATGTCCAATCTCTCGATGACAAACGACTCTGTGCTCCGGTGTAATAGCATGTGTACTAGAGGGGCTGAGTATTCATTCCATAAGGGCTAGCGAGTCAGCCAAGCGATTGTAGATTCTCGGAACATGGGTGAAGGTGATCCCCCTAAAGCGCTTGATCAGGTCAATGTCATGGTACGATATTGGGGCTCTTTGGTCTTCCATTCTCCCCCCTTACTCACCTCTCTCTATAAAAAAAGCCTTTCCCCTTTTCATAATAATAAGGTAAGCATCCAGCTAGAGCTACTGCTTCAACAATCAACTGAGCTCAGGAAGTCAGGTTAAGACGTCGACTTATACAAGGAGGAGATGAAAAAGAATTCCTGTCTTTAGAAGTCAATCCCACAAAACTACACTTGTACGCTTGACATGAAAAGTAGAGGCAAGCGGAGTCAAAGGCCGAGCCTCAACCAGCAAAGGGGGACAGCCATGCCAATCCAAGCAGAGCAACTAGAAGCTCACTCTACCTTTCTTTCTTTACCTTAGACTTCGTTCTTCAAGGAGACTCATGTGCATTTCCTCTGTTTCTTTCCTTGTGCCTTTAGTTGAAGTATAGGTCGTCGATTCTGATGGGATTTTTCCTTCTGTTGAGTGGTAAAAAAGGGATTTCTCTAGTAGGTAGCGACAAGAGGCTACATCAATAGCTGAAACTTGTTTTCGGCTAGGGTAGGCTTGGAGTCAGAAGTTCTCTCTTTCCCAACCAAATAAGCACTTTTGCAAAGTTCACCTTCCCGCGGTCAAAACAAGACTTGCGGATAACAATCAGACCTTACCAGGGACAGGGACCAGACTATATAGCCTAATTAACAAAAATTCGGGCTTGCTTTCTCAATTCACATCTATGAGCGACGATTCCTATATCTCTTGCTCGCTTCGATCGGACTCTGACAGCTTAGGGAAGAATGATGGGTCGCTAACAAGGCCCCTAAATGACCGTTCAGAAGGCCTACCTATTTTTTTCCCAATCTGTCACTTGCTCGTCCCTCTCTCATGAAAGATTGTCTCTCCTCTCCGGCTTTCGCAGTCGCTTCTGTTATGGCCCTTGATGCCGATGACTTTGTTTTCAGTTCTTCTTAGGAATGCGATTGATCATTACATTAGGTTTCCGCACCCTTTCGGATATGGCCTGGAATGAAAATCGTTAGTTCTTAAAATCTTGAGAGCCAAAAAAAAAAGAAAAAGAAAGCCCCGGCTTAACGTGCAAAAGAACGCATTAGAGAAGCCTTTGGCAAAGGAATTGGAACAGGAAGGAAGAAGCTTGAACTAAGCTTTCAACCCGCTAAGACGATCTGTCAACATTGATAGTAACACCACTGGGCAATAACATCTTTGTTTCACGTATTACCAGAGTCATCCTCTAGGTCTCTCGAGCCTTCTTTGTCATGCTTAGCTCTCAGAATTGGAAGAGAACACAAAACTATCGTTGGTACTTATAACTTCTTTCTATTGAAGGAACTTAGCCTCTGAACGAAGATTTGAAATAGTATAGCTCTCCCTCATCTTTTTTCTACCTTTAGGGTTGGCTCGAACTTCCGAGTAGGATTCACAACAACTAATAAAGAACTAAGGGGGAATAACTCTGAGCTTTGAGAATAGCTTGACGCCTTATCATCTTTAGCGGGATTGACAGACCAACTTGCTTTGAGAAAGTACTAGCTAGCCCTCCTTGGGACATCTGTACTAGCTGTCATCCTTACCTGGGATGGTATGGAAAAGGAAGCATAAAGAACCCTCTTTCGAAAAAGAAAGTCTCAATACGATGGTGAGACAGCTATTTATAGACAAGTCAGAAGATTGAATGTTGAATGGCACCGGGATCATTGGTTGATACTTCTTTGTACAGTGGAATTACGTTATAAAAGATCAAGTCAACCATAGGAGCTTCCAGCTGCACTAGTGGACAGAGAAGGAACGAAAGGAAAGAAACGAACAGATATATTCTTTATAATTTATTCTCCGAATATGTAGGAAAATACACTGATTCCTCTCTTAACTAACCGAACAGCTACACTGCAAAACTGCTAACACCAGAGCTATTCTTTAAGTTAAAAATGGACCAACCATACAGCTGCCTACTTTCTTTAAGCTGGAAACCACGTAGCTACACTGATTGGGCTTCTTCCTTCAATTCACAAATCAATTAATGGGAAGTTTCGGGTAGTCTTCAATAAAGAAGTATGACCTGAGCGAAGAACTAGTAACATCCTTTATCACTTAAAAAACACTATAGTCAGAGCTCCATACTCGTAGTTAACTCCCCTCCGCTCAGCGGCTACCAGAAAAAGAACAAGGAAATAGGAGATAGTAAGAAGATTCAGTCTATTCAGAACGAAATAGCACCTCAGTCCGGACAAAGAAACTCCTTTTCTCAAGGTCTCTAACCCGAGCACAGGAAAGATATCACATACTAACTAAGACAATCTTGGAAGCCTCAATTCAAGAGTTCCCACTGCCTGCTATAACACCCATACCTTTAGGGAGTAGGCGTAAACAAAGGCTTTCACTACCTTACACTACGGACATTTCCTTCTCTTCTTTGATTTCCGGAGAAGTTCTTGTAGCCGAGGCTTTACTATAGCTGACGCACTGATTCGAGAGATAAATGGCCTTATAAACAACATTACATAAACTAATGGGACGAAATTGTGATAAGCGAGAGGAACCTTCACCTTTTGGAATAAGGACAATGAAGGTAAGGTATGATTGAGACCTCTAGGTATGGTCCCAGAGGAAAATAAGTCCTATATAACATATACCACATTAGCCCCGCCCAGAAGATATTGAAAGAGGAAGCTGAAAATCCATCTGGTCCCGGTGTTTTGTTTTTGAATTGGGCATTGAGAAGATGAAATTTTTGATGTCGCTTTCTTCTGGCATGGAAATAAATCTATCATTTTCCTCATCTGTGACCAGATCCCATCAGCTTGGCCCGTAATCTAGGATTGTCCAACTTGTACAGATTATGAAAATAGGCAACTGTTTCATTCTGAATGTTTTGCTGCCCATAAACTGTTGAGCCCATCATCAAGCCTCAATTGTGATAAACGATTTCTGCTTCTGCGGTTAAGGGTTTGAAGATGGAAAACTTTATATTCCGATCTCCTTCCTTAAGTCAATCAACCCGAGACTTTTGACTCCAAAGAATTTCTTTTTGGAGTAGGCATTCATTATAGTATTTGCGTTTCGCACTTCAGCCTCTTCTTTGAGTTTCGCCAGATTGGGCCTGAATGCATTACCAATCTCAATCTGTAAAGCCTGTAATCTTGTCAGACTTTCTTTATCAATATTCAGGTCTTAATCCCCCACCACCGTACGATTCCATCTTCTTAATTCTTGAGCTGTCCTGCCCAGATTTAGGGAAAGTCTCAGGCTATAAGGCATCGGGGAATGCTTTTGCCAAGCTTTTCTGACCACGTCCACAATAGATGGGTGCCTTAACCAAAATTCATGGAACCAGAAAGGGAGCCTTCGAGGACCAGGGTCTGGGTCAGTCGAGAAAAGGATTTGGATCTTATTTTGCTTTAGCGAGATGATTCACCGTAGTATCACTAAACTTTACTCTCTAATCACCATTAGCGACTATCCGAAAGAACGAGAAAAATTTACATTTAGTGGGAATCCCAGTTGCAGGTCTCTACATTTATGATACAGGGAAAGGATTTTACTTTACCTACAATCCTCCTTTCAATTTGCTTCTGCTGAAACTTCGTTTTCAACCGAGACTAGTGCCTAGTGTCTAAGCCTCTGTCCCAATTTTCTTCCTGTAAAAGAAAGGAAATTCCCACGGGGGAGACTCGGCTTGTTTTCTCTTTCTGCACCTACTTCGTATACTCTTGCTTCAGTTGAAGACTCACTTGCTCTTATACTCTAGTTATCTAGCTATCGCTTTTTCTTCAAAAAAGCTCTTACGTTACGTAAACTTCACTCGCTCTTATGGTGTAGTAGGTCTTACCTTTCTGGATCCGGCCAGCTAATTCAATTGATCTGGTACCAAGGAGTTTACTCTTCTTAGTCTCAGCTTGCTTTCTTGCCTTGATCGGAGTTGAACGTAGAGGGAAGTCGCGTCGTGAGTTAAGTCATAAAGAAGCGAATCGAGATGACAGGACCATTCTCTTCCTTTCGCCAATGCACTCTTTTGTCATTTTTTTTTTATAACGAAATACTTCATCCATAAACGAGCTTTGAACTAAGCCCCTATGAATTAGTTCTAAGAAAGGAATGCGATAACCAGAGAGAGAAGGCGCAGGCGATGGGCCCCATACATCAGAATGCACAAAGGCTAATGGAATTGAAACAATCAGAAGATTGGAATTCGTAGGTGTTGCCCGTGTTTGGCCAGCTGGGCAGCTAAACCAAGAAGAGAATGAAGAACTAGCAGATGCAGGAAGCAATTGAAGGCGTTCTAGTTTGTTCAATGTAGTCGAAGACCTAACAACCAACAAGACCTCTATAAGCCCTTAGTTGCCAAAGATCAGGAAGCTCTTTGTTATGAAGAAGCCACAAATAAATCAGAGGAGAATCAAGGTCTAAAGCATATATGGGTTGGCTACGGGCGGCACCCTATAGCTATGACATTATGCGTGTGTAGATCCTTGACAACACAGAGGAGTAAAGATGGCATAGCTTTGGCGATCATCACAAAGTTGTCCAACCGATCCAATTTTTTGAGAGACTGACTTTAGGAACCAACATAGCATCATTGAGATGAATAACATTACCAGAACGAGATGATAAAGAGATCGTACCAATGTCTGAGATAGAGAGTGGGGTGTAGGTAAGTACGAGCCTCTCTTAGACTGCCTTTTATTAAGTATTAAGAGAGATCTTCCTGGGCTAATGCACCTTTGCTCACCTTAAAGTCGGGGAAGAGTGATCCAGTTCTAGCCTTTAAACACCAACCACGCCTTTTAGCTCAGGAGAAGAAGACGGAGGATAGATTCTCAACGGGTAAACCCTTTATTCAGGGATTTCCTTCCAGTATGCTAGTTCAGGAGCTAGGAAGACGTCCATAGGAGAGAAGCAACCCCCTTATGGAGCTACAAGACCACTAAAGGTATGAGGCTCATTGCCAAAAAGAAACACACTCCCTAGGGAGAGGTCAAGGCCTCACTCTACTACTTAATTTAATAAAGGGATGAGTTGTGGAAGGCCAAGAGTCAGATTGCCCCGACCCAACATCGGATTCCTAGGATGGCCGATGCCAATAGGACAGGCTGAACCGGAGGACATGACGAGACCACCATAATGGAATTGAAATTCTACTTCTTCTGTCATCGGCGAAAGCCTTTTTTCAGTTCTTCCCATCAATAAAAAAGAGGAAGAATTCGGAGTGGTGCCCCAGGAACGTCAAGTCCTGCAGCATATCCTGCAAATAGACGAGATCCGCCTCCTCCTCGTCCAAGAGCAAGAGATGGAATTGGACTATCTCTTGGCTTGGAGAGTGACCCACGCTGGGATCGGCGGAATCCCAGGAAGGTTTGTGAGGAGATCGGTGATCTTTTCCATGATTTCTTGATACAGAACTAAATAGCTATCGTCATAGTCGGTATCGGGCGAACTTAAGCGTACCAGGTCCCCAGGGAAATCCGACTCTTCCAGGGGGGTGGGACTCGTCGGGTCAGCACTGAGGGAGGCTTCCTGCACAGGGGTGAGCTCTTGAGCAACTTGATTAGATGAAGATGTTGCTTCATCTAATCTGGCTCGCTTGGATTCTGGACATAGTGAGTGATCTTCCCCCCTTGAGCGTTTGCCCAAGAGCTTTGTGCTTAAGCAAATGGAAAGAGCCAAAATTATAGTCGAGACTGCTACGGTGGTTAAATCCGCGGTCATTCTATTTTCTCTTTTCTTTCTTTTCTACGCTTTGCTTTTTCATTCTCGTCATGCTTTCATTCCAATTCCAAATCGTCATCTGCTTCGATATTTCTCCGGTGTTCTCTCAGAAGTTGCCGGATTTGACGATAGGGATAGTTTCTGTCATCCTTTGGCCACGGCCTCTAAAGCTTTCATGATCCCTTCCATATCTTCCTTCGTTCGTAGGGAGGTCAAAAGTTGAAATGAATTGGGATTCCGGAATGGGGGCAATCAGCCCCTTCTTATCTTCCTCCTCAAGTCTTTCGTTGAAAACTCGAAAGAGACTTTTCGCCCACTCGCGTCGCCCGAGTTCTGAAAGAAAGGTAAAACTCTCTTTTTTCTCGTTTTCGGAATGACTGTCACTCAACGGGGTGGAAGTCGAAGGTGGAGAAACCCCCCTTGCTTGGTCTTCTTTCTCCGATTTGGGAGTATAAAACTCCTCGGGCTCAGTGCTCGTTTGGCTTTCGCCTGAGCAATGCCCCTCAAGAGAGGTTCCCACTGAAGTAGATGCAGACGGGGACGGCGAGCTTGATGTCCCGGAAGCTGGACCCATCATGTTAATAACTGAGTCCATCATACCAGAAAGAAGGCCCATCCCAAGGAGCCACCCTTCCCATCCAAAGCACCGAGACACAGAGAAAGAGAGGGCCCGCCCCCCCAGAGAGATTCCCGCCTTTGAAAGGCCATGCAAGAGATCTAAACTACCAAGCCACAGAAAGAAGCAATGGTACACACCGAGAAAGGCAAATAAGATTAGTAATCGAAAAAATATAATACAAAAAAAATTTTGAGTCCTCACATTCTTTTCTCGTAAGAAATTAGTAGTAGTCTCTTCCCCCCGGGAAGCAGCCATAACTGAGCAGTAATTGACCAAACGAAAACACTTCCTCATAATCCAATCTCTCTTTTGTTTCTTCTGACCGGACCGGATGTTTTAATTTTTTCATTTCTCTCTGCGAGTGGTAGAACCTAGTGAACCAGACGTACGACTTCTGAACCCGAAGCTCTTCTCTTATGCTCGACGACTTAATGCAGTTGCTTGAGCGCTCCCTTCTTGATCCTCTTCTTTATTTTATCCGATTTTGGGTCCTAAGGGTCATGTGGAACCCGAAACTATAGGTCGCATTATGGATTTGAAGTCAAGCGCTCCGCGACTTCGCATAGTGAGGAAATGGTAGCGTGCAGGCAGAAAGATATAGTAAGAGGCGCACTCCTGGGGGCATAAATAGGAAAACTTTCTAAATCCTAAATACAGGAAGAGCTCCCTCCTATGTTTCCAAGAACAACGGCAAAAGAATGATGTGAAAAAGAGGGAACGGGAAGCGCTTCGCTTAATACCTGATCCCAAAATGGAATCTAGATGAGCTTACGACTTACACTAGAGCAGAAGACCTAAAAAGAAAATACCCATTTATATTCTATATCAGACGAAGAAAGCCTTCCGTAGCCGGGTCTATCGATTTCCTTTGGTGATTACTAGTATAAAAAATTCCTATATTCCTCTCACTAGGAGTTCTTTTCTTTGAGGTAGGATGGTTCAATCAACCAATGTATGGGTAGAATGAAAATGAAATTAGGAAATAGGGCACAATGGAACTAGGAATAGGAGGAGGACTAAGACTGGAAGATTCACATCTAAGCAAGAAACCTGAGGGTCTTCCGGAAGAAGAGATGAACTAGAAAACTATTATCTGAGTGCAATGAAAACAGACTTTTCTGAGGGCTGAACGTAGTGAAGGTAGCTTGGTTGGAAAGGTTAAATCAAAAAAGGTGAAATTGTATGTACGTAGTCGCTATAGCTCAACTATTGGAGTGAAAGCTTCGGTTTCGAAAGTAGAGTGAAGGCAGCAAGCATAGGTCCTTCGGTCCATAGGCAGGCGATAGGGATAACATTCATCGTCTAAGCCTTAACCCTCTGAGTTGTGTGCTTCCCCTTCCAGAGCTGGGCTACTACCCTAATAAAGTTATTCCTAGCGTATAGGATTGGACAGATTGATTCTTTCTATAATACTAATAGAGTACCCAATATTGATTTAATAGGCTATATATAATAGAAACTGTATTCAAGATTTTGTATAGGAGCTCGGATTCCAGTCCTTTCGTTAGAGGTAAGCATAGTTGGAATCTCTTCCTGCGGCGAATAAAGGAAGAAAAAGGGCTATCTAATGGATATAATGCAAGCAAGGAATCCTCTTTTTGAGATTAAAGTTAGCTTATAAGATAAAAACGAAGATACTAAGCATGAAATCAGTCGCTAATTTCTATTTAGCAATAAGCCCAGTGAAAGTCCTTCTTTTCTGATTCAAGTAGAAGACCTTTCCTTTCCTTTTCTATTAGGAGCTCTAAGCGTAGAAGCTGCTCTTAGCTAGGATATAGAGATAAGCTCTGTTTGTCTTCCTGTCTAACTCCCTTTACTTGAGTTGAGTAATTTCCTAGTGATGGTGTAGGACTCTCCCCTAAAGGACTCCTACTCAGCTATTCTCCATTTCCATTAAGACATTAATCTTATCCTTTTTTATAGTTTCATTTTACTATAAAAAGCGATTTATTTTTGCTAGGATAGTCGCGCTTCCCTGGCCTTTGGACTCATCTTTCTGACTCAGGAATAACGGGAGGGTAAAGTAAGATCTCTTCCGCGCTCGTGCCCCATACCTGTTAAGGTAGGCTAACTTAACCCTTCCCTTCGCTCTGCCCACTGGGACTAGCCTTTTTTTTGCTTTATCAGACTTCATTGTCATCTTTCCTGCTACGACCATGAGCGCTTCATCAGACTCGCCCGTAATCCTTGCTTTCGTTCGGTTCCGCTCTTTCTGGTGGGTTGGATAGAATATAGGTGTTTGCCAGCGCTTCGGCTTTTGTCAATGCCTGTCCATTTCCTGTTGTGGGCTGGGTTGTCAGGAAGTGAGCCCGAAAGGAAAGGGGCATCCAGACAAAACAAAAAAAAGAAACCTTCTGGAGAACAAATAAATAAGAGAAGGAATAAAGAGCCGTAAACGAAGAGATCATATGCGAACCACTCTCCCAATCAATCCAACAGAAAAGCAGGCAGCTCAATGTTAACTATAAGTCATGGATTGCCCCACGTGAATATGATGCCCTGAATTAAAAGGGAGGCTAACCCGTTCACTTGGGGGGAACGCAGGCCTAGAACCAGCACAAGGCGACTCCACCATTTCTAGCATTCCTAGTTTCGCGCTTGGTTGAAGATATAATATAGCTTTCCAAGCGGACTGAAGAAGACCTGGTTGAGTCGGGGACACTTTCACTAAGTAAGGCGGCTATCTAATCCACGGAAAGTAATGAGGATGGTCTAGCCGGTGCCCGGCTTGCTTTTGGAGCAGGAGACGGTGCCAACGGCATCTAGATGCTGGTGAGTGCGGTGCGAATGGAGTGTTAGTCTCGCTGTGTTCCACAGCTTCGCCTCGCCATTTCGCGGGAATGAATGAATCGGCAGAGGCTGATTCCCTTCCTTGGGTAACCCCCTGGAGCCGCGGATTCGCCTTTGTCTTATTCGTTTTATTATTCATCCTACTAGCCATCAACATCTATTGCTGGGCTTCAGTGATTGAATAGAGGCCTGAAGTGAAGCAAGGAACTGCAAGAATTGACCATAAATCTCCTCTTAGATAGACTAGAAGGAAGAGTTCGGGATTAAGCTTCCATACCTAATATGTCCATCATCGAATACGCTGCTATTGAAAGGCTCTTGCCGCTGCTGGAAGAAGGGCTATTTCTTTTGATTGAGAGCTGCGAATTGAATCATAGCCCTATAGCAATGCAAAGCAGACTTCCCCCCGTTTCCAGAGTGGGGCAGAGAATTTCTTTTAGCAACATGATTGAGAGATGCTTGAAGTCATAAGAAAGCTAGAACTCCGAGTCGAGTGAAGAAAGAATTCTATTCTTGATAGGCGGAAAGCCAGAAAGAAAAGAATGGCATTTACGCGGTAAGGTAAGAAGCGAGGTGCGGAGTCAGATTCTTTTTGATTTGAGTTCCGGCTCGGGGCTAGAGAAAAGAAAAGCTACTCCTGATTCTTGATAGCACAGGAAAGAGAGCATCCCTACCTCTAATGATTTGTACTTGAACTGACCTCAAGTCCTGTTTTGCTGCTTAAGGAGTGGCCTTCTAGGAGGTTTTCTATTTCGTCTCTGGCTTTTCTTCCTTCCCCCGGGGAAGACTGGGGTGAAGCTCTTGACTGATCCATAGACCCCCTCTTTCTAATTTAGATTTGCGTATAGAACCTTTCGAACCACTTTTTTGGTATATGGGAGGGCCGGGAAGAGTCATTCCTTTATCGATGGGAAAACTCACGAAAACAAGGTTCACCTTGAATCGATATTTGGTTTCAACCACGTCTTCCTCATCTTTATAACCATAACCCATTCTCTCATGTCTTATCTCGTGCCGCTGGAAAGCCAGCTAAGACGGAATGGAATGAATGGATTGACTGACCGACAGGTAGCGATTGGAGTTGGAGCACTGGGTGATCTCTACTAAACCTCGATCGTAGGTCCCTCTGACCAAGCACCCAAACCTGGCACTGTAGATCAAGAAAAGCACGTTCGTAGGGCATTCTGATTACATAAAATCATCTTTTTGGAGCCTTTGCTGCCACTTTCATCCAGCTTGAGCTTGAAATATACATCAAACCCTTGGAAGTCTCGCATGCTTTTTCAAATTGCCTACTCCAGTCTAGTTCACTAGCGCCAATGGACGAAAAAGGGTCTGAAAAAGGTGTCGTCGACAAGGAAAGTGGCCCAGGCAGGCCCTGCTCAAGGCTTCCTTCTAAACTAAACTAAGGCACGCTCAATATAAAGAAGCTAGTGACCTCTTTCAGGTCATTCAGTATAACTTGCACGAGGTATCACAGTGGGGCATGTCTTCTGTCCTTTGGCTAGGTTCTTGGGTCCGGTCGAGCCTCTTTGAAATTACATCCCCGCCTCTCGTCTAACTCGAGTTGCTCCGCTCGGCAGTTAAAGTATCTCGAAAAAAGAAGTCAGATCATAAGGGAAGGTATGGTTAGGAGCAGAAGTTCTCTTTCTAGTGGAAGTAAGAAGAGCAAGGTTAGGACCGCATATAAGAGGGGGTGCGAAAGAATTTATATTCCCAAAGTTGTCCGGTTGGCATATCAGGTGTAATTTAACCAGCTCGGAAATAGTCGATTTAAAGCTTTTATAGTTATAGGTAAAGCCCTTCGGAAGATCGTAAGATAACTGAGAAGAAAAAGAACTGTTCAAAACGTACGAATATACGAGTGAATTGAAGCTAAGACGTGACAAAAGCGCTTTTGTCAAACCGAGTGTTCACAGCGCCCTTTCTTTGCACTAAGTTTATTTCTAAAAGATCACCCTAGCTTCGATTGCTCTACCAGCATTCCCGCTGTCATGCTTTCGCTGTCTCGAGCCCATTAAAAAATGTCAGAAGTTGGAGTCAGACTGCTCATAAAAGCCGATTAGCTTGCACGGGATGTTTGATCAGTTGGACCTTTTGTACTAATTTCCCCCAGTTCTATGAAGGGTTCCCCAATCCCGACAACAGCTCCAGCCGAGAGCAATGGCGAATGTGTTTTGGTAAGACCAACTTTCTCTCTACTTGATACCTATAAAAGTACCATTTTCGGAGGCTTTTCAGTTTGATCGTGCCTCCTTCTACGAAAATCCTGCCGCATTTTCTAAAGAAATGATCTTTCTCGATCCGCAAAGAAAGAAGGCTTGTGCAAGTGAGCGAGACCCTCCTGTTCCTTGAGCCTTTGGCCGGTTTCCGTCTTTCATTCAGAAATGAGGCTCCTACCTAACCAAGAAATGAAAGAAACCAGTAAGCGCCTCAACCACTTGACACGAGACTTTTCCTTCCGAGATAGGAGTTAAGAGCTTCAGGCAGTACCACAGCTCTAGGCGCACTATCATAGGTAGCACAGGTCACAGCAAGACTTCAATCTCTCGATCCAGGCAAGCGAAGTTTGTCCTGCGATATGCCGCAGGCTAGGATTACAGGTTGAAAAGGAGGTATTTGTCCCGGAAGAAAAGAAGTGGCATTTCCTTTCCGCTTACTACCAATCACAGAGGTACCTCACTCTATCTGCTGTTGGGCTTTCTGGTGAGATAGGAATTGGTAACAACATAGCTATTATTTCAATGCTCTGGGAATTGGGCACTGAAGCCCTACCCTAAAGCAAGGAGAAGGAGAGTAGGTGCGCTAAGCGAAGGCACTTTCACGAGGTAAACTGATTGTATGGGCTCTATCATGCTGGCAAGGGCGCTAAGGACTTTGCCATTCATTCAGGAAAGATGCAATAGACGGATTGTTTATGGCCTTATTGGAAATGGACTTCTTGAAAATTGTATATAATATAATACTGCCCCAAAAGAGAGTAGCGAATTAATTCAGCTTTACGCTTCCCTTTCCGCCTTCTAAAATAACTGACTTCGTAACGGGGGAAGGAACAGAACACAATGGAGTAGTCTTTATAACCGAGTTTGGCTTAATTACTGTACTCTTTCATCAATCTTGGCCGATTTAAAGGTTTATATTCGAATAGAATGCTTCTCAGGACTTACGTGCCTCTTTTTCTTTAATAGTATCCGCATTCCTTGGAGTGAAAGACTAGCTGGAGAGGATCCTGGCTGGCCTAACTTCCAGGGATGCTTTGAAGTAGTCCATTCATCCCGGCGGCGCAGACATAGACGGCTTTCATTACTCAGTGACATAAGGGCACCCGTGGAGATAAGCCCGCCCACTCCGCTCTCTCTCCCCACCATAGGACCAAAGACAGAAGACTAGTGCCTTGCGGTTGCCTCTAACAACATGGCTAAAAGTGAAACTAAAAGGATGAAACTCATGATAGAACAGCCAGGGAAAGTTCAACTACTTCTATCGGCTCTAAGCCTAGTTCTTCCAACCCTAGAATCAAGCACCAGGTAATTCCTGAAAGCAGCAAATCCGGTACCTCGAACAGGAATCAAACTTTTTGACGTTGCAAGCACCACAAGTACTATTCCCCATCCCTAAATAAAGCTCCGCTCGGCTCGGCGATGTTGAAGAAGAATAAAGGTGAGATAGATTTCTCTTTGATCGACCAAGCCATTCAATCAATGCTTTCGCGCGCTTACTCTGCATCCAATGAGTGCAGTTACTACCCAAGTCGGCAGTTTCTCCGCATACCTCGTTTGAGCGTGCGCCCTATCCGCCTTCCTCCTTATTGATTACATAATGCTATTCCTTCTATTTTTTTTGAATATTGACCCCCATAAGTAAGTGAATTTGACTTCATACCTCGCTAAGTTAATTGAAATAGGGCGTTAAGCTCCTCTCTTTGCGGAATTACCGTCGATTAAAGAATATGTTATTCCACATCTGTGGAGCATCTCTAAGGATGAGTAGTTTCATCAGGAACGGAAGGAAGGGCTTTAGCGTTGGGCGAGCAAGGGCATGAAGGAGAAATCCTCTAACTTTTCTTAAGGCAGCCTATTTTTTCAGAAATGCAAGAGAGAGGGCCCAGAGAGAGTTCGCTAATGTAGGAGTGTGCTGCCTAGCAAAGTAGTACTCTTAGCAACTAGCTTTACTGAAAGCCTTAGTAAGTCAGTCTAGCAACTTCCTCTTAACTTAAGAGGTAGGTTGGTTAGGTTTATTGCACCAAAAAGTCGAGGAACTAAGAACGAACAGAAGACGAACGAGATCAAAAAGAAGAAGTGGAATTAGTCCTAGGCGAAAGGAGAAAAAGATAAGACCAGGCGCATCTGAGATAAGAAAGACAAGAGCTGATTCAATTGCACTAGCACTGGGTTATTGAAAACTTTCCTAATCTTGACCAACGGATACGAGATCAAGGGATATTCCAACTGGTTGAGCTGATACGAGTAGTTAAAAATCCTCGTCTTCATTAAGGAAGGCGGATAAAGAATCTATTTCCTTCTTCTGGGCATCGAGGTCTGCCTTTGATTCCGCCGGAAGAATGAAAGTGCTCAATCCGATCCCCTGCCTTAGCCTTTGCTTTCCTATTCTCCCCTCTTGGGGAAGATTAGATCCTTAGTCCTCCTTCCCGGGTGCTCTTCTTCCTGCTTCAAGGCAGGTCGGAACCATATTGAATGGGGTTATGGTTCATTGCCCTGGCATCTGTCTTGTACGTTGGTGTTGGGCACGCTTTCTTTATTTGAGTGTCCAAAAAGAGATTTGGGTGTGAAGCAGGCTCTAGACCCGCTTCTGGTGCCCCTACAAGCCCAGACCAGTGTGACACCGAAGCTCCTTTCTATGAAAGCCTCGGTCGGAGACCTTTACAGTCACCTCCTTTATCTTTATAGTTAGTGGTTCTATCTTAGTTTCTTTCCATTTTCTTTTTAGATTTTTATTTTGTTTTTTCGACAGTACTGGATTTCGGGGAAAAGAAATCATCTTCTAAGGTCAATGAAAAACTGACTTGATTTGACCCGTTAGATTAGACTCTTCTTGAAATCGGTCAACGTTGAGGACAACAAACTCCTCTACAACATTATCTTACGCAGCAGGAGCGGTATCTAAACTGACTGAAGGGCTTTTGCCCAGTCCAGTGACATCTAAGTTGACTGGCCGGAATTCACTGCTCGAAAGCAGAGAATAGATTAGACTAGCGGATCGCTTTCTTTAGGTTGAGTTGACAGCTTCGCTAGAGATTCTTTTTTTAGGGCTGCTAGAATGCGGTTTGTAGTTACACTAATCAAAGTGTTGAAAAAGATGCCTTTTCAGGTTCCAGTCTTCTTCACTGGATTCCACTTAGGTGGAGTAGGAGTGGAGCTTTCCCCCTTATGTTATGGAGTTTCTTCCTCTCATTTTGTAGAGTTGGGGAGGGAAAATCAAGATAAATTACTAGGTTCTTACCGAAATCTTATTCTGCCTGCTTTGAATAGCGTGGGCCTTCCTTGCCGCGGATTATGATCTTTTGATCGGTCAAAGCTAGCAAAGGATTTTATTCCTATCGTTTTATGATCGTAGACCATGTCAGTTGATCTACCGGCTAGTTCCCAAACGTTATTAATAAAATATTTCATTTCTTGAAATCGAATACGCCTTCTGAACTACTCCATTCCATGGTTAGGATCTGTCCTTCTAACTCTAATATCATAAGAGAAGAAGGGAGAGTCAAAGAAGAAGTGAAAGTACTTTCTCGCCTTATCAAGGACAAAAATACGCTGTTTCCTCAAACTAGTCTTTTTTCTCGATTCTCTATGAGTGGAAATCGGGTTTAGGCCAATTTGACGTCTCTAAAACTTTTTTTAGATTGGATCCGCATCCTAGCTTGAGAGTGAACTTTGCTTTCTTGACCAGTCGTGAGATTAGGCGTTTAGAGATCGACACTGAGTTAGTAAAGAACTTGGAATCGCTAAAGTGCTGCTTTCTTCTTTTCCAGAGGATTAGAATACCCCTTGAATTGAGTTCTCCTTTTGAAAAGAGAAGTGGAAGCTCTTTATAGTAGTCTATTCTGCCCTGCTGTTCCTTCCGGCCTCCCAAAGCCCTTAGCTGAGAAGCTGCTTAAATGAAGGTATCACACGTGGATATCTAAAAGAATGCGATAGAACACCTTTTCTGACATCAGGAGAATCAAGCTTCAAGCCAATCGGTCGGGTAAGGCAAGGGCATGGATGAGTGAACTCGATGCTAAAAGAGAAGGCTGCCTCCTTTCAAAGAATTGTTGAAGCTGCCGGGCATCTACGTAGGACCTGTTGCGAAGTATTCCCAACCATAAAAGCCAAACAGTGCAGCTCCTACTCCTAAAATAAAAGGAAAAGGGAATAGAGCGATTGTTCCAATCAGAGAAGCCTGCCCCGACTGTGCATCGAGAAGTTCGTCTAAGCATGAGTTTATGTGGGAACGTCGATTCCATCTCTAGCGTAGCGTGGATAGATAAGCCCGAAGCTAGTCTTTTTCGTTATGATGGATGGATTAGATTCTGCAAGAAAAGGCTCTTATTTTCAGCTCCGCTACTAAACTCACTTGGGGAAAGCAACTAGGTCTCACGAAGGGGGTAGGACAGAAACTCATTTTTTCCCATCGAGAAAAAAAAACCTAAGCGAGACAAGAAGGGGAGCTATTCCCTTAGTGACAGTAGCATCTTTCTTTCTATACGAGAAGAATGAAGAAATACCCTCCTGTTACGAATGAGCAGAAAGCGAGACTGCAGACATCGATTACATAACGAAAATCACCATAGAAACCTCTCTTATAGGCGTACATACAAATACAAAGAGGGTCCCATAGATCAGGATATAGGTTGAGAAGCACTACGAAGGACTACCGGCAAAAGAGTAAATCATCGATCGACTCAATTCCTTCTGGTCTAGAAAGAGAGGCGCTGAAGTAACTGGCAATAGTGCAGAAAAAAGCTTTACCCAATGATACGAATGTGGAAAGATCAAGATGTGAGAATCATGTAGATAGATTGGCTTATTGCGTGTAGCAGTACTTTCTTTAAGCTTTAAGGGGTTGAGCCTCAGAATGGCCTTGCTCCCTCCGCTGGAAAGAAGAAGACCTAAAAGTGATATCTGTAGGCCGACCTTGGGATTGATACGCTTCGACTTAGCCGGCTAATGCACTCTCTTGATCCAATGCTCAATCTTTCGCTCAAATGGCCTCAAGCTGTTCCCAACAGATCTTGTGAGTTGTGAGACATCTTTGAATTGAAGCACTTTCTCTTTCCCTACTCACTTTGAAAAGGCTAAGCAAGTAAGTGGAACCCAACCTTGGATAGTGCTCTCTTGTCAGTACAGCTGTTTAGATTCTCTCCTCCCTATAGAGCTAGAAAGAAAGGCAGGTAGTCAGAGCGTTAAGGCTTAAGAGTCTGATGAAAACCCACTATAAGGCACTGAACCTAGGAAGAGAACTCTCTACTCTAAAGTGGATAAGACCTTTCCAGAGCACATGACTGAGCATATAAGAAAGACTCAATGAAACTTCTATGTGTAAAAAGCTTTCCAGGGTATACTTTACTTTCTAGTTGGAATGGGACCCTAACAATTCTAAGACAGGTCCCCACCTACTCTCTATTGAAGTTATTAAAGTTCTATGCATATTAGATCTCGCAATAGGCCCAAGTGGAATAAAAGCCTTTCTCACGGTCCTCTTTACTTCTAAGTCTCTAGTATTCCCTTACCCTGTCCCTAGAACAAGGATGTCATTCTAATAGTTTAGAAAAAGTGAGTCCAAAGGTCTCTCTCACCTACAAGATATAGAGGAAAAGAGGTAACTACAAATATAGCACTAAAGATCTAGCACATTCTCTCTTACCACTAGCTCCTACTAGTTCCTTGCTCTTTGCATTAGAATGGACAAGCTTATCTTGCTCAGTTAGGTAGATGGATAAGTGTAATCTAACTCAGAAAGGGGCAATGGAAGTTAACCTTTGATCAGAGAACTTGCTTGGCTAGAAAAGTATGTGTAACTAGCCTGATTAGCCTATTAAATTAGATAAGACAATCTCTAGGGCTAAGCGTATGGATCTGACTGGATAGCCTAGTCTTAGAAAGAAGGATTCTTTAGTAAAAGTTTGACTGCCATCCCGCTGGTAAAGTACTGGAAGCTATATGAGAAAAAGGGTTGTATCCTTTCATTCTTATCTATCTGAATTGTCTCCTTATTATGCTATGGAAGTTCTTGGAAAAGGTAGAAAGAGTAGTAGTAGTATGACTGTGAAGCAGCTTTTTGATTGAGTCAAGAGAATAGGAAAGATAACAAGCTTATAGAGAGGTATCATTGCTTCTTTTTCTGTGGAATCTCTCACTTACCTAGGAAATGAAACCCTATAGGTGAAGGATGCTTGGTAAGAAGAACTCATGTCCTCAACTCCAAGACTTTTTATTTTACCATTATTCCCTTTTAGATAGAGTGTTAGTAGCTTTCCCTTTTTCTATCTTCTATTGTTTTTCATGTAACTGGGAAGACTAGCGAGACAGACTCAACAAAGGGGAGAAAGGAAATAGATTCAATAAATACCTTAGCCACTCCCTAATAAGAGAGAAGGTGGCAGCTATATAGAGATAAGAGGGCATGTAGTTGATATCTAAGAATCCTTGTGTCTAAGTGAAAGGTATGCTTCTGTCTCAATAGTATCCAAGCAGAGTGTAGTAAAGAAGAAAGATGGTAAAGTAGGGCTGAGAAGTTCATTGAGAGTCGACCCTTTCTATCACTTCACGTAAGTAGAGAACACTTTGATTATACCCAGTGGATCTATTCGAATCAACAAGTAAGTAGCTAAGCTTGTGTACTCTCAAATAGCTAAGGGATATATAGATATTGGAGCGTAGGTAAGGCCCTTATATGATCTGTCTTGTCTTCCCAAAGATGTAAGCCCTATAGCACAGAGGAATGTAGGAGGGCTTCAAAAAACTCTTTCCTTTGGACTTTAACCCTCCGTCAGTTCTTCTTCTATCGTTCGTGCCGCATAGCCAACGGCTCACTTCACTCTCTTTCGAGTTGGATAAGACTAAGGCTGACGGGGAGGGGGGATAAGGAGAGCGTCTAGCCTTTAGCATTCGATTTGGATGTGAAACCGTCACCTTCTTGATGAGTTACGAGATCGGAGTAAGAGCATCATAGAAGAGAAGAGTAACTGAACCAAAGCGGGAAAGCTAGCCTTTAAACAAACAAAGAAAAAGAGGATCCACTTCAAAAAAGAAAGAACGCCAACGCATTCTTTTTTATTAAGGAATTTTAAGATTTTTGCGTCTACATGAGGAAGAGAAAACCCGAGGCAGAAGAAAAGACATAATGCAAGAGCTGCTCCCGCATCATAGTATGAGGTATGAATCCGATTAACATATCGTACAGCTTTGAGAAGATCTTCTAAGATGGTAAAATACCTAAATAAGAAAGTGATTCTGTAAGTGCTATACTAAGCAAAATAGCTGCGAAATAAGTAGCTGACGCTTTAACTAGCTTTTTCCTTTTGACTTCTAAAGGATCAAATTGAGGTTCCTCTGTAAATACTGGCAGCTCGATTGAGCGGTTCCCCGCATTCACAGGGACTGCATTCTTGATGAATTGAACAGAGATTGTTGATGAAGGTGTCCTGTACCACACTTTGAAGAAGTCCAAAATCTGGTGAGCATAGGCTAGGAGGGTTAAGAATCACTAATTCAGGAGCATGCAGCCAAAAAAGAGAAAAACCTAAACTCAGACATAGAAGTAAGACAAAGCGTATATCCTTAGCGTAGGAATAGATTATAGCATCCGCTAACTTTCATTCCTTGATTCGAGTTAACGGATATTGCCCTATGACGCCCGGAACCGAAGCGAGGATCTCATGCTATCATTGAACGGCTACCGACCCGCCATACTCAGGTAAGCGGTCTCCGTTCCAAGTACATCAAGACCCCATAGCTACTTAGGGCCGCAACGCAATAAGGCTTTTCGCTCTAGTTGGGCAATGCAAGGAGGCCTTTTTCGCCATTCTTTCTAAATGAGAAAGTCTTCTTACGGTAATCGATGAGAGGATAATTTATTCACATAAACATATGACTGCCCCTCAATCGCCAGGTGGCTCGCTCCAAGTGCATGAGTTGCTTTGCTGGCTGGCGTAATTATACGAAACGGCCTCTTTCAGTGGTTCTTGCTTTCTCTTGAAAGCTGATCTGGTGCTGTCTCCTTCCTTCAGTTTGTTCTGATTACGATGACGGATACTCCATTCCGCCTATACAACTACCTTGCTTGGTAGTTCAAAATGGAAGTCTAGGTATCTGCTTAAGTGGTCTGCTCGTACCGTTCCAAAAAAAAAGAGCTGCGCTGACAGGCGCTACCACGCTTCTCTCGCCTTGCGAGAGTGGAGACATTGATTTCAAAGGATAAATCGGAAAAATCGATGTCGCAAGATCGGTTGTTTAGCCTATTGATTCACTGGAGGAAAGGCGGTTCAATGCTTTTTGAGGGAAAAGCAGGCACAGCTCACGCACGGCACAAGAGGCAAGGAACTTTCCAATCAAATCGATCCCAGACCCAATAATCCATTTCTTTAATTCAAGCTTAAAGCCAAGGCGAGAAAGACCGAGTGAAAGGCATAGTAGATCGAATCGACTCCTGCTTATTACTCTCTCTTTTTTTCTTGGAGTTTCCCATAGACCATCTTCCGCACTCTCCATTATAACATTCTTCGTATGCTTTTTACTGCTAAAATAAAATTCCTCTACCCCACTCATTTCGTACCCAACCACCCATGCCGATAGGAGCAACTCGTCCAAGTCAAGCCCCGGGCACCATCGATGCAAGAACATCGCGGTCTTCCATACCCAATATTGTCCCTTCTCCAAAACTTTGTTCTCTTCACATTCAAAATGAATCCAAATCAAACCTTTTTTTAGAGCAGAAAGAGAGATCTTACCAGTCAAGCTCCATGCCTTGGAGCACCACTCTCTAATCTCAAGGAGAGTAGGCCTCCTATCACCGAATCGTGATATCAAAGAAAATCTGTATCTGCTGTTTGCTAGCAGCAGACTCTCCTCCTCCCACTCAACAAAGGGAATACCATCTGAGTCTATTTGTGTGGAGGTCAGCTTCACAAACTCTTCTCTTTCTCAAGTAGGCCGCTTTCAGTCCTCTCATTGGTAGTGGGAGTGCGGGGGCAAGTTTTTATTGGGTGAACGACTGGTATGGTTAGATAGTTTCTGGCTTTCAAGGCATTCTTAAGCCCGGGATGGAGGAAAGCCAAGCTGCGGTTAGAAAGAAAAAGAATCGTCCGCTCTCCTAGCTCTATCATTTGGTTACTGAGGGGGGAGTCTCTCTACTATATAAAAGAGAAAGAGCTCTGATTTACCTTTGGCTTTGGTTCAATAGAGCCAGATCCCTTAGCTCCGGCCAACCTCAATCAAGCCATATAAGCCCCCAGCTATTTAGTCCAGGAGGGAATTTCATCTAGTTGCATTCCATCGAACTAAGGCAGGTAAGGAAGTTTGGGGTTGAATGAAGAATGGGATTTAGCCTTTTCTTTCAAAAAGAAGCTCCGTCGCTCTCCTAGTTGCTAAAGAATCCGGAGCTCTATACGCAGCTCTTTCCTCTTTACTACTCCACTTTGTTGATGCAACGAACTCTTTCTATTCCACTCGCCAACAGCCTCCCCTTACCCTTATAACAAGTACTGGGCGCATCACGCTATCTCCAACTGACGGCTTTATGGCTAGGCCCCTTGCTCACTGCCTTCTTGGCTTAGGAGTAGGAGTGCAAATAGGAGTTAAGCTTTAATCAATTCCATAAAGCAGCAGCAGCATTCTCTTTAGCATCCTAGCAAGGAGCTTACCTTCTTGCCCTGGAACTAGTCTAGGAAAGTTACATATTCTAAGAGTCGAATCCCTTGTTTGGCTGTTAGCAAGTCAATTCCTTTACCTAGCGGGAGGGCCGTTTTGCCAAGAGTGGCATTTCGTCTCGGTAGCGAGCCTGTTGTCGGCCTGGATAGGGAAAATTTCCACTACCGTAACTGCTTGACTGCATTACCGGTGAAGAGACGAAAGATGTTCCCCACCGAACCCTATATTTTCAGAAGCTCTCCTTGCTACTTCTTCATTTGAATGCCTCCTTTCCATACCAGATGGAGATTCAGTTTCACAGTGCAACTCCAAGACAAGACTGAGCTATATTGCCAATCCTTTGAGTCGCTTCGAACCTTGCCTGTTCCGAATCCTGCTTGACTGCATTACTTTCTTACATTCTGACTTTACTCCTCGAATGTGATCCCAACTGCTCGTAGTCATAGTCAAAGCTCGGGCTGAGGCTTCTTCACCCGGCCGGGCTTCACTTCAAAGTCAGAGTCGGAACTATTGAATTGAACCTCTTCCACTCGGGAAAGCTGCAGTCCTTCCTTACCTTTCATGGGATGAGACTGCCCCACTCTCTTGATTGCTGTCTGGCTTTGTTGGTTGCTTTCTTCTAGCTGGAAGGAGTGCTGGAAGAGCCCTCCCCGTCTGAAGAGAAGAGATCCCTACTCTCGCTTTGTTAATTGGCCTTTTGTGCCTGTTATGATCTCTCTTCGTCTTTGACTTCGTCCGTCCTATTCATATATCAAGATCAGGGGATCAAGAATCCAGTACTAATGTTCAATCCTTGTCTCTTTCCGTGTGTGCCAGCTTTCTTGAAGGGCTAAGGGAGATCCTTCGAATCCTTCTGTTTTTCATTGTCTTTTTCTCTGCTTCTTGCCATTCCGCTTCTCTGCCTCTGGTTGAGTGGCATGGCATTCTTCTCCTGGAATGGAACAAAAGAAAGGCTTTCCCGCCCGGGAAAGGGATATTCCGCACATGCTTTAGTTGAGCTGGATCTTAGAAAGCACCTAAGTGTTGGACATTTGCATGATACAGGTAAACCATAGCCTAGAAAGAAGCAGGCAAATCGCTCTAGATTAAAAAAGAACCTACCTCGGAAATTTCGAAAACTATTACTGCACACACATAGAATGCTTCGGTGTGGCCCAAACCTAGGCTGTGACGCTTCCTGTTGAGTAAACAATTAAGACTTGAAGTTCGTACTTTATTTAATTTAGGACGAGAAAGACAATTATAAAGAATGGGACTTTAAGCAACTTTTTTAGATTATATTCTTTAATATAGCATCAACATAACAATAACATTATAAAGCGATATAGGCATTTATCCCATCCATCAACCGAGAAAAACACCTGCGTTACACGCGCGCTTCTTTATTCAAAACAAAAAGAAATTATGAAATGAACCCACATATAAAAGTGGGCTGGTCTGCTCATTATTTGTGTTCGTACATTTATTCATTATTGCAATACAAATAACACCTCCACTATACTAGTGATGGAGGGGATTCGCGCCGGATGGAACAAGGCGCTTCGAACCATATACTACTGTTGCTGGAATGAAACGCAGCCTCGGAACAGAATTATGCTGCTTGCTGGGCCCTGATGGTGGAACTGGCATTTTTGAGGGGAAGAAAGCGGCCCCCGGGAGAGTGGGCAGCATCGCTTTCCCTCGTGTAGCTATGATGCCATTCAGAAACAACCCAAGAAGAAGAAAAAAAAGTATTTCGCGGATTATTGCCATCACTGGAAAACAAATTGAGCTGTAGGCATCAAGGTAAGGGACCGAGATTATATACTGCTGCAGAAACGGAATCAAAGGGATTGGTTGGAAAATAAAGAAAGAATGATTAACTGGTTGCAGGTCCCATGGACTTAGGCCTTTTGATGGCTGTCATTTTATGGGCTATTTCTATTTTTCATGATTTCATATGAGGAGCCGCCTTGACAAAAGCATCGATTAAAGCCTTGTAGATCGAAGTATGCAAAAGGGTCTAAGGGGTTCGATTACTCATTTTTGTCCCTACAACTCTTGTCAATGGATAGCAAGGAAGTATTGATAGGGAGGGTTTTACACCAGAAAAGAAATGGAAAGAAAGAGCTCCAGTAAATTCCTCAACTCTTCTAAAGTATAGAGATCCAAGAGTTTTTGGGCTTCTTGATAAGACATAAACATATCTATAAAATGAGTCCATAACTTTAATTTCAATTATATCATTATATATGATTTGGGCCTTTCTCCTTTATATAGGATATTGAGTGAACCAATCTAGTCCAATCCCAACCGGTTCTAGATATTCTGGAGGTGGAGCTTGTTGAGGAGGGAGGAGCTTCCCAAGATGATGTGATGGGTGAGGTCAATTCACGTGGCCTAGCCTAGTCTCTGCAAAGCAGCAAACAAAGCCCACTCCGCCCAATATCAAGCAAACGTCATGTCCAAGCCGAAAGACCTCTCTAAAGTAGGTCCAGGCCCAGAAAAGCAGTCCAATCGTTTGGCTTTGGCCTTGGTATCCAAGGAACATCACGTGGATGCGAGGGTGGGTTCCTCAGTAAGCCTGGTCAAGTCCAGCTCATCAACAACATCTTCTTCCCCCCTCTCTGTCGTTCCCACAGGTAACCCTAACACAGCGCCATCTCATGGAAAACAACCAGCTTCATTTTCAGAATCCAAGCTTCCCCTTCCTTCGCTCCCCCCATTTCTTTTACTGGCGGGCTTCATTTCGTAAGCGTAAGCTATATAAATAGAGCCATTCTATGAAGGGTAAGCGAAAAAAGTGAGTTCCTTGACCCGATTCTCTATTCAATTCATCCCTATGCCTATACGAGTTGAGGTCAGGTGGAACCCTGAACTCCATAGTTCTTTTGGAATGAACACACCACGCGGAACGGGTCTACCTGGCTTCGGATACCACTTCCCCTCTGGATCGCTAGACCACGGACCTGAGAGGCGAATCCCTTGAATTCTCTCAACCTCGTGATCGTAGTTCCCAATTTTCTGACTATGAAACGGTCTCTGTCAGCCTTACCAGCTGTCCGAGATGAGCGTCCAAACCGAATCGATCTTTTTGCCCCCCTCAGCTATCCCTTCCCGTCTTCGTTTAGCAGCGAACTCAAGGATGGCCTTTATGTATGAGCCGAAAAGGAGGTATCCATAGATACCAACCAAACTAGCTAGTCAGGGAAGGTAGGTAAGTAAGAGGCGGATCTAGGGAGTCTTTACTTCTTCGACTTCTTATTCATAGTTGATCCCAACCTCCACCAGCAAGCAGCACCGGAGTGAATCGTAACGTTTCGATCTGGGGGTAAGGACTCGTCAAGAGACGAGACGTAGCTAATGCTGTTTGATCACCGTCACGAGATTTGTTTGCAGCTACTATAGCTAATCAATCTCCTGCTTTCATTCCGTTTGATTGAAGACTGGAATGCGATCTGAGAGCGGATCTAGGAATACCCTGGTAGTGGTAGTTGGGTTGGTGAAATCCGATAATCGATTGGCTTTAGAAAGGCTTTCCCAACCTAGACATTGTAACTGAAAGTCCTGCCTACAAGTAGGCTTTTTGTAATCCTCGAAAACCTTCTTCTTTTACTGGCAAGAGATTCTAGCAGCTTACCCCTTTCATACCCCACGGAGCGGGAGTACTGGCATTTAAGTCAGGCTGTCTTGCTCTTACTATTCAAGCCCCTCCTTCTGGAAGTAGGAATGTCCCTCTGGTTATTCCATTTAGTAAGTGAGGTCAGGTTGTAACCCGGACCGAAGGTGCTGACTACCAGTTACCGGAAGAGCAATTCCAGAGCGAACATCCCTTCCTTAAATTAAAAGAGAATTCTCACTTCTTCATGTCATTCCTTAAATTAAAGGCTAACGCTAACTTGAGCCTCATTCTCACTACAGGGTACAAAAGATGAAATCATAAAGAAATGGTCAATTTCAGGACCTACTCTAGACAGCTTGATAGGCTTCCAATGGCCTTCATGGACCTTTGACATAACTATAACTCACCTAATCAAAAGGAAAAAGATAGAACCAATTCAGCATTAAAGGCTTGGTGCAGGACCAACCGCTGACTCTCATATAATAAAAAAGTGAGTAACCGGGACTATTTCAAAACTTTCACTTTGGCCTTTCGTATAGCTGGAAAAGTGACTCAGCCTAATTTCACTCATGTGAGGGCTGGCAAACTTTCACGTTGTATATAGGTGAAAAAGCTCATCAGCCCGTTTTAGGGAAGGGAGGTCCGACAATTCTTTTTTCTTTCCGAAAAAAAAGCAAAAATGAGAAAACTCAAACTTGCTTCAAAAATTCCCGGGTTTTCGTTCAAACTAGCTGTGGTCCGGAAAATGGAGTCCCCGATAAAACGTGAAAAAATCCCGACCAAAAGAATTTTTCCCAATAGATTCACAGTTAGGGACAAGAGGAAAGCATCTTCAGTACTATCAATCTCACCTTCCCCGGCTTCTCCTTGTTCCAGCGGCAAAGGCTGGATCGGAGCATGACATTGGTAGTGAAGGCAACCAATAGCCCATCTTCGGTGCTAGCACCTGGGGAACGAGGGAACGAGGGAACGAGACGGATCCTATTGTGCTGTGCTTCTAGCCAGCAGACCCTTTATACTAGATAAATCCTATGGATCCTGACACCGTAGCTCCTCGCTTAATGTCCCTTTCTTTCTGGGTCAAGAACTGAAGTAGCGGGTGGCCTTGCCCTCTTAAAAGATGGGAATGGCGCTCGGGTCTCGCGGGCACAAGAAAGAAAGTCAGCCCTGCATGCAATAAGAATCCCAAGCCAAGAGCTAATCCGAGTAACTTATAGTAAAGACGCTGGGTATCTTTATTGATACGCTTCCTCACTAGCAAAGCAGGGTGCCAGCCCGGGCTTTTTATTGTATATCAATACTCGACCCTCGCTGACGAGGAAAGAGCGATGGGAAGACCATCTTATATGATTCGATCCAGCTGCTGCTACCTCTCCATTCATTCCTTTTTCCTCTATCGTGGCAAAAACCACTTCATTTAAAGAAAGAAACTCGAGCCTACCAAGGCCACTTTTAGGTTCACCAATCAACTTAGAGAGAAGCCCTTATCAAGACAGCTTTAGAAGCAGAATCCGAGATTGATCCCGACAGGAAGTTAGCGCTATCAGTTCCTAAAAAGTCAGACTGCCGCTGACATCGCGTCAGAGGAATTGAGACTATGATTGTCGTTCTTTCATTCACTTACTACCCGTACCCGAAAGAAAAGAGGCGAAAAAAGAATCTAAGGCGGATCTACTAGCTTTTCCTTGAAAAAGGCTCTCTCAAGCATTTAAACAAGAGATACAAGAAGAAAGTTCCCCGGACGGGGAAATTGACGGATTTGGAGAGAAAAGACCGTTACCGTTACGTTAAGGGTTGTGATCAAGAGATGCGCATGTGAGGCCGGGTGACACACTTGAGGGTTATTCTATTCAGCTTCGTAGAAGTTATGACTTTTGGGTTATTTTGATAGTGATTGGGCTGGAGACTTGGATGATAGAAAAAGTACTACTGGCTTTCTTTTCTATCTTGTAAATACTGCTTTTACATGGAGTTCCAAGAAAGAACCGATTGTGACGCTTTCTACGAAGCTGAGTATGTTGCATCGTGTGCTTGTCATGCAATCTGGCTTAGAAATTGAATATTGAATAAAGGCAAGGGAAAGATGGGGCATGATGAGGTCCCTCCTGGACCTCTCCAGGGGAGAATGGGTACTAGTACAAGACAAGTCAGCAAAGTGGATATTCAACGTACGTCCAAGAATGGCCTTGCCGCCTCGACCGAATTTCAAGTTCAGCCCAAAGTCAATCTGTCTTCGGCTATCCAGCAAGCAGCTGGAACCGGATTGCCATACTCATTGGCTTCACTGAACTATCAATACATCTTACACTTATTGGCTAGCTCACGGCCTGCCTACTTGCCATTTGAAAAAGAGCTTCCTACTTACTCGCTTGCCCGGGAAGACAACCAGCTATCCCGCCCCCCTTATCGTTAGAGGTGAAAGGATGGGTTTCCAAGGTCTTCGTTCGAAGGTATTAGATAAGATGGTTCGGGTCCAGGTTCATAGATTGCAGGAGATGGCTCACTGTTCTTATTCTTATACCTAAAAAGGTCGGATCGAGGGACAGAAAGAACTTCATCGATAGCAGCAGTTGGGGTCATTCCATTCATCAAGAGCAGAGGAATCCAGAAACAGGAGCAGGAGAGCTTGGACTTTGGAGCTTCTATTCAGGGCCAGGAGACAAAGAAAGATAAGAAGAGGGTGGCGCTTCCACTGGATTCGATATCAAGAGAGGGAGGGTGGTAGTTCGCCAGGTCTTAGTGAAGGGCTTAGGCAGCTTCCTTTCCTTCTTTCTTTTGATGGTGGCTATTGACCCAATTTATTGCCTTATGGAGCCGTGACTGATGGCTATCAGCTGCTTGCTGGAAGGGAATAGAAAGCTTGGCCTGCTTAGCAGGTGGAGTCGCCCTTCGCCACCAGATGAATAATTAGCAGGAGATGGGGTCTCGATAAGAGGTTTCGAAAGTGCTCTGTTCATTCGCAGGAATGGTCTCGTAGATGGCTTATCTTCCCTCGGATGGAGCTTCTTACCTGTAGTTGGAGATGCAATATATGGCGAGCTAGGGGAGAGATCAGCATCGATAGGACATGGAGATGTGGGCTCAGAAGGGAGTGGAATAGAGGGTCCGAAGGAGAGGGATTAGGGGGGTTCACTTGCTTACCTTGTCGGGTCACCTGGAGAGGTCGGTCGAAGGTTGCATTGGATTCCAGGACGGAGAAGCAGAGTTTGCTAGTTAGCTTTCCTTCATCACAGGGGTTTCGTAACCAGATTCTTTCTTATCTATCACTTATCGAGGGATCAGTTCCCAATTAGACTATCACAGGGGAGCAAGCAAAGCTAGTCCCTCCATAAGTCTCGTTTAGTTCATCGTAGGATTTCAGTTATATCAGAAACTAAACCCTAGCCCTAGTTAGTAGTAAGAAGTCATAAGGAATGAAACCGTCACTTGCTATTGTCCCCTCTAATTCCAAATCTCAAGCAAGCTACTGACTAATAATATAAGTTGATCGGACTGAGGCAATTAAATTATTCACCAGAGTATGGGAGGAGTACGGCTTTTCTTATGATTATAGGGCCAATGGTAAACGCTTTTTTCTTTCTTGGGAGTGAACTAAGCATCGATCGGAACGCCTAGTGCTTAGCCTCTCTTCCTTCCGCTTTGCCCCCTTTCTCAGCTCGTTATTCTGCCTTTGATTTTTGATCGCGACCAAAGGACTTTTTTGATTCTGGAAAAGAAAGAGAACCAATTGCAAAAGAAGTTATTATATACCAATAGCCAACTGATACAACTCTAAGCCCATTAGTGAGCGCCAGATTTCTATTCTTCGAGCAGCAAATTTGCTTTTAAAGGTACGAAACAAGCGTTTTTGAATTGATGAACGAACCCATCTCTCTTTCTTCTTTAGCTGGAGATCAGGAAAGCCAGAAGCGAAGTTAGTTCTTTCTTCCCCCGCGTAAATTCAATAAAAAAAGAAGTTTTTGACCAGTCCCTGTAAGGACCTCAGGAGGCAGGAGCTATCTTTCTCTGCCATAAAACTAAAACAGAGAGCTCGTAGGCCTTATTCTGCAGATCAAAGATCGACGTAATTCCCCATTCATTCGAAGGGGGATTTGAGTATAGAACAGAGGCATTCTGAGCCGACTACTATGACTACATGCGCATCTAGTGCAGTGGCTTGGAAGCAAGCTACCTTGACCATCTTCCGAAGTTCTAAAAAATATACTGATCAAACGCTTTAGGGGCGGACTGCTCTACATTCAGCCACGCCATAGTGACCCCCGAAGCGATCTTTTTCTAGTTTCGGGTCGAAATCCAGCAGCCAATTGCTGGCTCTGAATACCCAGCCCAGCAAGAAGTTCAATTCTTCCATAACATAACGGGGCGGGGTTGCGCGCGAGCCGAGTGACGTAGGTGCACAAGAGTACTTCGCGCCACAACCATCTCTTTTTTATAGGTTCTACGGACCGATGCCTGCTGCTTCATCTGGGAGAAAAGAATCATAGATATGCCGGTCATTAGAAGGAAGAACCGCCATAAAAAGATTCCTCGTGTATCATCTGTAGCAAAACTATGAACGGGAGCTAGCAATCCGGACCGTATTGAAAAGGTTCCTGAGACACAGCATGGAAGAGTCACAATATTAAGAAACGAGGTCCAAGAATGAAGAAGGGGTATAATTACTGAATGAATACGAGCTGTGGCTAATACCCGAGGCATAAAAGAAGCATTTTCTACGGGATCCCGAAACCACCAGCCACCCCGACCTAATTCATGATGAGCCCACCAACTTCCTGGCAAGATGCCTACGGTTACCAACCACCAACATGTCAAGATCCAAATTCGAATTGGTTCCTGGTCCTGGTCAGAGACCACTGTGTTCGCGCCGGCGGTCCAACAAAGAGGCGAAGTAGTGGTCTCTTTCTTTCCATTACGAAAGACACGCTTCGTCTGCTCTCCCCCCGTGTCCACTAGCGCTCCTGTCCAGAGCGAAGAGAAGGCGAAAAAGCGCCGCCGAAGCAGCATGAGCGGGCTTCTATTGCTACGTAACAATAGAGCAGGATAGCATTTTGCGCCCACATGTTTGAATTTGAGGGTAAAAAACTCGCTTGTTATACGGGATCCGACGCATCCAGCAGAGCGAAGCAGCGTTCCTTTCTTTTCGACGGCATCCTTCCGCATTGGCGGCGAGTGGAGTGACACAATCCCATTCATCATTTTTGATCTACATAAGCCAAAGCCCATAGCACTGGCGACGTCTCCGGCATAAATGCAAGGAGGATGTATAGCTGATATAGGATCTTGTGGAACAGGATTTGATTCTGCAAGCGGTTCGGTACGAACGAAGAAATTTCGAACAAAAGGATCAGAACTCGCTGATAAGAAAAGAGAGAAAAACAAAGCAATGCCAAGAGCTCCGTCAATCCGCTTTTCATCGATAGACGAAGCTCTCTCTTTATCATCTCGTGCCAGATGCAACAAAGGATGAGTCCTTTTTCCTTCTTGCGAACCACGGGAGCGCCTAGCGCCCAGAGGAGCAAAGCTCATTCTCCTTTCAGGGTAAAGCGGCGCATAAAAAAGTGCTGGCCCGTCAAAAGTCCGATTCCTTTGCAAACGAAGTTCAGAATCAACAAGGTCGGAATCGAAGGGGGTGTACAACTGGGGCGCAGCCCCACTTTTTTGTTCGTAACGAGGGAGAGATAGAATGGAGTTCTTCACGAAGTTCGAGACAAAGGAATAAAAAAGAGTTTCTCTATGGTCTCCTCGTTTTGAGACATTATGGCTTTGGAGTCGACCCCGGTAACAAAGAAGGAATCCATAAAAACTTGGGATCCGACACCATGATAAAATACTACCCTCATGATTAGACCATGTCCCTGAGATTTGATAAAAGAAAGGTGCATTAGCGGTTAATACGTTGTAATTGGATAAGTTATTAGGAATATGACGGAACGAAAGACCAAGGAAAGAAAGAAGAATACACCAAAATGCGGGTGCTGCACCAAACGCTGGTGGTTGTTTCTTGTTATAAGTGAATGCAACGAAAGGACCCGGAAATAACGAATAATGAAACAATTCATATATTGACATTTCGTGCTCATTTCAAAATTTCTGCTTTGTTATTCCCATCATCCGGTAACCACAGGATGATCCACAAGAAAGGTGGCAGGATTCGAACCTATGGCCGGCCCGCCCCTGACCTGCTGGGTTGGGTGGCCGGGTCCCCTCGTCGCCTCTGTACCCGAAACAGATGCGCTGCGCTACCCAGCGCGTAACCTTGTTTCCTCTACCCCTTTTCTGGTTATGCCATTACCAATCGCGGATAACCCTCGGACCTAAGCCCCTGACCGGAGAAGAACGATTGCCCTTATGACCAAACAAGGACCAGCTCACTTACTTCTCGAGCGATAGTTCCACGATCTCGACCAGCACCTTGTTGGGAGTAGGAGCATACAAGCTTGCCCAACCTAGTAAAAGGGCGGGTCGCTTGAGTGTCAAAACCAAGCGGTGGTTGTTTTTCCTTGGCTTATCGAACCAGCGTATGCCTATTCCTCCTTTGATGACTCCCCGTAGAAAAAGCAAAAATTTTCCGATGTGGATTGAAAGGAAGTTGGGGATAGACATAGATCCTTCCGCCTATCCGGAGTGTTGTGTTGGATATAAAACAATGGTTTTTGTATTTATTATTTCCCGATCACTGGAAGCAATCTTCACTGGCACAAGGATCTCCTCACAGCAACTTTCACTACGATAGAACCCAACAATGAGTTTACGAAGTCTTCGAGTAGTGCGAGATAGGCTAATCGCCAGACTGCTCTGAAATAGGTGCCGGAGACAAAAACGAGTGAATCTAGTTTCGAGAGCATGTATATATAATAGGGGGCGTAGAGTTTCTAAGTGAGGGCAAGCGCAACTATCTATTTCATATATTCCCTGTCAGCAAAGCAGGTCCGCTATGCTATAAAGCCTATCGGCTAGAATCAAGAACGGGAAAGCCGACCAAAAGCCCCTTCCATAACCGACTCTTGTTGCCGAATCGAAGGGGCTTGGCTTGTACCAGGCTCTAAAAGAGTTTTCTTCGAGCTTCCCTCAGTTACTTCTTTGCTTTCCCTTCTTCAATGATAGACAGGAGATGCGGTTATCAATCAAACAGGGGGTAACTCCTCTCATGCCGTGATGGGCAAGTCCAGCGATTGTCTAATAGAGATAGATCGTCAAATATAGTATCTAAGATCAAGAGACATGGAATAGAAGTTCAAGGTGTATAATTTTATATCTAATGGCTGCTTTTAGACCCCTTTTATATAAGTAGTAAACGAGTCTTCCCACTCAGCTCATCCACTATCTAATCGGAATCAGGAAAGCAAGGTGGAAGAGCTGAGTTTGTCATGTAGCATTCGCGGAGACAAGGGGACACGGAGGAGCCCCTTGCTGGAGCTAGTACTGAATGCGTAAAGTAGGACCTCTTGTTGGTAGGGCCTTTATCACAATGGGGCAAGGGTGAGTGCAACGAACAACCAACTGCATTGGTAGAGAGATGATCTTAATATACGTGGAAGGGAGACAAAAAAGATTTCAATTCTGACGAGTCAACCGCTTCTGCTGCCAATCAATCTCTCGTCATTCTCTTCTCTGCTCGAAAGGGATTCTTTTTTTATCTTCTATCTAGCTTCTTATCTTAGGAAAGTACTCTTGATTCCGATTCTGATTCTTTACCTCGTTGACCGACATTACAATAGGTGTATGGGTCAGGGAGCGACTACTTGGTTTTGACGCATTCAAAAACTATATTTTGATAGTCTATCGCTGACAGGCCTTTCTGAGTATTGCGAGATTCCCCGCATTCAAAGCTATCGAATGAAGATGCAGGAGCTAGATTCTATTCTAATACTAAAAAAGGAAAAGGCTAGCGGAAAAGATAGATTGATTCCTCGCTTCGGATGAGGCTGAGTTTACGAAGTAGAAGTTCGATCTCAAGCTGCCTGCATGCACCTATAAGACATGGAAAGGATCCAGTTCGGATGTGGACAAGAGTGAAGTGCGTTGGAATCAAAAAGTCTGTTTTAGTACGAGACCGGACCTTTTCACGGTAGTGCTTGTCCCCAATTTTGATTGTAACTAAGGACAGAAGCAGAAGGATGAGAAGTCCAGTCACCGAAGCTATCCAGGACCCAAAGGAGAGGTAAGAAATCACTCTTCCAGGCAGTAGGAGTAGGACAAATCCCTTGTGAAAGAAGGGGTTGCTGACATACGGGTTCGAACTAGCTTAGCTCAATTGACAAGGAGAGGTAAAAAGACCACGAAGTAGAAGGGCCGGGATGACGGCCAGCGAGGAGACAAGGTCCGCACACATTCGAGAAGAGAGGTGAAACTGAAAGTGGAAATAGAATTCCATATCAGCAGTGGTGGTTTGCTCCCCCCGGTTCGTTGATCCTTATTCTTCTGTTAGGTTTTTTATAGTGAGTTGCTTTCTATCCGAGTTAGGAAGCTAGTAGTAGGAGTGGCTAGATCTCCCTCGAGTGAGGATGAAAAAAAGCATAAGCTACCTCGTTTGTGCTCCCGCTCTTTCACTCTCGTCTTTCAGTTCCATTCATTGATATGTCAGTGGTCAAAGAAGCTTCGAAGTCCTATACCTGTGCTACTGTTCATTCAAGCTAGCCTTCCTGTCTAATCGCATTGATTCTCCCTTGCAGATCAATCATGTAACTCGCATGTCATTGACCAATCACTAGATCGATCTACTACATGAATTATTTGATGTACGAATCGGACTATCAAAGAGAGGACCAAGGGCATTCATCCTTGTGCTTTTACCTCGCCATCAAATGCTTCTCTTGCTGTGGAGGGAGATCCATGCAATGGCATTTCATCAACAGATACCACTTCTTATTGATTTGTATGCTTTTTTTAGAATACCACCTAAAGGGAAAAGAGTAGTCATTCGTCAAAACATACCACCTCTCTCTCACATCTCTTTGGAAAGTTTGCATGTCCTCTCTGGCCACCTCTCAGCTGGGCGAAGGAAGAATTTGATGTGGA
Organism: Populus euphratica; assembly: GCF_000495115.2. Lineage (NCBI taxonomy): Eukaryota > Viridiplantae > Streptophyta > Magnoliopsida > Malpighiales > Salicaceae > Populus > Populus euphratica. The sequence continues at coordinate 296,117 of NW_011499963.1, read as the reverse complement.
AGGTAGAATTGAGCCAATGTGTGGAACAGCATTCCCAGTATGACTTGCCTAGCTAGTGCTTCCTAGCTGACTGTACTAAATGATGTTGTCCAAGCAGCACTGCATTCAATCTTGCATAGGTAGGGTTTCCATCTCTTTAGGGAGTAGGCGTACCGTCTTGTCTCCCCCTGCCGCCTGACTGACCATTCTTATACTTACCATTCATTCCTCCCATCTTTCATCATGAAGTTACTGAGAGTGGGGATGAGCTACATCTTGCTGCACTGATCTAGATTTAGATCTAGTGCTGAAGCCGAATACCGTTCTATGGCATCTGCTTCTGCTGATCAACCATGGATTTCTTTTTTTTTCTTCTTTTTTTGCTTGCCGAATTATATAAAAACTTCACTCCTACAAGAACTTATTCGTTGAGACAATACCCCCGGGTCCGGGCAAGCACCAGTTGTTTCAACAGCTCCTTCGGACCCTTACTTTTCCATGTGACCCCGGCCCGACTAACAACGATGTTATTGGATTTCCGAGCGAAGGAAGGCATCGGTAGAACCGGGGGATCAAGCTAACTCCCTTAGGAAGCCTGGAAGCGCGGGTAAGGATATTCAATCAAAACCGGGCTATCGACCTATGGCTTTCTACTCTCCTCTACTGTCAGCTAAAGAAGCCTATGGCCCAGAACCTTCCCTTGATAGACAACATATCGGGGGGAGAGGGGACATATATACCCTAACCTTTAAAGAGCGGGGTGTGCGAGGCAAGATGGCACCTCTTGAATTTACGCGATGACTACTCTAAGTCAGAGTGGGCCTCTAGCTTCTTTTTATTATTCAGTAAGGCTCTCTCGTATAGAGGGGGTTAGTGTCTCCCGGAAAGCCCGCCAATAAAGTCTAAGCCCGTCCCCTAATCTACCAATCTTGATACAAATATTTATCTTTTTCTCTGGAGATCACCAATCGTATTTGGTGACTCAGAACCTAACCAAGCTATCTTTCCTATTTCTCATTCTATTAATGTGAAGCCTAAACATTCCCGAACTTGCCATTCACTTTGCCTTAGGGAACAGAATCTTTGGGAAGAAAGCTTGAGTTAAGGGCGTAGCTCTCGGGCCAATTGGTAGAATCTGTAGGGCGCGTAGAAGGAGGGAGTTCGGTCTATGGAGCCACCGAGGGACGTGAAGAATGCCTTTCAACAACATAAGGGAAGGGGGGATATATAGTTCAGATGGACTACCTCCTATGACCTACACTCATAGAAGTTCATCGAGTTCCCCTACATATCAAGCTACCTACATATCTTGATAGTCTCAGAAGCATCTTTCTTCTTTGTCTTCCCTAGATCCGCACTGGTGATAATAATAAGGTAAGAGGAGTAGTGATCTAGGTATCATTTCTTATTTTTTTAGAAACGAAACTAGGATCTGAAAGAGAACAAGATGTAGGTGTCTAACTTCTATCTATGGGTTATGTCCAAGCTCCATTGCACTTGGTGATAGATATGTCATCTTGCCCACCTTGTAGAGTTTCAAACCTAGTTCAAAGTAGGGGCCTCTGATTACCCATCTGCTAACCAAGCTATAGAAACGAGAACAAGTTCCCCTAAGCTACCTGACCAAAGATCCTAAGCTACTTGTTTTCAGTGCACTGCTTTTCGAGCTCTTGCTTGAATTGAGTTGGCTATAATAAATTATCCTCTTTCTAGCTCGTTCTTCAGCTACTCCATCTAGGAAAGGGACTGCCCTAGATGTCAGGCGGGGAATCCTCGTTGTGTACTAAAGCAGATCCCCTCGACTTGGCTCGTAACCATTAGAGTCGTTTGCGCTTTCTGGGGAAGACTTTTCGATCTTTCTAAAATCTAGGTAAGTCGAAGGGTATTCCACAAGGGTATTCTCTGGACAAGAGGAACCGGATAAAGAGTGACGGTTTGGGCTAGGTCCTTGCGATCCTGCCACCTCTTGGCAAAGTAGGCTGATGGGCGACGCCCCCTCTTTTCGCAATGGTGTGGGGCGTCAGAGGCTGTTGCCCCGTGACCAACTCGAAGGGGCTGAAGTTCGAGGCAGAGCTTTTTGGTTGTTAAGTTATAGCAGCACTGAGCAACATCCAACAACTCCAGTCCTTCTGGTTTGCACTAAAGTGCCTTAAGTAGCCCTCGAGGAGTCAGTTTATTCTCTCCGTCTGAGCTTTCAAAGATATACCGACCATAGGTATCTTACCATCAGATACCGACAGTCGTCTTCTAACAAAACCGACCCTTTAAGATCATCAATTTCACATAACATAAAAAAGCTCTTTTCATCATCAGAAACAACTTGATTTCCGACCTCTTGCATTGCATTACCATAACGAAAAGAAAAATGAATTATGAAAAGAGAGATTGCTCTTGTGATTCGAAATGAACCTTTCTCGATGGAGGAAAGGAATAGCGATGGATTCCTATGGAGCATCCAGGAACAAGAAGATTCAATCGGACGACGAATTCTTACGTGGAAAAAGGAAATCAAAGATCCGCTTCCACGATTTCATCTATATCGAATCTTAATATCAGAATAGCTTATATAGTCGTCATGATTCAATTCATGAATTAGCCCACTAGAGTTCACTGCATTTTTTTTTATTTTATAATAATAAATTATAATAATATATAATATCATTCGTGTCTCTGTTACAACACGGCGAAACTCAATAATGATGAGAAAAAAGAAAGAATTTGGCTTTCTGGGGATTGTAGTTCAATCGGTCAGAGCACCGCCCTGTCAAGGCGGAAGCTGCGGGTTCGAGCCCCGTCAGTCCCGACCTAGGATCCAATGAATCGATCAATTCATTTCTCCATTTTCTGTGAAATCAAAGAGAGTCCAGTTGCCTCCGAGAAGTGCCTAGGAGAAGGTCTCGGACTCTCCAAGATAGGAACCGTCGAAGCCCCTTCATGGTACTAGTGGCATGCTTTACGGGCAATCTAAGGCAGCCTCTAATCTTTCTGATTTTTTTTTCCTCAAACCAAAAAGAAAGGCAACTATCAGATCTACAGACCGTGGAGCTGCAGTCAAGCTGCTCTTTGTTGCGACTTCTTCCTTTGCTCTATCTATAGACCCAGCCAGGATCAATGAATGACAGGACTATGGAACCATTCTACTAGCTAATCCCAATCCGATGGCTTCACGAAGGGCGATATGCTAATACTGGGGTGGAAGATCTCGACGGAACGTGATCCAACCACAAAAAAGAGTATCCGATTTTGATTAAAATCCTGAGTCGATGGATGGGAAGCATGGGCCAAGACAAGGGGAAGCTCCGTACCCACCAAAGCAAACGAAAACGCTTGCTCACGACCTTTTATGCCTTGGGGTGGTGCCCATTCTCTCTCTTAAGTGATTCCACGTCAGAGCTTGATCCGCTACCGATCAGGAAGTGCGTTCGGCACTCGTAATACTAGCGATAAGCTTCCCTTGGGATTGTTTTCCCAGGCATCCTGCCCATAGATAGCGCGGACCAATCCTTCTTTCCACGCTCCCTTCTGGTTGGTTATTCTTTAGTAATGCATTTGTGCCTGACCCTTGCAATTCACTTTCAAAGGTATACTTCACCGCTGCTCCTGTTACCACCTAAATGACTACTCAAAACAACACACTTTCTTGGTCACGCTGATGGAGACTATTCGACGAATCCTAGCTTCCGGATCTTACGGAGAAAGAAAGCGCCAGGACAGAACAACAAGTGCGGAATCCCATCCTGCTGCAGGGATTGGAAATTGCGGAATATCAGGATGTCAGGCTCTTGCAAAGAAGGCAATTCATTCGTAGTAGGATATTCTCAAACCCTCTCTGTCAACAACATCGAAAAGATCTTGACGAAGGAGCTCGAGCTCTCTTCCATATTCAATTCTCGGAAGAAGATTCTCAGAAGCTGATTCTACGCATCAGACTAACTGGAGTTCATGCTTTCCTGCGTGAGACAAAGGAAGCAAATCACCTTACTCGGCGGGAAGGGAAATGTTGGACTTGTCCTCCCTCTCAAAAGAAGGTTAATTTCAGCTATAGAAAAAGAAAAATCACATTCTTCAATCGGCGAAGCTTCACATCCTGTTCCTGTTTCCTTAGACCAGGGAAGATTAGTTTCTTAATGAGAAAGAGGAATTGGGTGGAAAAGCTATTGATCCAGTTGAGACAGCTCATATATCGTACTTAACAACTCATTTGAATGCAGCTCATAATGCTAATTATAGCAACCGATCGATATCGTCTGATAAAAGATTGGCCCATCTGGACCTGGAGCTTTCTAAATTCCTTTCCTAAAGCTTTTGAAGAGAAGAAAAAGCGAATCTGAGCCATGCGATGCGAGGGAGGGCAGTGAGCGCTATTTGATAAATGAGGTAATATATGTCAGACTTGTCTGCAGGCCTCATCTTCGACAAGAGAAGGAGTGCCTCTTTCTCATGTTCATTGACGGAAGTCTTTGGCTAACAATTCCTACTTCTCCCAACCCAAAAAGGAATACCAAGGATAAAGCCAGCTATTCGAACGCTTAACACATGCAATTCTAGTTATATCAATTCAGGAGTCCAAGCGTAAGCTAGATTCGTTTATTGACCTGAAAGCAAAGTCAGGCCACCGGAGGAGATCAGGGACTGACTTGACTTGATTCAAAGAGTTGGGCGAAAGCAGCATCACCGGATTCTAACAAAGGAGCTGGATTCATGTCAATTGAGTCAAAAGTCGAAAGAAAGAAGTCTTCCCTGTCCTACTAAGGCAACCAGGTGTGACGGGCCAGTGTCCCAACTTTCATAAGGGAGAGGAAGTCAAGCAACGAGACCTCAGTCTATTCAAAGACAGAAGCTTAAGCCACTGGTCCATCCACTCCCTTGGGTCTAGCATTCCATCCTGAATAAATAGGAAGACAGACTGGCTTAAATACAGGGGCAAGATCGTTCACTCGTTGCGTAACGAGACTACTTAAAGTGAAGTCGGAACTCGGGTTGGAAGGCTGGCTGAGCGAATATTCAAGTTGACAGCGTAATGGTGAGTATCCAATCTCTCCAATAAGAAGGATATACGCGCTTCTTCCTCATACAAGAATGAACCTATCCTTGCCCAGCTCATCTCACGGGAGGACACTATTGAGCCTAGCACTTCAAGATACTCTAAAAGAGGCATTTCATATCTATCTCTCGTGCTAACAGGAGCCAACTACGGTATCTCATCATACAATTGACATTGCCTTCACATCTAGTTTACGTAAATAAGTATCGACGAAAAGGTGCATTGATGCCACGGTCCTACTGAAGTTCTCTACAGGCTAGCGTACTACAGGGAAAGGAGGAAATAATGGAATCTCTCCAGAAATAAAAACTGAGCTTTCGAAGTGGAGAAACTGCTCAGCGTGCGTTAGAATGACTTTGTCTCAGTGGAAGAGGGCAGAGAGTTTACACGAATGAAAGACAGGATAGGCCCAAGCAAAGAGCAGGCTTCACGAATGGGGGGGCGGAAGCAAAGGCTAAGGGCGAAGGTACCAACGCAGACACTAAAGAAGATAAGGCAATTTAGTCATTTCTTCTCCGAAACCGCTTTGGGTATTTCATTCAAGTCTGCGGGTAGAAGAGATTGAAATGATCTCAAAAGTCTCACCTCGACCCTTCTTCTAAATGCTGTTTTCCAACAATGTAAAGTACACCTAAGGGATATAACTCAAATGGCGAAGAGGGAGTTTTTTTAGTATTCCGGTCACCCTCCGCCAACCGGATTTTGGGTGCCACATGGATTCTGAACATTGTTGCAGATGCTCCAACAGATCTTTGGCATCAACCTCTTTTCTGTGAATCCCCCCTTTTCTTTATCCTTCTTTATGTTCTTGCAACCAAAAGATAGTGATGTTGTTAGAATGAAGCTATGTTGTTATCGAGCATTATGTTGCTTATGAGGCTTATCTGTTAACAGGCTAGCCTGCCCCACTTTAAGGTGAGCTTTTGGAGGATAGTTTTCATTTCTTTCACCGCCTTCCCCGGAATCAAGGTCTCACGATGAGCCAGAGCATGAAGCTCATTCCCAATCCCCATCAAAGGCGGCTGGAGCGGCTCACTTACCACCAACAAATCAACTGTAAACGGATTCTGAGACTTCGGAATGGCAAAGAGCAGAAAGGGGGCTTTTAGGCGTTAGGCATGAGAAAGGAAAAAGAAAGGGCATCGTTCTCGGCTGGCCGAACATTGGAGTCGGCGCTCTCCTCAACCGGATCAATTAAAACTTTTAAACTTCCAAAGCATTAACTCAAACGAGGAAAGTCCCCTCAACTTGATCACACAAGGCCAATCGAAAGGGCTTTCTTCGCTCGAAAGACGAAACTCAACTAGCGCTTTCTTTCTATACGAGAAGAATCGTTCTCTATCTGATATTTGTTCTCGCTCGCGAAAGGCCCACAGATCGCTAGGACCGGGAACAGATCGAGACGGGAATGGTGAACCCATTAGGAATCGCTCATGACTGGATCGTGTACAACAACCTTAACCGCACACGCTTTTCTTTTTTTTGGCCTCCCACTTGACTTTAGTCCACCCGGCATAACCGCATTTCAACCAACTACATCGGGGTTGTTGTGAGTGAGAAACCACGAGATATCAGAAGATAAATAAATGAAAGAATGGTGACGCATTAATAGATAGCATCGCGTCATTAACCGGTTTGATCGCAGGACGAGTTCTCCAGTGTGCATTTTATTATAGTACAAACCTATCGGACCGACACAGGTGAACGCGTACTCAGCGTCTATCTGGAGTGAATTGTTCTAACTTGATTACAGTAAATACGAGATTCTTGGTGGACCGGAAGATAGCAATCCGTCTCTCTTGCGTGCCGTATCTCTTTTCCTAAATCTTTAGGGGGGATAAGACGTCGGTTAAGCCGGCAACTCCTCATAGTCGAAGTTCCCATCCCCTTTAGGTTTACGAGAGATTCGGGTACGGAAGAAGAAGAAAAAAAGGGAGTGGAGTCCCTTATCACCTGACAATACGGATCGAAAAGTCGGCCCCCCAAAAAAGAATCTAGAACTACCTTTACACTATAATCATTAAGTCAAGCCGGCATAACCGCCCTATACTAATAGGATAATTCAATTCGGATCAGCTCGGGCTCCACCGGAGAGGCGAAGAAGAAGGCAATAAGCGCTCAGATTGGACCAACCTTAAAGGTTCGCGTCATTATCCTCTCGGTCCCGACTAGAATCAGGCTTCTCTTGAAAAAAGGTAAGGAGTTATTCGATCTAATAAAATAAGGTTTTAACCCTAGCGCCTAAGTAACCCCCGTATGGTAGGAAGAAGAGAAAGGAGGAGGAAAAAAAAAGGCGATAAGCGAACCGGATTCTCGGGCGGTAGAAACCACCAATAATGTATATAGAAAAATGGGTACTACCTATATTAAAAAATATATACCTGAAAATCATTCTGTAATAACTATGTGACCATGAAGGGAGTAGTTGATTCGTTCCAATTCATTGGTTGGTTTAATCCGGTATAAAAATCATAATATGACGGGATCGTCGTCTTGACAAAGATGAATAGAAAAAATTCTTGGTAACAAGAAGCATTTTTTTTTCCCGAACCGAAGTCTTTGACGAAAAGTTTTCTATTTCTAATGGATTGGTCTTTACTGCAAGAATATGAATGACTCGCTATTCACTCGCGAGGGTCATAATAAAATAATAAGATTATGTAGGAGAGATGGCCGAGTGGTTTAAGGCGTAGCATTGGAACTGCTATGTAGGCTTTTGTTTACCGAGGGTTCGAATCCCTCTCTTTCCGCCAGTGGAAGTTGCAGGCCTTTTTCTTTTTTTAAGATGGTAAGGAGGAGGGAAACTTCATAACATACCGAGATTGATTCATTTCACCGGATTCCTAGGAAGTGACAATCTCAGCTGAACAAGTAGATCAAGGGAAGGTCAAAGTCAACCGCGGAATGACTCGCTGATACTTAGAGAGTTGCTCGCTCTCGTTCAAAGAGCAAAGAGAAGACAAGAAAGCTAATCCGCTCCGTCCGCTCTTTCTGAAAGTTCCCTCCGGGGGTCTGACCCTCCGCTACCTAATATTCCCGGCTAACCGAATTCATGTTTTAGTTTGGTAGGCCCCTCCGATTCAACCCGGCCCCTATCCCCACTATGATCCCTTTCTTCTCCTCGGTTCTCGAAACCTTTCTTTTCAACTAGCTTTTCGTTCTGCTTTGAAATTGCCTTTTTTTTTTGTTGTCGGGTTTGTGCTCCATAAATTTGAACGTTTTCCCGGTATTTTTGATAGAAATTAGCAGAAAAGAAAAGGGCGGGGACGAAAGAAATAACCATAGCAGATGCATCGGATAGACGTCAGGAACTTTGTTTTACTGTCAGATTTGCATTCCCCACATCTCATTGGAACGAGGCTACTCTTTTCCATTTGAGATCAAAATCGGGGTAGAACAGCGCAAAGGGCTATGGACCATACAAGACTAGCAAAAAGAGAATCAAAGAGCCCTACCGGAAGGAGCATTTCCGAACTCAATTACAGAAGGGGGAGAAAAAACGTCACTTCTACAATTCAAAACCATATCTCTTCTCCGGAGTCAGGGAAGAGTACCAAAACTGGTGTTTTCCACTCATATCATAAAAGATTCCTATTCAGCTACTTCAACCATTTCCAACAAACTCTCAACTTATTTCTTTTCTCTTCTTCTTTCAAGGTCTCGTCCCGCTGGAGCTGCTATTTAAATTACATCATATCGGTGTCAAGTCAAAGAAAAGAATCTTCCTTGGGCGCATTCTTCGATGCTCTCGAAAACCAAGAAAGGGAAGCCCCAAGAAAGAAGGTCACCCAAAACTCCTACTTTCAGTGCGGCCTTCGAAAAAGTTGATTGAAGTAGGGCGGTGTGCCAGCAGAAAGAGGGCTTGAAGCTCTCCTGTTGTCCCCTATGGTGAAAGGTAGTCCGAGTGGCCTACATATACATATAAAAGAAAGTAAGTAGGGCACCATGTCTGACTGGTCGTTGAACTATCAAAGAAAAGGTGGAATAAAGAAAGATTTGCCACAGTGTGCTTATTGCATATCGCGGCATTCTCCCTTGAGGCCTAGATCCTTTGTAGAGATTCTCGCCTAATATCTGGAAGGAATTGGAACTCACTCGAGAACGGCTCTATCAGACAACCTTCTAGGACCTTCCCAAAAAAGAGACTTTCGATGTCCCTCTTAAGAATCCATTTAATTTAATTTAAGCGATCTAAGTGAAAAAATATCACCCCTGCTTTCTCTACGCTTGACTTGAATTAGGAAATGAAAATCAATCAAGATGCGAGCAAGAACTATGGATCAACCTAGTTTTAAGAAGACTATGCCACCAACGAATGTGGCCCTACCCAGAAAGAGTAGAAAAAGGCTTCCCCGTGAGGAGGCAGACACTTATTCTTATCTAATCATGCGAGTTCTAGCAGTCCTAGGGAATTTATTTGCTGTCTCGGACTTGGAATCTTCCTATTAGACGATCCTTCTTTTCGGACGCACTACCACGAGCGCTACCTTTTTAGCACTTCGCTTTCATGCACTACAGCCCTTGATGAGCCTGCGTGGTCTTAGTCAGGTAAAGTAAAGGCCGAGAAAGAATGTAAACGGAGAATCGCCTGATGCTGAATCTATATAGAATAAATGAGCACACTGGCCTCGAGAGAATAGCCTTGCTGCACTCTACGAAGATATGAGTCCAACGATCCACTAAGAACCATCGTCCCTTTCAAAAACCCTCCACACGTCCGCGATGCATATAAGAATTTCATTACTTCACTTATCACTTTGATAGATGAAGAAGCTTTCTCCGCCAAGGAAAAAGAAGTTCGATTCAAAAGCAGACTTTAGGCTAGCATGTACTGTCTCGTGCTTAGTCTGGCAACTCTATATCCTTTGCCTTAATGAAATTCTCGCTCAGGAGGTACATGAGGGCTTATTTGGATTGGAAGTGACTAATCAAAAGCATAGCATCTGTAACTAGTTAGAAAGAAGTCTATTAGAAAGTAGAATACCATCGGTGCAGTGAGAACCATCTTCTTCTTTTTCTTATAAAGAAAGAGGCCGGAGGAAAGCCAAAAGTGCCCTATACCAAAACGATCGAAAGAGAAAATATTAGGTGTAGGAAGGCTACCTGATCAGTGAAACGAAGGACCCAAGGAAGGTGGTCCTGAAAGCATAGTTAGGAAGAAAAAAAAGAGGTTCTATTCGTAGAAAAGGAAAAGCAGCAAGAGCTAGCCTACTAGTAAAGGGCTTTTTAGGAAGAAAGAAGTAGAAGCAACCCTTTTGCTAATGACAACCTAAATAAAGAACCATTGGTGCATAAGGAATTGGAATCCTAAAGAAGAAGGAAGCGACAAGAACCAATCCATTTTCAAATATCGTTAGTAATGAATAACTTATTTTTTTTACCTCTAAAGGTGGTCTAAATATGGTGCGGAAAAACCCAAAAAATTTCCTATTTAGACCACCTTTTTTACACCATCCTCTTTCTTTATGAAACATATTGTCGAAAGGCTGATAGCACAAAGACCACCCGCTTGTTTTTCTATCTGAGCCTCCTATGACGACGACGACCTTCCCTTCTGCTTTCTCATCACATTGATGCGGAGTACCGTAGTCACTTGAGTCACGGAGAAAGGGAGTTGAAACTCCACCACTTATTATATATAGAATATAGAATCCATCGAGAGTTTGATGATACCTTAGCTGGCTGTAATAACAAAAGCGTAATGAACCACATCCTTAGTTCTTGAGCACCACTCTTTCTTCTTGTTGAGGTCAGTCCAGTGCCCCTGCGCCCATTAAATTGGCACGTTCTAAGACTGAAGGCGGAGTGAAGTGACCCGGGTGAGAATCGGTAGCTGTTAGAATAGTAGTAGCGGTGTGACTTTCTTCTTGAAAAGACTGCTGGAAAGCTAGACTGCTTTAGTACTATCGCATAAGCCCTTTCTTGGGCAAGTAGTGCTTTAGCAGGACGAAGAAGAGTTCGCGGAGCAACTCTCTTTAATCAAGGACCAAACCTTAACACCACACCGGTTGAACAACTAGCAGAGAAAGAAGACTGAGATCCTGGATGAACTAAGAGAAGGTCGCGAGAAGTGAGGTGAAGGTAGAAAAAAAATACGACTTAAAGTTAGTGTTCCACGTGTTAAGAAGTATTAAACAATCCCTGGCTTCGACTTAGTAAGAGAAGAGGAGTATTTATTAGGAAAGCCTAGGGCCAGTTGTTGAGAGGCAGCACTCAAGGTAAGTATAGGATTGAGTTTCAGAACAATCCAATCCCACCCGGATTCCATATTCCATTCTCTTTGCTTTCGTTCCTTTCAGTCGAGCTCAATTACATCGATCCTCTAGGAAGTCCTCGATTGAGTTGAGGAAGGAAACTTCTCTTCTAGTTCTAGACTAGGAATCCGGAAACCTAGGAAGAGAAAAGTAAAATGATAAGATGCCAGTTTAAAAGGTCCGTTATTTCGTGCCCCATTTTTGGATCAGTGAAGAATGTATTAGAAATTCGGTGTCCAAGTGAAGTGAAACGACGCCATCAGAAGCACAACAATGATCTCTCGAGTCGGGATGATGGCTATTCATTGAGATAATCTGATGCAGACTGGCAGACTTAATGGAGCTAGCGGTAGTAAGATTTGGTATATTTATTGGCTTTAGTAGGCGCAGGAATTACATGATCTACAGATACAGAGTTTCCTTCATCTGATGGCATTTCAACAATTGGCATTGCCTCATATTCAAGGAGTATGCGCGGGAGTAGACATATAGAAATCGACATTGAAAGTCAACGGGTACTCGTCAGGTAGTATTCCCAAACCTCGCATTGGAAGCTCAGATTGGGTTCAGGAAGCTAGGCAGGAGCCCGGTGCCATCTCCAAACGCCTTCTCTCCATCCTCAGAAGGAAAGTCGAATCCCAGGAGCGACGGGTACATCTGAAATAGGTTATGATGAGAGAGGGGGTGAGCGATGGATAGCTTTCATTGAAGATACCGGTTCTTTATTCCTAGATGGCGAGAATCAGCCCTTTTCAGCGCTTTGGGTATAGCATATATGTTGGTGAGAGAATGGATTTTAGAATCAGAATTCTCTATTTCTAAGTAAAGAAATCCAGCATTCGAACTAAAGAGATGCATGAATACATTTCTTTCTCGATGCGGATCACAGCCTGGTTTCGTAGCCAAGGGGGGCCGAATAGAAGTCTTCCTCCTCACGCTTTCTACTAGTCGGATAGGTAGCTTCTGCCTATAGGATAGGATAGGCCCGTCTTTGCGTTTAGGCTGGATACATTCCTTTCAAAGCAAAATCATTGATTTAAATTATAGAAAGCCCTTGGTATGACCTTATCTTCTCCTGGTGCAACCTCTCTCTTTTCTTCGGCATAGCGATCCCTATTCTCCATTGAGTGTTTCGTACTTACCATTTGAACCCGCACTTGCGACTTCTTCAAAGTGATTGTATTCGGCGGCATAATTGTATTGATAACGACTTTCTCACTTAAAAGATTGGATTTTAGCCCAGAAGCTGCACGAGGAGATAACGGATTTTTGGATCCACGATTTTGCTTTCATTTAAGGATTTCTTGTCATCAAAAAGGCATGATTCTCTTTCTTGGTAATAGGTGGAAGTCAGCCGGGGAAGAAGGGCATTCGATAGCAGCTACTTTTGTGCTTCACATCTTTCCCGTTCGTATCTTAAGAATTTCATTGCCTTCCCCATTCTTTCACTAGTCTCAGTCCGAGTACGGGAAGGGTATCCATTTTATTTTAAGAGAGTATACAAGGGTAGACCTCTTTGGTAACGGTATCAAGTGATATATGATTTGATTGGATTTTCTTTTCGTGGAGAGATATTTTCCTCACTTCATGCTTGAAGGGAAGGGTTAGGACCTGACCTGCTCTTTTAGAATCGCTTCTCCGTTCCAGGGCTCGCCTTCGCTTTGATTATTATGCTACCTAACTATAGCGGTGGAGCCAATACGGGATCCTTTCCATAGTCAGGTTCCCTAGGCGCTGCTTTCCTTGTTTTTACCTTCCTGGTTGTTTTTAGTTGGAATGTAAGTCCCTGGGATTTCTTCAGTCTTCCCTGCGGTTCACGTGGAAGTCTCAGTAGTTGCATTACCGTCGCTTCACGATCTAGTGGGAGAGCCCTTTCTTTACAGTTGGAATTTCCTTTTAGCCAATTGCAGCTCTAATCTAAGGCAAGCAAGAGGAGAGGTTCTAGGCCTCTAGCCAAGAGTACCTTTTAAGCGCAAGCAGCGGGCTATAAAAGCAAGTGGAGTTGCAGTGATAAGCTAACCCCATGGACCAGTTTGCAGCGATCTACTTTCAGTGCTTCTTGGAGGGAGTCATTTCCTTTTGAAGGTAGGAGTTCGTTACAGGCTCAGGTATTTTTTACAGCATATAAAGTTTTAAGGTAAGCGCTGTGCTAAGTTTATAAGTCCGTCTATGTCGATTCAATTGCAGTTATTCGCCTTTCTTGCGAGCCAGAAGTTGTAATTGCTTTCCTTTCATTCAACCTCTCCCTGTCATGAGCTATCCTAAGCCTTTCTTTCGTCCTGCCATTCTTTCTGCTAGCTATCTATATCTAGTGGGAGAAAGAAGCCCATACTGTTGGAGTGCTAGGCTGACGCCCTTTCCTTTCCCTAAATTTTCGTATGCATAACCTTTTCTTTCCTATGGCTAAGCCGTAGAATCCTATGGACGTGGAAGACTATAGATAAGCAGTGGAAGTTAGATCAGTTGCTTAGGAAAATGCCTATATAAGTTCCCTGCCATGCATTTCCTGGACTCTGATAGCCCTGCATATGATTCTATGGCGGTCCCAGGGGAGTTGCCTGCAGCCTATACCTATATAGAAAGCTATATAGTTTCAATGGCCCTTCGGTGCATTTTCAGTAAATATAAAGATCCCTAGCCAGCTTACTCCCAGACTTTATCGAGCCAGTTCGAGGGGTTGTAGTTCCAGTCGTAAGCCCATTCTAACTAAGCTCTTCCATTGCTAATGCCGTACTTGGTTTTTTAGAAGGAGTGGAAATTTTAGATCACGTTCTCTTTGCTCTTCTGTCGATCCCGCCCAGTCCACTTAAGAGTGGGAAAGACTTTTAGTAGTAGTCTTTTCTTCCTCTCTTAGTATGGAGGCCTTTGTCCGGAGGCCTTCTTGCACCAGCTCTTAAAGAGAAAAGACTGTCTTAGTGTATGTCCCACGACCTGTGGGACCGACAGTAGTTGGAATCTTCAACTTTATCGATCTCGGCGGGTCGCTTACACGGAGGTAGAGTCAGCTGACCGTTAGCGATCAACATGTCAAAGATGGCGTCTACCTTGCTTTCATCGAAATCCCCGACTTTAGAGAGTCGTTCTTTGAGAAAAATTTTCTTTGCCTGCTTCTCCCGTTTTCGTTCTTTTGCGCAGGGGTATGACGGGTTAGCCTCAGAAGGGCAACTTTTTGGATAAGGCGGCGGCCTTCTAACCCTCGGCCTATCTGGTCCCGTGCGGATCCCTTTCGTTTCTATGGTCTTACCTTCGCGCTCACTTGGCAGACTGTCTCCGTCAGAGATGGCTTCAGACTCGACCTGGAAGAGGGAGCATGAATTCAATCCATCCTGGGGTTATTCAAACTATTTCCTTTCTCACGAATTGGATTTGAACCCATATCAAGCTTCGGGAATCCAATGGAATCAGAATCTGCAGCTAGGGCCAACCTTATTGTATTCGCTTGGACGTACTGACTAGATCTATCTGCTTTCCTTGTTCGGGAATCCGGGTTGGAACTTACCTTTCATCTAGCTTATCACATGTTAGGTCAATCCCTTCCACTGAGCACCAAACTCATTCCATCAAACGGGTGCTTCAACCTTTTTTGAATGAGTCGAGAAATTGCTTATGGAGAGAACGCCGGTTCCACTAGATCGGAAGTTGGTTTAGCTATAGATTGAAGCACCGTTCTATTGCCTCCTATTGGATCCTCGAGTGAATGAAGGAGTCTGAATCCGCCTGGCAGCGCAAAGCGGTTCCTAAGCGAATGATCAATAGGTATCTTTCTGCTTGCCCCACTTGGCTAGCTGCTTTGGCTAGTGATTCCGAAAGGTAGATCAGGTGTAAGTACAGCTAATAAGCTCCTCATTTTGAGTAGTTGACCGTACTAGTCGATACGACTAGTGCAGAGAGTAGAAAAAGGAAGATGGCAGAGCTCAAGGAGAGAACTCTTTTGTTTGAGACGAAGAACATCAAGTCAATAGACAAATAAGGGCAATCAAAGAGAACGGATCCCATTGAACCTCCGTCTTTCTTGGCCTTGATCCCATGACTGAGACCACCCTTGACTGATCTACTGCCATTGGAAGGTTAGCTGCCTATATGCCTATGTAATGTACGAAACGACTGGGATTGCCTTCGACTAGGAATGAATTCATGGGGACAGATTTTCTTTGTTAGAGTAGGAATAAGGGCGAATAAGACCTATATATGAGCATGACCGAGAAAAAACCCAGACGAGAGAGGGTTGGCAAGGGCCAATTGCTCTGACTTCTCTTTTTAAGATATTTCGAGTTAGGTTTAGGCACTCCATCTGCTTCGACGATCTGCTCCGTGCGTTCCATAATGCTTTCCCATTTGGTCTCCTCTATACTAGAGGCCTCAGGATTTCCACTAGCCATGACTTGATCTTTGAAAGAAACCGTGCTCTGATACCAAGTCAGGTCTTTTTCCTCAAGTCATCAAGCGTCGTGCCAAAGTCGTGTTGCGTAACGAGTCTATAAGCTGTCGGTCCGCCGCAGCAGAGTAATTTCCCTTTACACTTAGCTACTTGCAAGAGCACACACACAAGGCAACAAAAAATCTAAGCAAGCCGCAGAATTAGAAAGAGAGACCAAGCCCAGCGCTCTCTTCAAAGCGGTATGGTTCTAGCTACTGCTACTAAAGTAAAGAAGTGCGAAAGTTTCTCCCTTTTCATTCTCCGCTGGGCCAGACAACGAGACTAAGATCAGGAAGAAAATGGGTAGGTAGAGTAACGTTCTTGAGGGCAAGCCTCCTTCGTCATCAAAATTGGAATAATTAGATAGGAAACCTTTTATGACCCTTTCTTTGTTACGGATCTTTTTGTTCAGGGTCAATAACTTGAAACTGCTCTTGGCATGCCTACTCGAATGTAGTCAACGTGTCTCGGAGGATACTGTGTAAGGAGCTGAGAAGGCGACGGTTGGCATTTTCCCCTCTACTTTCATTTGAGGATCGATTCTCTATTCCCCAAAGGGAGCTCTTTCTGACCCTTACACCATAAAAAGAATACCAGTTTCCGATCGGACAAGAGAAGCAATTCGAGTCACCTTCTTTGTTAGACCGACAGACCGCGTGAGACCCAGTTGCGAGCAATAGCGTCTTACACTTTCCCAAAGACCAATACACAAGCGATTCGCCATAGTCTAATCGATCACGGAGGACAGCCAATGACCGAGCTCACGGTGGGAGAAAATCTTCTAGTTGATCCTAAACAAAGGATATCTTTTCCCATCATACGTACCGAACGTACCGGAAGAAGAGCTTGTAATACAGGTCTGTTAGTAAAGAGACAACATCGATTGTTATTGTTTCGCTTTCGTCAGTAGCGAATTTAGCGTATGGCCCGAAGGGCTTTAGCCGATGGTTGGACATTCACATTCAGTAAATTAAGGTAGTAGAGCTCCTCAGGACCTTAGACTTAGTTTTAAAAGTTGGGCATCGCTAGAAGTATCAAAATCTAGCAGCAAGCACAGAGCAGGTATAATTGCCATAATGGCCTTGTGTGGTGGCGATTGAGTTGCTCTCTAGGCTCTTGTCTGAGACATTGTTTTCTTACTCTTTAACTCGCATTTATGCTTTCATTCACACACCTTTTTCTTTTTCCTGCCCTTTCTCCAACTGCTAGAGCTTGCCTTGCTTCTGTTCCGAGGCAGGAAGTGACGCGCATAGGATCTGCGCGCTCGGTGGTGCGTGCTAGGTGAGCAAACTGAACGAGCCTTGGCTTGTTCGTAGCCAGAAGGTATGTTGGTTGCAGCATGGCTTCCATAACCTTCCTCCTTTCATCATGTGGTTCCACGTTATTAGGGCTTCTATTAGTACCCGTGTGCTTGTCCGGAGCGTGGATTTCTTCCCGGAACTTTTCTTTATGTAAATAGATGATTAGATTATCGTATCAAGTGTGAAACCCTCCCTCCCCTATGGGATATGGGATTCAAAAATGAGACTTATCTAACGCCAATAAGAAAGGATGGTGTAAGTGGGTAACAAACCACACCAAACAGGCCGTAGCAAGCAGAAAGGAACTAAACTAGGGGTGGCCAGGTGTGAAGAGAAAGAGAGCGTACAACAGACATAGTAGCCAACTCATAGAAAGAGCAGGGGCGCTAGCTTTGAAACAAGGTAAGAGGAGGAGGCTCCAACTCAATAATCATTGTTTTAGGATTATAATTTAAAAGGTACAAACCACCGGATGTCGAAGAATTTTCGCAGTGTACCAGAGTATCCTGTTACAGAGGTCTACCGTCACGGATAGAGAAATTGAAGCTTCTATGAATAATAAGTCTTTCATATCCTCCAAGTGAGACGATCTAAAGCCTGCGGAAGATGCCTAACTTTCCATAGAAACCTAGGATGGTTAAGGTCCCCATTCCACCTGCTGATCAATGGGTGTCT
This sequence comes from Populus euphratica, assembly GCF_000495115.2. Lineage (NCBI taxonomy): Eukaryota > Viridiplantae > Streptophyta > Magnoliopsida > Malpighiales > Salicaceae > Populus > Populus euphratica. Next base: position 278,447 of record NW_011499963.1, on the reverse strand, counting down.
GCTGTCCTCCAAGTCTGAAAAGAAGGCTGCAGAAGCCGTAGGGGCACAGTTGATGATTCAATTCCTGAAAACCCGAAACTCAGACTAAGAGCTGATTCTAGGGATAGGGATTCGAGATCAGTCTTCTTTAAAAGACCGGTTATTCCAGCAAAAGCTGATAGGCAAAAAAGAGATTTCCTCTTTCCTACTCAATGTCTGTCAATGTAGGTATATAATAGGCTTAAAGACGTACAGCAGTACCCAGATGCTAAGGTAAGGAAAAATCTTGCACAAACTATTCGTCATCAAGAGTCAGAGGGGAGGGCGTCTTATCTAGCTGCCTATTCTATTCCGAAACAGGGGATTCAATAGCTGCCCTGCCTCTTCGAGAACATCTGCTCGTGGGTATCTTAATCTCTGCTTGGCCTTAGGAAGTTTCCTTTGAATATGTCACTTCCGGGAAGAAGGGGATAGATTCTCTTGCAGCTTCTTCTAGGCTGCACCTGACACAAAAATTCTAAACCGTCTGTTTTCAAGCTCCCTAGCTACTAGAACTAGAGGAAGGGCTCTTTCTGTTGATCACGGGATCTACTCATAGCCTACTTTCCTACCCTTGTTGTGATGAGACCTTATGCCGTGAAGTCAACATAGGATGAATGCCCCTGGGCTTAGGAGCTCGTTGCACTCTTCTTTTCTCTTTTCACGACTAAGCCAGAAAAAGAAAGAGGTGCTCTCCTAGACGTGGACCTTCAGATGGGAATAAACTCTCCCTTCTAGTCTAGAAGGCTATCCCCATCAAGTTATAAGTAGCTTACTCGACGATCTCGATACCAAACGAAGGAAGTTATGGATTAATGGGGCTAGGTTCGCTTTCCGGAATTGTGACCTCTTATTCTTAACAAGATCGTAGAGCGACACAAGACAAAGTGACCCACATCGATGTATAGAGTCTCCACCCTTTCTTGCAAGAAAATTCATTCTACCTGAAGATGCAGAGTACCAAGGGCTAGACGGAAGGAAAGAGTAAGCCCATTTTCCCAAGTGGAGGAAACGTGACTCAAAAGAAAGAATCCCTATCTCCAAAAGAGGAGCAATACAAACCGCAGCTATTGAAAATAAGCGATCTTAGCCCTTATGGTATGGCACGTTGTTGGAAGTTTTTTCGGAAGAGAAGTGGGCAAGGAACCATCCAGATGGATACTTTTTGAGTTCCCGGCTCCCGGCCTTAAAGAATGAATAACTGGCTCAAAGCGTAGTGGATTTTTTCCTCCTACCATTGCTAATGAATCCACTGGTATTGGACTGCTCTCAAAGGCGACGGGGGGATCCCTTTTTTTTTTTTTTCGATCTCCGTAGAAGGGAAATGGACTCACAGCCAATTTGACGGGGTTTTTAACAAGTTTCACGATGTCAATGTGCTTATATGAAGGAAATCGTCATTGATGCCAAAAGGACAGACTTTCATGTTGCTGTTTAAAATCTTTCTGGATCTGGAAGTAGGAGTACTGCTGTGGCAAAGCTAGCTAACAGTAAGTTAGATAGGCCCGAATTTTCTTTGTAGTCTAAACCAGACCTTTGTTTGTACCTTGCAAACCTCTTTAGTTGCTACGAACCTAACCCTCGGCGGCCTCCAGAGTTTACGCTTTTTCCAATCCCCTTTCCTTTGATGAGCAAAGAAGAAAAAAGTCGTATAGGGATGCAAAAGCCCTCTTTCACTTCTCGGAGTCTCACAAATTCTCACTCAGTAGTGGACTCACCATAGCGCGCTAAAGCAGAATGAACAGGACATGTAACCAATCCCCATCCGACAAAGGCAAGGCGATCTTTTATGTTGTCGGAATTCCTAGTCGAAGGGATCGATCTCACAACCGGCTCAGCGAAAGGCGATCCGCACATAGCCGTTAGATTCGATCCGGACTGGGCGATCTTTCCTATGCTATGAAGGTGGGAATGACTAGCCACGGATTCGCAGGCGAGATAGAGATTTTCATGTCCATAGTAGCTGTCACTGGTCTTGACTCTGAGTCTGTATCCACCTATAGGGCAGGACCTAGATAAAAAAGCCTATCCTTCATTCCTTCAGTGAGTGCCTTCTAAATGTCCTGCTGCAAGCTATTCGCTCGTATGAAAGAAAGGAACCTATTCGATCGCTTGCATGATTCGGAACTAGCATTCAAACTAAAGGACAAAACTACTCTAACTTGTGGGGAACATTTTCTTGTAGTCTCATGTACCAGGCCCTTGTAAGATGCATTCCTCGGAAACCTCTAATCGGGTCCGTATCCATATCAATAGCTTTTGGCCTTCTAGATCTTATAATCTTTTTTTTACTTTACTTACCTCAGCTCAAGATGAGGGAAATGAGACTCATAAGCCTTTTATTTTAGTAAATCCACTCCCAAAAACTAGGAGGGGAGGCCAATTCATTTGGCTATTCTGTCACTTCAGAAAAGGCAGAAGGAATAGCTGCAGAGGAACTCGCTTCATCACTACATTCTATCCCATCTAGTGAATCTCTCCTTCCTTATGATTGGATTGTCGAAGGCAGCCCTTTTCAAGTCCTGGAAAAGGTTATGAAGAAAGGCTTTTGAGACACTACGAAGCAAGTTCAGTCAGCGCATAAATAGTCCGCTAGTGTAGTTGACTAGTAGTACCATTAGCCTTACCGTTCACTCGAAAGAACCGTCGGGAACAGCCCTAGACCTTACCTTGGTGACCATACCAGCCCCATCTTTCATAGCAATCCAAAAGGCTGAGAGATCTTTCTATGATAAAACACAGGACTCTCCTCTCCCTAGAGATTCTCAAGTGCAGTCTTCCACTCAAGGCAGGAACCACTACTTAGAGTCCTGGACCACTTCATTTAGGAAAGTACCTCTTAGTGGCATCTAGGGGCATCCCTGTCAACCTAGGAAACTCTCTTTCTAACCGAGAACACGCCTCCCTCCTCTCCTTCTGGTCACTCGTTCCTCTTGAGCTGCGAATCCGGGACTTTCAGTTCGAATCCATGGCAAGACAAAGGGGAGGATCCTTTTCTATTTGACTGCCTGGCCAGTTCATTGCCTGCTTGGTTTCCTCAAACCACTTACCGGTAAAAAGAACATAGCCAAGCCAATTCGGCTATTTGTTGGCATTCCATTCCGAGTGAGAGTTCCTTTCCATCCGACACAGGAAAGCAAGTTCCCTTTCCATCTTAGTTACGGGAGGTCACGATCCAACACAGCTGCATTTCTCATTCCAGGAATGAAGACAAGGAACCATGGACTGAGAACTTCGTTCCTTGCTTGTAAGCTCGATCAATGACTAGGCATCTTCTAGAATTGATTGATTGGGAAAGCTGGTTAAAAGCAAGGATTTCTGTAGGACGGCCAGTGCTTTCAATTAGTGGTTTCACTTTCAAGTAGTGGATCAACTCTTTCCTAATAATCCGAAAAATCAGAAGCAGAGTAGGAAAGCCCTTTTTCTATGGTATGGAGAAGGAAGCGGAAACCACCATTCGAATAAAGGGCGGCGGATGGCAATAGATAAGTAAGGGTTGGCTAAGCACTAGCTACCTAGCTAGAAGAAGAGAGCTAGGAGCTAATAGGATAGGAAGCTACCTAAGAACCGAGCTACTAGGAAAGAAGACAGCTAGCAGCTAGGAGAGGAACTCTAAACTAGCTACTAGAGGAAGTCAACATAAATCCTAAACCTAAGGGAAATAGATTCTCTCACTTGCCCAGATAGCCATTGATCGGAGAGAGGGACGAATACTTCAGTCTTTCATCAGGTGACTAGTCATGCAATGAATAGTTAGCCTTTTTTATTTTATACGAACCATGTCGTATATCATTCCCACCTGAGATATTGAGGTTTCATCGGGATCGATCATGGGAAGCGGATAAGTCGAGTTGTCGAAGCCCTCCGTTTCAAGTAGATTTCGATATGCAGTTATTCCCCATTCATCCAGCCGGAACTAGTCCCGCTTACTCATCCATCAGGGGTCAGTCAAGTGCTTGATGACAGGTAGAACCGGGAAAAACACTTTGCAGTAGCAGTACACAGGTCAGAACCCAGCTACCAGCTTACACCTCACCCGCTACGGTCACGGGGATGAGGCAGGGACCAAACCCGGTTCACTTATAGGCGGGTACGGACTAGGACTCTAACCAACTTAGCGATTTCCCGCCGAAACGCTCTCTCAATGAGAGCTCATACTAAAAATAAAAATGAAAAGCAGTGATACAGGTTTTTATTCCAGTGGAACTATTGACCGAAGAGCCTTACTACCAGAGCTAGTAAGCTAGCGGAAGAGCTCAGCCTACGATAAGCTGATGAAGAGCTACTATCACCAAGAGAGGGATTACAACCTTTTCCGACAGACTGCTCGAATGGACAGACTCATTAAGAGAAGTGCGACCTCAGCACCGCATCTATCGACCGGGCTAACTGCCCCCCGTTGACTCCCGTTTCCCGATATACTTATTTTGCATGAGCCTATTCCTATCTATAAGTGAATTCCCTTTCTAGGCCTAAAAGAAGGTCTTTTATGGAGGGTTCATGTCCCTATAGTGACCTATTGCACCCCTTGAACTTGGGTTTCACACTAATACTAATGAGCTCTAAAATGATGCTTGGGGATTGCTTCTGCCCGTACTGTGCTTCCAAGCCCACTACATCAGTCTAGTTTAAAAGCAGCAGCTAGCTTTATTGACTCAACCAGAGGAAGCCATCCTAATAAGGAGTCATACCTCGTTGCTCATGTTCCTACGCAAAGCAAGGGATCACGCAAGCTATGAGATGGAGCGGATGGTAGTAGGAAGGATCAAAGTATACCAGCGTACGAGTAGAGATCCTTGAAAGCTCTACCCGGAAGTTTTCCCCGAACTCATGAGGTTCGGCCCACCATTCCTACACTACCTCCCTCATATAGGGAACGCACTGTCAATTCAGATTGAGAGCAAGACCTTTAATCAATGCAATTCATTGGTTTGACGATGAAATGAGAAGATCATTTTTGTGGATTGGATGATGGGACCTGGCCGATCAATCGCTGAAGCTCCTTCTTGGAAGCGGAGAAGAGAGGCTCATTTGCCTTATTCTATTAATGCGAAGCCCTCCATTCCTGACCAAGGATCGGAATTCGCTTTTTTCTTTCCTAGTATAGTGTGCCGATTAAGCATCCCGATCTCCAAATTAGACTGTTATCTCGGATCCCGGAAGCTCGGATTGTGCTTCTATATTCTATGTTAATGACAGAGCCACCAATCAGCCCATGAAGACCCATCCCTGGTTGTATGATAGACAGATTCTTCTGTAAATGATACGAACTGATGGCCTACACCTACAGACCGAGCTGACAGAGCTTAGGCGATGATTGAGAACCTCCGCCGAACCTTTACAGAGCCTGCACCGGACTGGTGTGAAGCAGTGGCAAACCAAAATACCCGAGAAGTGTCCATCGCGAATTAGACCCTTACATTTCCTCAGATGGGAGTTCTATAAGGTAATACTCATTAACATCTAGTAAGAGATTATTAAGGCCATTAGCTCCTTCCATCCCCAACTGAGATGAGACTACCCACACTGTGCCCTCGATTCGAACCAATACCGCCATTACTGCTGTCAGCCAAAGGACCTAACGAAAGCTGTTCCATAGATAGAGGAAAGTGAACAATGCCTCGATATCTACCACACATTAAGTACACAGACCGATGGATGATCAGCCAGATCCCTCATAAAGACCGAATGAAAAAGAATAGAACGGGGTCTTTTTTTGCCACTATCATTTTTAAAATGAACCTTTAAATGACCCTCAAAAGTCAGTAAATAGATCCACCCGAAACATATAAAATGCGGTGAATCCTGCTGTAGAACAGGCTATTATTGATTTGTGAATACAACCAACTATCATTAAGAAATTCATCTTTGGAAAAAGAAGCAAGAAGAAAGTGACTTGCGAATGAATGGAGTAATAAGTGAATGGCTCAGATAACTCTGAAATGGGAGATCTTGTCTTGCCCTGTCATATGCTCAGCGACGGTCAATTCTCTTTACAAGAAATTCCATGATCTACGACCAACCTTCCTTCTTTGCTAAAGAGTAGGAGTCCAGACCTCCTTCTGCGTCACATCTCTCCGCTCGCTAACCAATAACAAGAAATGAGGAAATTTATAAGATTGAGTGAGATCATCTGTGATCGACGCAAATGTCGCCTTACTGACTGGGCCAATATTCATGTTCAAGCAAGATTCTGTAATAACTTGTGGTTCAAAAGCCTAGTAAAAAACTTGTAAACTACCAAACTAAAAAAATGACAAACTTAGGATGAGCGGTATAATGTTAATATGAAATAACCTGGGTTCTTTTCACCTCGATTTATCTCCTGACTCCGCTCATAAAGCGTTCGTGAAGAAAGGCTAGCGTGGGGAGAGAGGCCAACGAGCGGCGGATATGCGCTGATTGACTCAGCTGCTGGTCATGAGTTGCTATCCTTCATGGATGGGCACTCTATATATAATATAACCAAATCTTCATTGCTGAAGAAGACATCCACAACTTTCAGATGCCCTGGTCAAATCGGCAAAGGGGAAGCTTCCTTCTCTTTTCTATGTTCGATCTTGGTACCTTAGTACCAATTCGCACCAACCCAATCTCTTTTAAATTTAAAGGATGCCATGGAATCTCCTCCAACAACATATGTGAAAAGCGGATTTCGAAGTGAATTACCTTCTTATTAGAATAGTTACGGCAAGGAGGAGTACTTGTTTACCTTACTGGCCCCTCAGCATGAGACTGGGAAAATCCCAAGATCCGGCGGGTCTTATTTTAAATAAATTTGGGTAAGACCTTATTCCTTCTTCTATACAAAAAATGAGAAGTATAGCTCCAATCTTTGACCGGTGAGTAGCACCCCCGCTAAGCCTAATCGCAAAGATTTTGACCTCCCTATTCTACGTTAAGAGCGAAGTGCATGGGACTGACGGGATCCCTCGCTCTCTTTCAAATAATCCAAGTTTCGGAAATAAAGGCAATGCGGCGTTAAGAAAGACAGGCTCGATAGACCTATAGCAAGTAGAGAGTCAGATAGTGGATCTTGCACATCGGCCTTGAGATCATCCAATTTGGGTGGCGCTCAGCTTCTTCTCTATCTGTTCGAAGATCAGCCGACCTCTACCAATCAAGGGATTCGTCTTGCTTATGTGCTTCCTTATCGCCTCCCTTATCGCCCGCCCCCTTTTTATAGACCCCCGACGCGAGACTCCCTGCCCGATGCGACCCCCATTTCCGATAACATTTTTTTCGCGTTGGCAATGTAGGGCGGACTGATTGGTTGGGGATACATCAGCAACTACAGGTTCTGCCACTCTCTGGTGACCGCAACAGGTTCCGTTTTTCCAGTTTCGCTTTACTCGATCAAAAAAATCTCATTCTACTCCTACATCTTATTATTGTGCGCCTTGTGAGCGCCTTTAAATGTCTTCTTCCTGTCCCTTGCCCGAAAGTGACCCATTTCTTCAAGTCATTCGACCTGAGAGATCATCCATATGGTGTCTAATCATGTTAAGTCATATTTATCATTATTATTGATAGGCTTGTGCGCTATAAAGACCCTTAACTAACCATCTCATATAAGACGAAATGACTGGAGTCTCTCAACAATAACCTAGGTATAGTTCCTGCTCTCTTCCCTCTTTAACAAGTAAACGACTGTCGAGACATCCGAGAAGAAAGACAGGTCTGAGACAGGTTGTGGGAGACAAGACCTCGTGAAGAAGTTTGGACACGCTTGTGTGCGTATGTACCCAATTTCTCACTCACTTGAGTACTCTCATGCCCTTCTACCGAAACAAGAACATCCTTAAGAAAGAAAGAAGAACCCATGGGAACCTCCGCTCTTTTCATTCTACAGCTAAACAACTGATCGAGAGCTTTGACGATGTCGAGCTCATGCATGTCCCAATACAAATGTAATTCTCCGTGAAGATGCGTAGTACCAAACAAAGATTGTAGGTAGCATGAGGGGTGGGCACCCGGGTGAATCACAAGTTGCCTCTCGTAGGCGGACTGGATCACTAAGTTCTCTTCTAAATATGAATATGAATGATTTTAACTATTTGCCGTTTTTCCCGCAAAAAAGCTCATTTTTACCGACGTTCCCATGTCGGATAGTCTTCCTACGCCTATTGATGAGCAGTGAGTGGAGTTGCCACTTTCTTCAACAGTAATAGAAAGTCCAAAGTAATAAAGCGAGAACGCAACAAGGATTCGAAGTTTTTCAACTTCAACATTACCTTCCCTTCCTTCAAAAGCTGGTGGGAGTATGTATTGCCCTAGGACAGGAGTTGATGAGCTAGTAGAGAAAGCGGGCATCTCAGAGTTGCCCCATAAGGAGGAAGGCTGACATTAGCCCTACAGAAGGCATTCGAGACTGCTTCACCCGGTCCCCGGCTACCTTAGGGCAGTTAGAGCATACGAAGGAAATCAGATCTGTTTTCCACAAATATCGTATATATAGTTGCCCCTTTCCTCCTCATTCTATGCAGGTAGGAGTGTACCCCATGAATCATTGATGAGATTCTGTTCAGACAATTCGCTTTGATCGTAGGCAGGGAGGTGACACACCAGATTTTTGACAGCTGTTTCGGCTGATATTGGTTTGAGTTTTGAGATTGTGGAACAGGGCCCACACTTACATATTTTAGGTGACCTAGCCCTACAGCTGGCACTACGAAGTCGAGAGCTGCAGATCGACAAACCTCTGCCCGCTGCCCTACACTCGATCTATGGTCAAGGTATGTGTCGTAGTGAATACTCTTCTCTACCGTGAAGTGATTCATACCTAAAAAAAAATGAGAAAATCCAGTTGTGGATGCCACTGAGTAAGCAAGCAACCTGCATTTCTTGCCGTTCACTCCGGTATTCCGCTTTCTGATTCTCCCCCGCCAAAGATAGAGTCTCCATGGTCGCGCGTTCGAGCTCACTAAGTTGGATTGCCTTCTTTCCATTCCGCAGGGATGGTGTCCGTCCCCACTCAATCCCCTATTGCCTCAAGCGTGCTTCCGTTTCCTGGTCTTTGAGTTCCCAAAGTGGGTTTGGTCTGGTCTCTCAAAGTTGTGGTTTTTCTATCGAAATAGACGAACCCTGGCCTATTTCGACGTTGAGAAAGGGTGCTCCCAAGCCCAGTAATAAGAGGTTGGATAATAGGTTATCGTACTGTGACCTAGACCCCCAGCCTCCTACCTTCTAGCCCCTCCTAGCATAGTTGAAACCTCACTCGAGCAATAAGGATATTAAAGAGCTGCTTTACCACAGGCGAATCGTGGAAAAGCGCGTGAGAGAAGGAACTACGTGAAGACTTGATCACGTAGGTTGCTTGGATTGGAAAAGAAGTCCGGGTTCAGTCAATCAACAAAAAGCCCGGTCAGAGGAAGAAGTCAATGATGGCATTGTTGATCTTATCCCTTTCCGTCCTAGAGGACATAGTAAACCTCCTACTATAACTATAGGAAAGGGCGGAACTTAGCTCAGCACTAAGCAATCTAGGGAAAAGAAAGCTAACTACCACATACAAACTACCTAGGCCAGGAAGCTATCCTAGTCAGGTCTTCTTTCCTCTCCTTAACAGTCGAGCTTTAACTATTTCCTTTCAGTCTATTAGTTACGAATATTCTTATCCTATAGTAAGAGTGATCAATATCAATGAAGGCTGCTTCGAGCGGGCATCAGTCCTATCCCTGGAGGGAAAGCATACTTAGCATCAGTAGAAGAAGAAAGAGGGGAGTTGGCTGATAACATTAAATTAACTATTTTACAGGTTCAGTCATTTGCCTTAGCCAAACCTAGGAAAGAGATAGCATCAGCTCGGCGACTAGAAGCAATATTCGAGTAGCTCTCAGGTATTGGAGTCCAGAAACTACCGCATCTAGCTAGGAAACAGCGTCTTTTTCTCCTAAAGCCCGATTCCACTCATAAGAGTGACATAAAAAGGATCAGACTTGAGGAAACACCGTATTTTGGGCCTAAAAAGGCGCTCCCAGAGGCTATCATCACAAAGAAGAAAGCAGTTAGTTCCACTAGTGCGCAGGGAAGGTATCACCCTTATTCCCATTCACAAGCTAACTCCATAGGGAATAATCTTGGGACAACCATAAAGGAAAGCTAGCTAGGCAGATAGGAAGGAAAGAAAGAGCGGATAGGGTCAGCAGAGAGATCGGGGGCACTTCACGCTGTTATTGACGATGCAGAGCTTCCTACTTCAGACTAGCTCCTAGGATAGCTGCCTAATGGAAGATAGGATACGGGCACATCCAGCTAATAGAAAGGGCAGCCCTTATCCCATGCCTTCCTAAATCCTAAATAAAGGCATAACTAGAGTCATTCCTCTGCTAGTAGGAGCATATCTGAGTACAGAAATGATTGTGTAAGAGAATAGGTTGTTATTGGTCGGTCCTAAAGGTAAGAGTAGGTTGCTCCTCTGTTCCCTACTAATTGCGTAAGAGCCTAGTTTTCTCTTCCCTCTGGGTGAGTCGCTTCTTTCTCCAGCAGCTATTGCTAAAGTCGGGTTTGGGTCTTCCCCTGGTGGACGTAGGGGCATCGATCGACAGGGTGCTAATCTAATAAGGGCTGGAATAAAAACCTCATCCTCCATTCCCTCCATGTCTTCAATATCAGTTACCACAAACTGTTCCATAATAAAGTAAGTATCCCTCATTGCACTCTGTACTGCTTCCTTCAGCTCACCAACTGTAGCATAGGGTGGAACCACTATAAGCTCACCAGGCTCCCTCGTCAACTCATATTTTAGCTCTCTTGAACTTGGCATCAATCGGCAAATGAATCTCAGAAATTGATCATCTTCATCCTTAAAATAAAAGGTCACTCCTTCACTGCTTGCTGTCCAAAATTTCCCGAGTCGCCAACTCAACCAATTTTGATTCCGGGTAACCCAATACAATAGTAGTACATTTGTATACAAGTAGACGACATCACTGTAAACATCAGCCCCAGGCACTAGAGCAGGTACTGGAAGTGGCTCAGGAACTATTTCAGGTTCCGGTTCATTGATCAGAACACGATTACCAAGCTCATGAATCGTGTATTCCAAAACCCGAGTGGATGGGTTCACAGCACGACAGACAATGTGACTTCCAACGATTACATTGTTCATTGATTTCAGCACATAGTCGAGCAAACCCGTATCACCAATGTGCAGCCGAGCTGCGTCTCGCACTTCCTGCCGACTCATCCCGCCATGGCTAAACTTGTTTTCTTTCTTTTCTTTCAATGCATTAAGAATGATTTGTGCTGCATATTCGAATCTTCTTGCAGGCCATCCGCTATCCATATTAGCGATTGCAGTAGTGAAATTTCACCGATTTTTCTCTCACAAGATGAAGATGCTTGTTTTGCAGGGCTCTTCTGGTTGAAAGTCTTGAAGAAGTAGAAGAAGAAACAGCGGTAGCCATGATCGATTTCCTCTGCGCAGGAGCTGGGGATTTGAGAGTAAGCATGACTCTGAGAAGATCTCTGATTGTGATCAATTGGGTCTCACTCAAATCTTCGTAATAACGAATGGCTTGCTTGATTTCTCTGCATCGGTTCGTGTTACTGAAATCTTGGATGATCTTATTATGAACTAAGAATGTCGATTGCTCTGTCGTAATTGTTTTCGGTCACTCCAAAGCTTCCATGGCAGAATCTGTACCCCCATCTAGCGAACCACGGATGCCCGTACGCAACCCCATGAAGCAACCGAAGATCCATTGATCGCTTTTTCGACACATCCTCAACCGTAATTTGACTGTAAAAGAAAGAAAACCCCGGATTCTTCATTGTTGAAAAAGATTCAAAAAAGAAGTCATTTAGGTCTTGTGCAGATTCGATCCCAAAGATCCATTCTATCTCTGCCGCAGAGATACCTAGACCCTCCTTCAATTCCATTAATACAGAGTAGATGACCAAACCTATTACAGTGAATCAACCCATGCAAGAGATGAAGATAAAAAAACCATCATCCAGAGGCGAGGAACTCCCATCATCGACTGGAATTCTCAGATGAGACTTTCGTTTCGACACAAAATTCTTACTCCAACCTACATCAAAAAATGCAGAACACCCCTACTAGGTCAAAACCCCATTTTCCCAAACCTATATCTCTAATATAATAGGGCATCCTCTTATGAAGTTCGTATTCTAGTTAAAACCTCTTCTGATAGGTAGGTTCCTCTCCTTTCTCAGTAAATGGATGAAATTCACTCGTCAGAATCAATATACGGAACTACGTAAAATCAGGCCATGGTCGCTGCATCTGAAATCGTTCGTTCACCCGAAAGTCCTCTCTCTACGCTACGCTAAAAAAAGAAATTTGGCTCTTTCACACAGGATATAGTGAATAAGGAACTTCCTTCTCGGTTTCGCATGCCTTTTTCTTTTTTTAAGAAGATTGTAGCAGTTATTATACTTCCCCATCAGAGTATTCTTCCAGATAAAAAGAACTTATCTATGAAAAGCATTATTCAAATGAAGAAACCTCAGACTATTACCCAGATGGTGCACAAGAAGAAGACGTAGAGGAAATAGGCTTCAGTCCAGCTCCTTTCGGAAAAGAATATGGAGGCCAGCCCACAATTAATGAGCTCGAGTAGGCCAATCTGGGCACACATGATGACCCTCAACCTACCTTTATTACTAAAAATCTTTACCAGCACCAGAAAATAACTATTGATTGGGTTGCTCAAGCAGTTTAGAGCTTGCATCGACATATTCAGAGATGCCAGGATTGGATCCAGAAATAGCCATGCACTGCTTTTTCATCACAAGGAGCAAAAAGCCAGTTAAAAACCCAACCGAAGGTATCGCCCTGAGTTAGGTCAACAGATCGAGGATGAGGGAAAGAAGCTCATCAGTGCTGATTTTCCTGAGCGAGTAACTCGTTTTCCGGTTGTGGTAAGGATTCGGTAAGCAGCCCCGAAAGCATTCCATCCTAGCTTTAGAGTCGGTGCTAGCTTCTTCCCTTGAGTTGTTTGCTGTCTTCTTGTATTCGTGTGTGAGGCTAGCCTCCGCCCGGGAGTCTTCGAAGCCAGTGCTCACTCCTTTTGATTGGAGTGAGCACTGACTTCCCACCCAGAGTCATTTCCTGATCATCTTATTTTATTCTTCTGGCCTTTCCTTTGGGAATAGGGAATCGCTAGTTTTTCAGGGAAGCTCTGTAGACTGGCATGTTAGAGTCGATTTGATTAGCGTGATTTCCTGCTAAGGACAACCTTCTATCTCTTGGACCAAAGTGAATCTTTCTTCGAATCTCCCGATTTTTCTCCTTATAATGAATGGGGATTCCAAGGTGCTGGATCGGTTCCTTAGAGTCAAAAATTTGCTTGCCGAACCATATAGTTTCCTATGAGTTGCGGGATAAAACCTTGCTCTTTCTTATTTTACTACATCACAGAAATTCTAGCCTAAAGAACCTAGCCTCAGACTCGCTCGCTTCCCCCATGAGAATGATGTCATCTGCTTACTGTCCGTGGTTGATTGCTTGAACATTTGGGGCTTTTTCACACTTGTTGATTGGCCTAGGCTTAGACCACAGATACTTGCTGATAGAATCTGTGATAAGAATGTGAACAAGTAGGGGGACAGTGGGCATCCTTACCTGAGTCCACGACTCACCTTGAAGAAATCTGACGGTCTGCCGTTGATGGGGCAATCCAAGGCCCTTTGATACATGCTTTGATCCGGAGAAAAAAATGAAATAAAATATGGCAGCGGAACTTGTTTATTATTTATTTATCTATACTGGCTCTAGTGCTAGTTGTGTTGTTTAATCAATGGAAGTAACATAGTGCGGTAGCTCAGCCATTTGCAGCGAAGGAAGGATTAGTTGCGTAAGAAAAGGTGAGCATTACAGCGGCTTCCCCCCAAAAAAAGGGGGTTTTTCCGGTTGATTATGTCATTTCTCTCTCTCTGGTATGATGATTTTCTAGCCATATTTATAGAAGGCGAGTGCGAAACGGTAGGCGGCTAGTCACGCCACATTGGGTACTGCCAAGTACGCTTTTTGAATAAAAAATTCTCTTATTTTCCTGATATTACTGTAAACAAATTGATATTTGTTTTTTACCATGCCCATGGTTGAGGGCTGTGATCCCTAGGTGTCGTAGAAAGAGGAACTACCACTGACTCTGCCGTGGAATCAAAGACTGACTCACCACTTCGAATTGAGGATTTATTAACTGAAAGGTGCTTCCTCAACCAGATAATTAGGATCTACCAATCGATTGGCTTGTCAGGAATGGGGATCAACCCAATATCCATTTACCGGATAGTCTTTCTTAGCAGCTAGTAATCTACGATGCTACACTTGAAGCTTTCAGAGAGTCCTACTGTCGGCTCATCTTCTATCTAAGACCTCCGGATGCCTGAAAGCTGCTGTTTTATCAGGTCTAGTTGCGGTTCGCTCTTTCACTTATTCGGTCAAGCAGCTTCACTCCTCTCCCTCTGGTCGAGCTGCTACGCTCCTTGGCAGTCAGTCTCCACCCCTGACCCCATTCCTTCTAGCTCAGGAACTTCTATTTTGAATCTGAGTTTCTACCTTTCCCCGTTCCCGTGTAAGCTATTCCATGCGATGTCTTTCACAAAGGTACAGGGATTTGATAATCGATAGAGCTGGTGAATCTTTTCTTCCCTCGTAGGAACTTGGTCTCTCTAATACATCAATCAATATGGTAGATAGATCAGGTAGAAGATCAGCTGCTACTCTCGCTGTCTTCGATCGGCTTCAAAGCTTCTTCACTTTTTGCGCTTAGCACTTCCACCGATGCCTGACTTTCGTCTATGTATGGGTTAGATTAGAGAAGGAATCCTCCTTCTATCCTATCAACTAAGCTCTTCTTCGTCTTTCCCCTGAGGAGGTCAAGAATTCGTCGATTCCACATCCCTTGATTCAACTATTGGAAGTGCTGTTATGATCGATTTGGCTTCTCCTCTTCATGAATAGCCTGGGCACTTATATTCTTAATAAGAGTATACAGGTCCGTCTTTGACCGGTTCGGGTTCGGGACTCGTTCTATGACCGTACTCCCCTCCCATGTTTGAGGAGTCTGAGAAAGCTCTTCGTCCGACGCGGATACGAGCTTCTTCGATTGGACTGTTACATAGTAAATGCGGCTCGGAACAGCTATGAGGCACTGAGCCCTTTAAACTTCGCTCTTTGAGCCGTTTTCTGCTCAAGTGGCTTTTTTGGTTGCTTTCTGGCTTGATGAAAGATAGGTTGAAGTCTTAGAGTTAGACCTAAAGGCTGCTCCTGCTGATGAAGAAAGAAGGCTTTCTCCTACTGCGCGGACCCGTCCCCGAATCCGAAATGGCTACGGCTACCTAAGCTTGAAGTCGAGTGTTGGGGCAAAGAGCCGAACTACTGATAAAACTTCGGGCAAGCGACTGAGGAATGAAAGATAATGTTCTCCGCCCTGAACAAAAAGATCTGAAAATAGAGTATGTGAAGATGTCTACTCTACTCCCTTCTTTCTATCGACATCCCTATCTGTCATAGAATTTCATTAAGCATATAGCTCGGGCTCCTTCGTTCCGTAACCGTAACCTTAGGAAGTGCGGGTTAACTTGAGCTAATGGCTGGCGCCTCTGAAGCCTCTGAGCTTCTAGCTAAAGACTATTCTCGGTACTCCATCAACTCAATGAATTGCGTAGAAAACGATCAGGTGCTCATCCGCCTCTCGGCTTCCTGATCTTCACTGGTCGGAGGCTAAGAGCTTTCTTTGACTCTGAGTCATATGGGATGGGTCCCTACTCTCACTATGGCATAGTGGCCCAACGGTTCCTATGAAAGTCATAGCCGGACCTACTCTCCTCTCGCCGATGGTTTGAGAGTTGCGTTGGCGTGACGCTAATCTACTGATATTCGAGTGCTTGAGTTTCACTCATGTAGAGATAACGAAGGGAAAGGGCATTTGAGGGAGAGCCCAACCCAAGGGAAGGGGCAAAGAAAGGACCTGAGCACATTGACATCGAAGAAAAGGCCAATGAAAATAGGGAAAGTCCTATTCAAGCCGCTTTACCGACGAGGTTAAAGAGCGGTAGCCCCTCCTTCGAGCAAGCAAGCGGCACTAAAAGCAGGATGAAAGCAAGCAAGGAGTGTAAGCCACTTGCCCGATAGGGTAAGGAGCGGAGACCCTTCCTTCATTCATTAAGTTTAGGGATTTGAGTCAGGGATAACAGAGGAGCAAGCCCAAACAGAAGCAACAAGAAAAAACAAAGCAAGAAAGAAAACAGCTCTTTGTCTTACTGTGCCCGAGGAAGGGAAGAAAGAAGATGACAGACAAAGCACAACGGAGGAATGAACTTCAAGCATGGAGGGGGAAAGTAACGGCACTCAAAGCTGTCTTCCATCAACCAAGCATGAAACAGAAGCCATGGACTAAGATGACTGGACAGGAGCGATAAGCAGCTATCAGCCACTCGAACCAAGTTAGAGGTTTTTTTCATGAGAGTCTTTCTAACATTCTTCACCTGAACCCGGGAACAGCTTTGACTTAGATACTCTATTGTCAGATAGTTGAATGGCACCGGGAATGGATTAGGGAGCAAAGGAGATTAGGGAAAGTCCTCTGAAAGCCCTTTTTCCAACTGAGAGGGGCAGGAGAAGGATAGAAAGGTAGTTTCCTCCAGCAAGAGGGATGACTTCTTCCTTTCCGCAAATAACAAGCGCTTTTCTTCGCCACATCGCGTATAACGGGAATCGAACCCCCCTGCTGCTGGCGGGCGGATGGAGAATGTTCTACTTCGATCTTGTTAGGAGTAGGTTTTGGCTTTCCCCTTTTATGTTATTAGTAAAGCGCTAACGCCCTATCTATAGTAAGGGGCTTTTTCAATAAGGCTCGCGTAGGGGCGCTCACGTTTTTTTGGCTCTCTTCGCTCCACTAGCCTTGATTGGTGGATGGAAGTACCGAGGATAGTCTGGTGGTATCGTATAGTTGATCACGGCTGCATTTAGGAGTAAGAAGTTCCTCACACTTTTCATTTCATAAAAAATAATAAAAGTAGCCTAGGGCGGATCCCAGATATGCCAGTTGATTGATTCGACTCCATTTTAAAGATTGGGTGAGTGTTAAGTGTACCGGTGTAGCCTATGCGAAGCAAGCCTACATAGGGATCGAAAAGAATGCATTGTATTCTAAATGAGATGCCCAAGAGAAAAGGAACGAAGGGATGAATCGGCGAAGAATTAGGATGGGCTGCTGGTCGAGCTAGCTCTAATCGAACTGTGACATCACGTAAAGTAAGTGTCAAGCGAATATAAAAACTAAAAAAGAGCGCCGTGCTAGAGTGCAGGCGCTTCAGCAACGGGAAGGACATAGCTTTTGAATCAACGAAGCACTCTGTCAGCAGAGAAGTTTGATTTCATAAGAGAAGAAGGTCCAGTCCAAAGAAGGTTGGAAAGGAATACGCCCGGTTCCTGAGACAGGAAAGGGGTCTACGTTCTGGCATGAATGTCAGTTCAGTTCATGTTCATCCCAATCCCTCTTAAGGAAGAAGCCTTCTCAAGCGCCCTAAGATGAGGAAGAAGCTACTTTCAGACTGTGTGCCCTTTCCTTTTCTTTGCTAACCACGCTGAGGGCTCGAACCTCAGTTCTTCCTTATTGCCTATCGTGGCCCTTTTACTTTTATAGTCCTATCAAGATCATTTGGCTGACGCCGAAAGCGTAACTATCTTACTAGAAGTGAGGACTGCCCTCCACCTCTTATTCATATTTCATATCAGGTTCCATCTTCTCCTTCTCTTTCTCCCTAAACTAAAGGTCGATCCTTGTCCTTGGTACAGTGTTCCACCCGCTCTCTATCCTATGGGTCCCCCCTTTTCTCGCGAAACTGCACTCTTTTACTTGGACTTGACTTTGAAGCCTGATTAAAAAAAGAGATCTTTGGGTAAGACTGCCGGGTCTTGAGCACCAGTACTATCACCAATATCTAATATCTAGATTCGTCTAAGATTACTCCCGCTTACCAAAAGACTTAACACTGGATCTGATATTCATCGAATAGAATGAGAAAAAGCTCTCTCCGGACCATGAGGCATTTCCCTCTTTAGAATTCTTTATAAGAAGTGGGAATAGCCGGTTCCCAATGGGAATGAGAGATGGGATCAAGGCAATAGCTACCTTTCTCGCTCCTGGTATTCGGAGATAGGATAAACAAGACTGACTTGACTTCAAACTCTTTCAGTCAGTCCATCAGATTGACCTCGAGATTCGCCTTTTGCTTTCATTTGGTCAACGGACCGTACCGAAGTTAGTTGAAATACAGAATGCAGGCCTAACCCATTAGAGAGATTTCCCAAAAAGTAGAAGCATTCCAATTCTTTATTTAGATTTAGGAGTTTCTTAGGAGAAGAAAGAAGCTAAGACTCTTTTCTTAGAGGAGACAAAGGGCTAAGAAGTGGAGGGAAGAGCGTACTGAAACCGTAACCGTCATGGGTGAGCCTGCAAAGTCCATCAAAACTCCAGACCCTTCTGCTTTGAGGCGCATAAGCGCACAGTTTTCTATTTAAAAAATAGAAGCGGATAAAAAAAAAAAAAGGCATTCATTCCGGGCAGAGAATTACCCTCGAATGAGTACTAGCCTATCTACGAAAAAGCCCTTTATGTTAAAGTATCTATACCCATAGGTTTACCTCACATCGATAAATCCACTCATCAAAAGGGGTCAGATAAAGCCTTGAGATGAATAATGCTTCCAGTCCCAAGGATTCATTCAGTTAAGTCGATGAGCAAGTCCTATGCGCTCGTCTAGACCAATAATCAATAGAGACGGAAACTCCCTTACGAAAGCCACTTGAAGGCGAAATGAACTTCTCGATCTAAAACAAGTCTTTGGGGACCTATTCTTCTCATACTTTATTTTGACCAATGGGTCAGTGCTGGTCGAAGAAAAGAAAACGAGACTTAGCTTATGCGGCACACATGCTCTGAAGCGTGCTTTTACGCTCGATGATTCCCTCTTCAAGGTGTGTTCAGTTAGAACGTTAAAAAGAAAGAGAGCGTTCAAGTTCAGGTGGTCGAATGCATTTTTCTGTAGCATGAATGTCTTTCCTGGTCCCTACTTTGTTTATGTATGCGTACGTGTAAACGCATTTACTTTCTCTGAGGGTAAATTGACTTCGGGAGCGGTAACGGATTCGCTTAGAAGTTCTCGATACTAAGTTTGCCGGAAAGCACTTCACGTATAAGAGCTTGGGTCCCCGTATCCTTTGTTTGCCTTTTTACCTTCGGTAGGAAACCATTATGGAAAGTGATCACACGAAAAGCAAAAAAGCGCTCTTCCTTCCGGCTTCTGGAAAGACTTGAGCCGATAGACGAACATTGGTCAATTTCAATTATCAATTAAAGGTCGGCTACTAATTACAATTGTTGGATTGAAAGCATCTCTCTTTCCGATTTCGTTTTCGAAGGAGTTTTCTCGTATTCTGTATTAGCTCCTTCCACGAATGAATAAGGTAAGGCTTCGATCTTTCGCTTTTGAGTTCGTCCGGAAGCTCTAGTATGAGCCGGTGATTCCAGTCCGTCTCGGATGGAACTCCCACCTAAAAAGTCCTTAGTCTCTTGTCGAACATCTCACCCAAGCGCTAGGTAATCCAATTTGGAGCATCGGTACTCGCCAGAGTTACAAGTCGTTAAGCGACGCGAAAGAGTTGATCCATCGGATTGGGATTAGCCAGTCTTTGAGCTAGCCCTAATTGAATCTACCAAATAGGCAAATAGGCTAAAGAAGGGAAGCACCAACCATTCATTTGTCGAATCGAAAGCTTCGCCTACGACGTAACTCAGCGCGGTAAGCTCCATTTTCCTGGCGCTTGTTTAATTTAAAGTGGTACGGTATCCCCATTTCTAACTAAGTCAATTGAAAATGACATCGGCTAGTGAGCAAACGAGCTTCGGAATTGGATCAAAGCCAAGAACCGAGGCGAGGTCTGGAGTGTGCGGATCAGACAGAGAAGAAAGATAAGGTGTTCACGATTTAGAAAAAGTAGCATATGCTCCGGCCGGCTCGCTTAGTCTTCATCGTCAATGGCTGCTAACGCCGCGACGAGGGCGCGACGGGTTGCCAAAGGAGAGTCCCAAGAGGCCTAGGAGAGAGGTGATGTATTTATCTTTACATGTACTGAACTTATTGGGTCCCCATTAAGAAAATAAAGGCTTTGCCCAGCCTAAAGCGCTTTTCCTAACCAAGGTGATATTACCTTCTTCCACTACTGAGAAGTCTTCGAAATATTTCCTTCCATCGTTACCATGAGTACAGGCCCGGTCCTCATTCCGTAATTCTGGTTAAGAGATCCCCTATCTAACTGATCACACACTGACCTCCTATCCGGGGCCCCCGCCTGGGTTCAGCACCTAAGTTTCCTTCTTTCATCTCAGGGGTCGACGGTCTTTCTCTTATACGGTGGATGCTTGGTTCTTCTTATTACAGAGTACGGAGTGGAAGCATTATATCTAGTAGCCTAGCCGATTCCAGTGTTCAGTACCGGCACTCATACCTAATAAAGCCAGCATCCTCCGAGAAAGGTAACTGCCCCCTTCCTCTCATTCCAAAGCTGGAATGAAGCTCAGTGCTTGGCTCGATCTGGAAATTGCGTAAATAATAACTGGGTTGAAGCGAAGTCATCTCAGTCAGTTCAAAGTAGTAGGAAAAAGTAAGTGGTAAGGGAGAGGAGAGACCCCTATCGCTAACTTCTCTGTCCTAATCTCCTGTGTCGAAGACATCGGAAAAAGCTTGCTTGTTTTCGTGCTACTACAGGTCCTAGGGATGGGACTTTCAGGCCAAGTGCGGATTCGTCGAAATCGAAAGATTGCCTCTTATTTGCTAAGATTGGCGAATCAATCAGTCGTGGTTTCGGCTCATATCGGAAAGAATTAAAAAAGATAAAGTAGCGCATGGGCAAGGTAATACGATAACCGATTTCTTAGAGCATTTAGGCGACTCCTAAGACACCAAAAAAGGGTGAGAAAGACATGAGCCAATAGGCGAACCGAAGAAGCAGATTGACCTACTTTCAACGCATAGGCTCGCCCGCGAAAGGAAGACAATCGTTGCGTGCAATGCGTAACGCCTCTGAGCCAGAACTATAAGCATCATATAGAAGATCGTTGGCCAATTCCTTGCATCACGAACCTCTCGAACTAAAAGGAAAAGATCAACCGACCGAATCTTCGTTATTTATTCTCCACTTTCGACACGAATGCAATGAAAGCGGGTCAGCTGAGCTGCAAGTGAGATTTTGGTCCGAATTCCGGCTAACTCATGGGCAAAGTCGTCTTTTGCCGCCCCTCATGCAGCATATGAGCGGATCTTCACTAAAACCGGCTCTATTGGCGGATGGATAGCGCCCCTCACTCTGCTATGAGAACAAAGAAAGGCACACTATCTCCTTGCAGCTTTGCCCGTCGCCCTTCGGTAGTATAGTAGGATGGATAGCAAAGCCGCTAAAGCGCCCTTCGCTTAGTATCTTCGAGCCTCTACTGAATTCCGCTCGCCCCGGTCCGCGTTGACAAAGTCAACGACACAAGCAAGGAGTTGACAAAGGAGAACAGCCCCCTGTTGTTGATAGAGAGCTTACTGCCCCGCCCTTTATAGTATAGTCGCGACTGTTGTCATGGAAAAAGACTTTCTTTTTTGTCAAAGAAGCATGCTTAACACAGCCTATAGCGTAAAGGCATTCGAGCTGCGTCTAAACTAAATTAAAGGTGAGGGCCTTTACTCTTTCTTCTGTAGATACGCTATCCCTTCCTTCCGGCTATGGTATGGGGGAAGGGAAGTGAGATCTACCAATTTCTTTTTAGATGAGTGGCCGCACTATGATCGTTCGGGAGACATGGTCCCACGCGCTACACAAAAGAATGAATTGTTATGCGGTCGGAAAACTCTTTCTGCAGGCAGCCTATCCAATCAGATCACGTATTTTTGAATATGTCGTTCTGTCATATACATGTATTCGATTCGGTCTTCAATTTGTCCTGCTCGTGCCCGGAGAGAGAATGGGCACGACTCCCCCTCTTCCCGTTCTACTGTCCAAAACACGCCGGCCATTCTAAGTTCTGGGGTTGGGTCGGATAGGACCAGACCAAATCGGCTGGATCTGTGGAATCTGAACGGATCAGATCCAATCGGATCTGATCGTAGCTTCGAGTTCAGGTGCCGTACCGCGGCCGGACCGGAAAGGAAGGAAGGGGACAGCGAACCGCCTGCCAAGGTAGCTTGCTAACTCTCAGCCACTTGTTAGAAGGAAGTGCAGCTTGATTGTCGGGGGAGGGAAGGAAAAAAGAAGGTAGATTATTCGATTCTATTTCCTCCTTTGGTGACGGATTGGCTTGGAGAGAGGCGACCAACGGGAGGAATTCGTCTTTTTTTTGTTTGTATCACCGAGACACCCGAAAGGCCGGCCATATGTACCTCGGGAGACCCGGCCCATTCAAATCAAAAAAAATAGAACGAGCACCTACGACTAAGGGGAATGGAATGTCGACCACAAGGTGAGATGATCTTATAATACGAGGGCGAGTGACTGGTCAAGTCATGAAACTTAGTCATTTTGATCAACATGGCTGCAAGTGGACTGGGTTTATGTGTTTGAACTGACTACGACCAAAGTCGTGGCTGCTTCAACCAAAAAAGGGCGACCCCGAAAGAAGTACCTCACCTCACTTACTAAGAAGTAGTTGGAGCTGGGCTCCGTGAGAGTTTGCTTTTCTTTCTAAGAGCGGTCTGTCTGATCCTGATCAGACCGCTCCTGGTGTTCGAACTAGTCATTAATGGTCGGCTTCATTGGTACCCTTTCGGTATGCGTTGCGAACACTTTCATTTTTAGCGTCTCACCTTCTCTAGAGAAGCGAAACTCGAACGGATAGAGCACATGGTCCAACTACATAACTTTTTCTTTTTCATTACTTCCATGGTCGTGCCTCGTGGCACGGCAGCACCCGTACTATTGAAATGGTTTTTCAGTAGAGATGTTCCCATAGGTGCCCCTTCTTCCAATGGTACTATAATTCCTATTCCTATCTCTTTATTCCCTCTTTTGGTCTATCTACATTCCAGGAAATTCATACGCTCCATGGACGGAGCAAAAAGTGGAGTCTTGGTCAGAGCAAGCCGCCCCATTCTATTACCAGACAAAATTCGGAGAAGCTCACCCGAAACTAGAGCTAGAAACGCCTTATTTCGTTTCGTTCCCGTTCTTCATTTCCTTCTTCTCGAATCCAAGGGGGACTTCTCATATTTAGAATCTTTCTGCGGTGTGCTCTGTTTACTATTCTTTCGTACTTTCTTCTCTTTACCACGCGATAGGTCAGCGAAGCGTGAGCGGGCGCGGAGAAGGAAACGCCAAACACTTCGGCCTAACGGGAATGAGCAACGACGAAATGACAAGATGAGGTGCTCCGGGCACCCCCATTTAAAAAGAAGGGTCGAAGGTTTTGGGCCTCTAGCTTTCCCCGTCCCCCCTTCGTCGGGCGGTGCTTGTGTGGGGGGGGTGCCACCAGAAATCGGGGTTGAAGCTCTCGCCTTACCAACGAGCCGACAGCTGATGGCTGTTGGTCACGACTACTACCAAAAAGCTCCAATGAAGATGAATATTTCACATGGAGGAGTGTGCATCTGTATGTTGGGTGTTCTTCTGTCGTGCGACCCGGCGGCTTATGTGCAACCTGTGGCCCACGCCTCCTATTTGTTCAGGGCGGGCGGCGTGAACTCTGATTCGATCCGGGTATTCAATCCCGCCGCTGAGATGCTCAGTTGACTCCTTAACCTTGATAGGAAGATGGCTTATTCAATAATTCGTGCATAAGGGTAAGGAACTTTGGATGAACTAATGCGAATGGGTGTAAGCTTCGCTGCTCGGAAACACCCAGTGCTGACCACACTGAGAGACACGAAAGCGCAGGTAACGCCAGTTGGCGAAGTGGCGTTAAGCATCCCTAGCGGTACGAAAAGAGAGGTCGTGATGATATCATCTATGTCCGTACCGCTCCTCGTGGAGTAGATCCCGCGTCCACCCAAGTCTTTGACCAGGGAACGGGAAAATTCCCACTACCGCTGGCAGGCCAGCCGGGCCGTGAGCGCGGTGGGAACGGACTTCCCAAAAAGCCAGCCCCGGGCCGGGGTCAGCATAGAATGAAGGGGATGGCTCTAACTAATGTTGTGTCGGCTTTGCCAACTTCTTGGGTTACGGGCGGAGAAAGAGCGGACGTGGGGACTCGGGTCGGGGCGCAGCCTAACTAAGAGAGCCATTCCATTTTGGGCGAGACAGAATGGGCGGGCACGAGCGGTCTGGTGTCCGATGGTCAGACGACGACTACTTCATTTATTAGATTAGTCTTACCCGCCTATCCCGGAATGAAATGGAATAGAAGGAACGCGAAGCGCTATAGGATTGGTTTTTTTTTTTGGGGGGGGGATAAGCTTGCTTCTTCACAAGCTCCGCCCCGACCGGCAGCTGCTGGGTCTCCCCATCTCCTCTAAACTTCCCCCGGTCTTCGGCCCGAGCTGTATGAGGCAGAAACTCGTCTCACGTACGGTTCGGAGGCCGAGCCCCACCCCAGCAGTAATGGTGCGGCTTAGGTCAACTAACACAAAGAAGATACAGTTCACTCAACGATTGCCTTTGGGTTCCGAACTCCATATGGGGAAGGAACGTTGTTGTTTGCGAGGTCTCGATCATTTACATGGACCCACTTCTCATTCCATTTGTGGGAATTTGATGATCTATAAACCGTCCCTAACGAACGATCGGCTCATGTTTGAGCATGATGAATCACTTCGTGCCGACCTGTTGCTAATAAACTTTCCGGCCTCATATGAGAATGGAAAACTTGAGCATTTTCTGCATCGGTGGATGAAGAATCGCGAACATAATAATTTCTGGTTGACCATGTTCCCAGAAAAAAGATACTTTCGAGAAACGACGAGCACGACTGAAGTGGCTATACATACAAATCTATTTACGGATCTATATGCTTCGATTGGAACTGGAAGTTCCAGAACAGGCGGCTGGTATACCACCATAATGAAACTGCCTTTTATTTTTTTTATTCGGATAGGATTTATGTTGGCTTCGTTAGGGGGCTCGCGTAGTTTGTTACGTCAGCTCAAAAAGGATAAGTTGCGTTGGTATCGAGAAAGTTCCGTGGAGTTCATAATTGCAAAAAAGGAGTCAAAGTAGTGGCTGCGGCGCGTCTAGGCACTTCAGAGCGGGCCGGCAGGCGGGCGAATGGGTGGGCACTACTAACCAAGCCAAGCCGTCTGTCACTATCTCTATCATAATAGAAGCAAGCGTGAGGCTAGGATGAATTAGCTAACGAATTGACTAGGAGAATGATTCGTCGAATAAGGTGAAACTTTTCCTATTGCCCACTCCGCTCTCTCTTTGACCACTACTTACTGATTAGCTGGGAATATTCTTGCTTCTTGCCAGTTAGCTCTCCAGGGAGCTAAGGCAGTTACTGATTCAATTCTTTCGTAAGGGCAGGCTCATGGCGATAGGTTCTTTCAGTAGAGTATCTATAATCTAGGTATCAGTAGACGGAATGAGTCTGGTAAAGCTCTTTTGGCTTGGTCTGGGGAAGCTTTTTACTAGATAGGTATAAGATCTCAAATAATTAGCTTTGGGTCACGGCTAAACGTTGTAGGCCTAAGCGCAGTTGTCGCTCTTGGAGTCTGATCAGTAGGGGAGAAATTCACACCGGGAAATCTCTTTCTTAATAAAGAAGCAACATCCTAATCATACCCAGCCCCTGGCCTTAAAGAATCAATACCCGGAGAATGGTAAATGGCAAGAAAGAAAGGGTGTAAGCGGCGACGATCCGACTTTCATGTACGAGTCTCAATGGGCTATCAAGATTGAATTCCAGAAAGGTATTGCTTACAGAGCCAAAGAAGAATGAATTTCATTTTTGCCCTGAGACAACTCAATCAAACTAGTGGTATGCGACGTGACTTGGATTCGACTTCTTAACTCATCAACTAGAATGAGAAGTTGCAGTTCAAATGAATGCGGGGCTTTACCCAGTTTCACCGAGGGTTTAAGCGGTGATTAGGGACTTTCGGAACTCTAAGCCTTTTAACTATAAGGGAAATCCAGCCTTTGAAACTAACGAGAATCGAACTGTCATTGAAAGCCATCAGATCCAGCTCGAATGGAATCTTTGGACCGGCTAAGCGAAGTTTAAGGAATAACTGAAGCTATCGGCGGAGAAGGATATCTTGATGAAAGGGAAATGGCTATTCCGGATTCGACGTCTTGCTTCGACGTTTTGGAGGAAGGGCTGTTAGGGCAAGGGCTTCAGTTAAATTAGCTTTCCCGTTCGGCTAAGCCGGAAAGAGTTATCTCACTGGCTGAACGAAATAAGGAGCAAAAGCCGGATCTTCGAACTTAAGAGCAGAGAAAACCTACTTCCTTCAGTACGGGAAAGAGTTGCTCTTTCTGCTTTAGGTGCAGCCAGTGACGGGCCTTAGCAATAAGATTAGGAATGGGCCTAAGCGCAGGAAGGGAGCAGGGAGAAGCAGCGGGGAGAAAGAAATCGTCTTGAGGTAGAGGGGTAAGTTACCGACAGTCTCGATCCTCAAAGGAAATAGGCGCTACCATAGTCACAAAAGAGATTCCATATGCACCACCTATCCATCATCATCCCAGTTTTGTTACTCAAGATCACGATTGTCGGGGCACCCTTCTTTAAGACCCAGGAGCGGACCAAAAACAACCTATCTTGCTGCTCCGAGTGCCTACCCCATAGCTGATTTCTTTTTTTTATGCTGATATTTTTTGGGAGAGACAAACCGCATTTTTGGAAGGATTTCCCCGGATTCCTACACGACTTGTTGAGGCAAATCTGTTTTTTATTGTGCCATTAGGCTTTAGGCTGTAGTATGTAATTTTTCGCAGAACTCGAAAAGGAGTGTAGCACTTTTATTAATAGTCGAATTGATCGCCTTTGAGAAGTGGGAAGAGTCTAGGTTGTGAACTCGCGAATCATCTTGCTTTATTTCATTTCCGAGTTCGGGACAAGGAGGGTCATTAGCCATAGGCGCCTTACCACGATCGTAGCCCTCCAGCGCGACGCATCTGTCCCGAGACAGTCTTTCTAGAGCTCTCCTAAACCTTTAATTGGCTTTCAAAGCAGTTAACAGAATCCCTCTCCGAAGCTGCGAACGGACCTCCGCTTGTCAGCTCTGCTGTAATCCTTCTACCCATCGCTTTCAGCTCACCTTGAAGACCCCTAGCCTCTCTACGGACTTAATCTACCCATCTTATCGGCTCACAACCTAGACGGTTGTCTTCTGTACGGGAGGAAGGCTGTCGCAGGGGAGGAACCATTTTGAAGGGGAGGGGAGTTCCACTATCTGAGTTAGGCCGATATCATTAGATAGGTAGGCTGATCTCCGCTTCTATCCTCCCGGGATCAGAAGCAGGCGATGGCGCAAGTGGAGTGAAAAGCTTTGAGTGGAAGGAAGGTCCTTGTTCAGCTCCGCCTATTCATCTCTTCTTTCAAATAGTGAAAGCAAATTACCCTTTTCTAGTTCTCACTCTGTTGTGGGGACCCACCAAGACTGTCTTTCCCTGTCTTTCCTAGTCTATAGGTCCAATCTCATCTGCTAGCGCTTCTTCTGGTCGGGACACATTCATAGATTTCTCATAATTGTTCCTGGGCTTGCAAGTGACTTACTGCTTTTGGCCGTTCTTGCTGTCTTAAGTCGTCCTCTTTCTTTATAATTAATTTCTTTCGTGCCTGCCCGGAGGCTAAGGGGAGAACTGCATGTCCTACTAGTCGGATAGAAGCCTACCCACCTACCAGCCTACCTTGTTCATATCGAGCCGGACAGGAGAGACACTCTTTAAAGTTAATAGAAGCAATTCCTTTTATAGAAAATAGGTGCGTGATTCAAATAGGGGAGTTCCGAACCAGCAGCAAGCCCTTTCTCGCCCTTTCTAATGTCCTAGGCGAAGGCAGTGCAGGCCCGGAGAGATCCCATTTTTTTTTATCGCTCCACATAGCTCACGACCCGGCACGAAGAAAGATCTTAGATGGGCGGATGCGAATCTGGATCTATCAACGGAGCAATGGAATTCAAGTCGTAGCCGTGTCTGACCCCCGTGATCTTTCTTTCCTTCTTTTGAAGCTTGTTGCCCTTTAGTGATAGTGATAAAGAGCACACCTCTACCTCTAATCTATCCCGCTCACGGTTTTCTTCCTGCTCACCAGGAATGGTAGAGAGAGCTCCTTTCTTATTCCATTTCCGGTGATCACGAACTTGGAAAACGTCCTGCAATCAAACTAAAGAAGAATCCACCCATCTCGACGTTCTTAGGCGGGGACAGGATTCGAACCGGCTTGTGACACCACCCCAGTAAGAGATCAACGAAAAGCATCTTCCGACTAAAAGAAAGTAGTTGAAAACCGAGACCAAAGGAGTGTACTTTACTTAATTAAGGAAGTGTACTTAACGAGGGGCTGTTGAGTAAGGGGGGGGTCGGTATTAGAAGTCTTTTTTCTTTCACGGGCACAAATGAGTAATGGAAGATCCATGTCCCCACCCTAGCCATGGGTGAGAATCTGACCTACCTTCCTTTTCCCCTTATGTCCTGTCTAGCTCTAAAATCGAACTTCTCTAGCGCCTCAAAGAAAAAAAATGGGCGTAGTAACTCAACCTGGAAGGAAGATCCAACAGATATAAGAAACAGATAGAACAGGAAGAGTCGGTGGTGCTGCTAACTGAAGTACGTGTGCATCCCCCTCCGTTCAACCAACGACGTAATAATCCTAATCCGGCATGTCCGGTCTATCTCTCTCATCGAGCTTACGCTTTCGAAGGAGAAATACAATAGGTTTCATGCGGAACGAGAACATTTTTCTTTGGTTACACTCCTTGAAATCCAATCTCCGGTAAAAGGCATAGACCAGATCATCTTTTGATTCTTTCATCTTTGCTTTGAGTTCTCATCCAGCTGTAAATCCTCTACTTGTTGGCCTTGGGAGAAAGAGACCACTTCGGGAACTCTTCGAGGAGGATAGCCACTCTCTTTACTTTAGAATCATCTTTTTACACGGCTCAGTGCAAAGCAAAGCTCTTTCGTCGAGATTGGCATTAGTGAGCACTTATCTCAGTATAAGATCGAAAAGAATGGAATGCATTGGTATTGCCTGGGGTGAACTGGTTGAAATGAAAGATAGCATCTTACCGAGCTCCTACCCCTAAGGGTAAGGGTGATCAATTATCCCAGAACCTGATTCCTATGTGTAAGGAGGAGCGGCTGGGACTCTATATAGAAAGATCATAAGCAGTTCTTTCTTTTCCCGAAGCTGGCTAGTCTTCTATTCTTTGCGCTCTCCCCCTTCAAAGTTTCTCATTCTTTCTTCCCTTTTCGCCCGCTTCGCTGGAATCTTGTTCTCTCCATAAGGAGGTTCTATAGTCACCCGATCTCTACACGATGCTGCGGAGCACCTCTTGTAGTCTTTGGCTGACCTGATTGGTGCTTTCGTAGCGGGGAATGCACTTCGACTCCCCCTATCCCAGACAGAATGAAGCTTTCACACTCCTTCTCTATAGTTGATCCATAGCTTGAACAAGACAGCTGCACCAGGATAGTCAGAAAGAAGTAAAGCGCATCCACAACTGCCGCAGAAAGAAGAGGAGCATCTATACTATCTTCCGCAACTTCCGAAAGAGCCACATCAAGAACAAGAGCGGGTACCGCATGTGCCGTAAGACAGGCAGGAATGGGATATATATTTGAAAGAACAATAGCAAGGAGAGGACCAATTCTTCCAGATGAAAGATGACTACCAATGAACCAGGCAGGGACTAATCAAAATAAGGATTCTATTCCATTAGCCGAGGAAAGAAGTAGCAAAGGAATCTCGCTATCGTGGGAGGAAATAAAAAAGTAGGATAGGAAGCTCTATTTGATCTAAGGGATGGCTAAAAGGCCAAATCCAGCTAAGAACAAAAAGAAGAGATCAAGGAGAGGGATATAGCTCTTTTTACGGGAGCTAGACGAGCACTCGCAAGAGAGCGACCGGCAGATCTAAAACTGCTCTAGTAAAGTAGAACGAAAGTAGTCTAGGCACACGAGAGAAAGCAATTCAGGGCATTTGAATCGACGATAGCGAGATACATAGCCCGTGAAGTCTCCCTTTGGACTAAGAAATCGGCACATAGTAGAATCGAACTGATGTAATGGGCGGAACGCTCCCCTACCGATGCCTTAGGCCCAAAAAAGCTTTCTTTTTCCTCAGGGGAGACCAGGAGCCATTGATTGAATCCTTCGAGCTAGTCGGCGAAGGGACCAATGGGTATGATAGAATAGATAGGAATGCCAGAGCGTCAATGAAATTCATGTTTTCCGGTTCTCCATTTATGAATAGAAAAGGTCTTGAAGCCCAAAATAAAGTTTTTTTGGAAAGGAGTAAAGTCAGGCTTTCTTCAACATCTGTACTTGATCTAACCCTTTCTTTTGCTTGACTTTAGTTTTCAATAAGGCGCCCTACCCTATCGCGATAGACCACCTTACTCAAATAGGGGGCATCTCGGGCATTGAAAGCAAGGAGACTGGAAAGGGCTGAGGTAAGGGATCGTGAGCCATAAGCAGCAAGCACAGTATTCAAGTAAAGGCCTTACTAATCTAATATAATATATAATATAAAGGAGGAGGATTTGGATCAAGCTCATATTACTATCACATTACTATGTTAGGAGATAAAAGCCATTCAATCCCCGGGAGCTCTTTTTCCCTAAAGCGAACGGTCTACTCAAGCTCAAGAAAGTAGAAGTTGTGCAGCAAGTCGGGACTTCAATTCCTATCGTATCAGTTCGAGACAGTCAATTGTATCCCCCTCGACGCGAGGCCATCCAAAAGAATGAAGACGAGCTCACCCTGCAAGAAAACGGATGCAACAAGCAACGATTGAGCAGGGCGAATCCCTTACCCGGAGTCAAAATGCGCTGCGATCTAGCCTCTCTTGGCGCACCTACCTAATAGATAGAGATAAAGCTGAGGTAAGTAGTTAACTGACTAGTGCTTCCAGTCCAACAAGTCTCCTATTTCCGAGTGAATTAGCAAGAGCACGACCCGCGACCTGTTATTCAGCGACATAAGACTTTTGTCGCCTAATCTTCCGTTCCCCTCTACCTATGAGCTCCCAAGTCGGTCATTCCAGGAACAGCACGTCGTCGAAGCGGGAGTGGTGAAATAAAGAAGTCGGAGCTCACTCCTAAGGGTTGGTCGGCTGGCTTGTCATCCCGTGAATCGGGCTAGACGAGTGAATCTAGCCATAAACACTCTTTTGTTGCTTGCGTATCGTACCCGATCCCTCCTTCAAGCATCTCTATTCCCCAGACCGCTTGAAAGAGTAGAAGTCGGCCAGTCCGTAGTCATAGGGCAGCTAAGCTAAGCTTTCAGGCAAGGGAGGTATAGGATGAGATAGAGAAAGTCTTTCCAGTCCTACAGCTTGAGCAGTAAGTAGTCTTTACTAATTTATACGCGTCAGCGATCAAAGGTCAGCATAGTTGGGCAAGCATGAGGAGATCCAGTTTAGTCCGAACAGTACTATTATCCCGAGTCAAGTAGTAGCCTCATGGAGGAAATGAATATTGAGTGGATGAGATAAGATGTTTATTGAGGAGTAGGCTTAACCCTGCGGAGGAGAAAGACCAGTGAGGAGCACCTTTAGAACCGTTATATGCCCGGCAAGTCCCAGGAAAGCCTAAGTTGGGTAGGTCATTCCGGTATGGGACAAGCGAAGCGATCGGCCGGTTGGTGAGTCTGTCCATTTTGTGGAGTGAGGAAAGTCAGTTGATTCCGTTCCTGAGGTTCTTTCTTCGCAAGAGTCAATGCTAATAACGCAAGATTGGATTAAATACCTGAATGCCAGGCAAGCTCGTCAATCCCGATGCTAGCGAAGCGTCACTTCAACTAGTCCATTCTCGAGGCAAGCCGGTAAGCCACATGAGGCGGCGGCACTTCCATTCTCGGAGGGAGGTCCCGCATGAGTAGAGGCGCGCAGGCAAGCGAATAGGAAAGTAGTCTTTATCCGCGGCAAGCATATAAAGTACCGAACAGCCCGAGGAGTAGGCTTCCCGATGCGGAACTCTATTCCTTTTGCACTTGAAGTAGAGAATCCGAAAGAGTGGGGTCAGTCAGATGAACATGCTTCTCTTCCCTGCTGTCCCGTGCGGGGGATTATCAAACATCCCTGGTTAGGCCCAGTAGGAAAAAGTTGGCGATGATTGAATGATCGGGAAAAGAGGCAGGTGGGGAGGTCTCAGCTAGCTGGCCTCCTGGGGGAATGAAACCAATCAGTGGTGTGGATTCTACCCGGGGTTCAACTCAACTAGATGGGGATTCATATCTTGTTTTGAGGTTGATATCGCGGGGAGTCCTATTTCATGCCGGGGAAGACGAAGTTACATAAGTAGTTGATTCGAAGGCTAGAATCTCCTGTTTTGAAGCAGTTAACGTTATGGCGCTCCCGCCCTTGTCCAGTAACCATTCTGAGGGGGGAGCAAGAAAATATCATCAACTCATAAGTCCTTATAGGAGCATACCATATTATCTTTCTTTGCGAATATGTTAATCTGTGAAGCCAACAAGCCCTCTATACTTCACAGCATACATCAAGGATGTTCCGGTTCCCAGAGTTCAGATTGACCATGGAGCATCTCTTAATCTCATCACTCTTCCTGCTTTAGAGGAACTTGGGATTTCTCCAAGCTCACACTGGAGTATCTATATTTGGATATGACGGAGGGTACCAAAGACCTGTGGGCAAGATCAGGATCAGATTGCAAATCGGTGATCTAACTTCGGAAGCGACATTCTACGCTATCCGAGGACGAGCATGCTACAACCTTCTTCTAGGCGGACCACGGATTCATGACAATCATGTGGTCCCATCTACTCTTCATCAGTGCTTCAAGTATGTGGATACAGACAATAAAGTACGTCGCGTGTTCGCAGACAAGAAGCCGGCAGCGAGATCTACTATGCAGACTCAAAGCTATATGTAGATGCCGAGACAGAAAAGGAAGAACCTATCTCTCTCGCCGAGACAGACTCGCCCCCCCTATCGTCTAAGGCTTTGGCAGCGGGAAGAAAGAAACTCGAAAAAAGCCGGCTCCAGCTACCTTTAGCGGCTGTGGGGATCGCTACCTGTGATCTCAGTCGGTTCGGCTGAGCCGTCTCTTCAACTTCTTTAACCGCGGACTCCGGAACACATTCGGTAGGCTGTGTCCCTTCGACACTCTGTTCAGCAGCCTTTTCTGGATTACCAGCCGACTCAGAACCAACTTCTGATCTTTCTAGTTCCTGCCTAACACTAACAGGGGAGGGGACTACCTCTCTTCACCCATATCTTAAACCTTCACCAACGATTTCCAGATTCGACGATTGGAGTATGCATATGCGTCAAAACGACCTGGTGTGCTGAGTTTGAAAGCAATCCCTTATCTTTCTTTTATATTCTTTGACTCCCTCGGTTGCTATTCGACTGGAATTCGTGGTAACATATACAACTCTTAAGAACAAACTATAATTCCTGTTCTTGATTGAATGGAGATGGAATGGAAACACTAAACAGCTGTTTAAAGGAGGTTTACCCAGCTGTAACCTGCTGATTTCATATGAATGGACTCATTTGTGTTGTTGAATTCTTTAATCTACTGCTGGAAAACAAAGGGGGGTGCTGTAATAGAACTAAGTCGTATCACATGAAAGTAGGGTTTGCCTGAAAGCCAAGGAAAATGGCCATAGGAAGCTCTTTAGCTATGGTACAGTCCAAAGCGAGTCTATGATTGGCTTCATTCCATGGTGCCAGGTTTGAGCTACTAACTGAGCTACTCTTTCCAGACAGACAGGGATTCGTTCATTCGTTCTGACTGCACGGCATTCATTCTTGCTATTGCCAGGCCGTTGCTCCGCGCTTTACGACTAGTGCCGTTTACCAGCTCGTTACTCCTAAGCCGGTATCCCCCTCAAGGGAAAGCAATCCAATGCTGTGTCAAGTGCGCTACTGCTTTCTTACCTTCCCTTATACTTATATAAGTAGTTATAGATGCAGACGATATAGCGTCTTATCGTCTTTATTCTTGAATTTAAATATGAATTAGCTGCCTTTCCTACCTTCTTTTTAACTGGAAAAGGGCATTCATATTTGCGTATGAGCCCTTTGTGAACCTTCCTGAAGGTTTTGAATTGTTGTGGCTGGAGATTGACCATTACTAGGTCTCCTTGTTTGTACTCTACAGGCCGTCTCTTAGTGTCTGCCCATTTCTTTATTTTCTTAGCGGCTTTCTCTAGGGCTCTTTGAAATTCTTGGCGAACTTGTAGGCGGCCGGGCTTCGACCAGTGGGGATACGAGCTAAAGTGTGAGGCGTAAGGGGTTGCTGTCCCGTGACCAACTCGAAGGGGCTGTGATGCGGCGCCTCGCTGTGCTGCAAGTTGTAACAGAACTGGGCTACATCCAACAAATGTACCTTACGAAGTATCTTAGGTATTCTTCCAATTCTAATAGGGCGTTACCGTCTGCCCATCCGTTTGTGGGTGGAAACTGGTGGAGAAGTGTAGTTCCGAACCCAAAAGACTTTTGTCCTGTGAACCGCTCACTGATGATGTTCCGTGGAATCCCCCAGATGACGTTCTTTAGGAAATTTCTGCCTCTTCAGCCGTGCAATCTGTCGGGGCTGCTATGAACGTGGCGTACTTGGAGAACCTGTCTACTACCACCATGATTGACCCAAATCCATCCACTTTAGGCAAGGCCGAGATAAAGTCCATGGAAATGCTTTCCCAGGGTCTCCCTGGGATTGGATTGGTAGGGGTTCCAACAGGCCTGCTTGTTTCTGGTGGTCTACCTTGTCTTGTTGGCAAACAAGGCAGGTTCTTACGTACTCCTCTACCTCTTCTCTCATATGGGGCCAAAAGTCTCCTTCTTCGAGTAGGGCTAAGGTACGCCGCTGCCCTGGGTGTCCTGCCCACTTCGTGTCATGGCATTCTTTTATCAATTCTTTTCTTAGATTGCCCCACTTTGGTACATAAAGTCTTTCTCCCTTAGTGTGGAGTAATCCGTTGCAAAATCGGCGCCTTTCCTTCTCGAGCCATTGTCACGAGCTGGATTTGAACCAACACCTCTGGGCCAGCGAACTTCCTTTATTCTAATCGTGACTGACATGACACGGTCCCTCCGAAGAGTACGATGTTTGGCTTGCTGCTCTCCCGGGACACACCACACGAAAGCTTTGAAAAAGCTATTCCCACTGCTTCGGAACAAAGGTGATTCTGTTCATGCTGAAGACGATCTGTCTAATTCTATATACTTCTATATAGACTCAACTTCTATTAGAAAGGCGAACCTAACCTATAGGCCTGTTTTAGCGCAAAGAAGGAAAAAGGAAGGTCAGAGGGTGGAGAATTGCGAGGGGGAGGGCGGCGCCCCTTGCTGGATAGAATATCGAGAAGCACATGGTTTTTGAAGGGTAGCAAACAAAGGAAACCGGTTCCGGGGGGGAGCTTTTGACCTTTATTATTTCATTACATACTCTCTTTCTATGAACCAACTGGCGATCAAGTGGAAGGAACGAGGCACTTCCGACCAAGCAATATCGATTCTCTTCCATTGATCCATCGATCCCTATGCGGAGGAGTGATATCTGGTGGGCCTCTCCTCCTGGGGATTATGAAGCATCAATTTCAAGCTTTCCCTCCTTCTTCTTATCGCTCTGCTTCTAGCTATTCGGATAGACCACACCTCAGAAAGAAAGTCCGCTATTCTATTAAATATCATGGCAGAAATCCCGGAAACGGACATCTATTATCATCTGTCTAGGCACAAAAATAGAATAAGGATAGATATGCCAGAAAGACACGATACGGGGAGCCATACTCTACGGGAGAAGGGCAAAACACTTGTCTCTTCGGGTGGTCCCAGTCGGTAAAAGGACTATGGGGATGGGATTGGGCACGCTGAAAACCTAAGTCCCCTTTTCCCTTCCTTATGATCAAAGATATTTTTGAGTCCAGGAGAAGGATCTGTCGTCTATGCTTTCAACTGATCCTGAAGATTTGAATCGTTTAGCTAGTGTCCATTCCGTGTCTTCTTGTGAGGAGAAGCCGTCATATCCGTTTCCCTGGTTTCTAGATCTTTGTGACGGTTCTATATCTATAGGTTTGATGATTCCGTTTTCTCTCTTTCCTAGGCCTGTTCCAGGTGTGTACCCGGATCGTCACATTTTTTGCCATCCTCGAGACTGTTCACTCGGGAGTGGTTCCCTAGGTCGTTTGAGACCTCTTCGATTCGCATGGGTTTACTGTTTGCTTCTCTAATGGGAACATGTCCATGAAATTGGTACTCGGGGGTTGGGTATGTTTTTCTCTGTTCTCACTATGGTTCTTCCTCCTTGGAATGGGAATTTGACACATCTATGATAGGAGGACGGGACGGCACCGTGATCGTGTATCCACATGCGTCCTTAAAGTGGGTGGAATGTGGTCTTGCACTGAACTAAAAGGAAAATCATTGTGTCACTCTCTCGATTGCATCCCCTTAGTTTAAGGCAAATAGTCCCTAGTGATTCTTGGGTTGACCCGGCATAACCCTTGATGTGATACAAGGGGTAAAGTCTTCTTCGCTTATCCCTAGGGATTCGTGCTTATCTAAGAAGGGAAGAGTTTTTTGGGGGTCTTGCTTGACTAATAGGGGCCTAGTGCTATTGGCTTATTATATTCCCGCATCTGTTCGATTGTTTTTATAGTTGTCGGAAGTCAGAATGGTGCTTTTTTAATGATTTGTCACGTAAGGGAGAATCCAAGAAATGGACTTAGCCATTTTTTCTTTTCCAAATAGGGGGGAAGAACTAAACCCCACCCAGGGACGAGAGTTACTCAACTGCCGCCTAAGGTTATACAATATCAACGCTGCGCCGGCTAAGGAGAGGGCTTGAAGCTCTCCTGTTGTCCCCTATGGTGAAAGGTAGTCCGAGTGGCCTTAGCGGCTACCATTTTATGGAAAGATTGACGCCAGTATAGCGACGAAAGAGGTTCCCGAATGACTGACTTGAGAAGGCCTTGGATCCTTCCCGAATTACTAAAGTAGTGGGCTTGAGGAAGAAGGGCGATCGCCTCACTAAGAGGAAAGCTAATCCGGCAGCGGGGCTCACATTGGGTGGCTTTGGGGAAGCATTCTCCTTTTCTCTTCTCTACACTATCAGAAAGCTATACCCGACCAGTAGTTAAATAGCTTGCTTGCTCCTCCCCCATATCCTGCCTAGAGGCCCCAGGCTTCAAAACCTTATGCCGTGACGAAGAAATTCCAATTTTCAAGGCACGAATGATGAAGAATGAAGAGCTTCGGATGAGTATAAAGCTGCATGCACTATCTTGCATAAGCAGCTTTCAAGGTCTCGTCAGGAAGACTCTCATAGATCACTATTTCCCAACCGCCTACTTCTCAACTGGAAGGCTGTTCCTCGGAGCCTAGTGAGATGCCAGCTATGCTATGAAAAAAGAATCTCGAGTTAGGTATGCTGCAGAGGAGATAAGAAAAGGCTCAGCAGAGGGGATCCGGTAACTGTGTTGAATGTGGAGGAGTTGGGCATTTTGCTCGTTACTGTCCCAATGTTCAGACGGACGAATGCTGCTGGGGGAGTGAAGAATAGACCAGCTGAAGATGGAATAGTGAACGTTGTGGAGCCTAGAGCCGGGGAAGCGGATTAATCTCTGTTCAAGTAGGAAACATAGCGGAGGTTCTGAAGCTTAGGAGAGGAGACAGTTTCGCTGTCCTTAGATTGTGTGGCAACGTGAGCCAACGTCAGCAGAAAGGAGGAGGATACGGAAGGCTGTATTCCGAATCTATGTCGGAATTGGCCAGTGCAAAGATGATCATTGATGCTGGGAGTTCATAAGATAGCGTCCACGGAGATGGTGGATTAGTTGGGGCTTCAGCCCTTTTACTTTTAAGTAAGGGCCTCATCCAGAGCCCTATCGAATCAGAAAAAAAAGGGCATGAGCAGCGGGCCGGGTAAGGGGTTATAAGGTGCCCCTTCCGCTATGTTGGAGCTGGGGAAGTTAAAGCAGGACGTCTGGTGTGACGTCGTCCCTATGGACGTATTACATATCCTACTCGGAAGACCATGGTAATAGGAGTAGGGTGTTACCTGCGTAGGGAGAACACCGGTTTCCTTTTGGCAAAGGCGGTTATTGCCATCAGAAGACTTTGGTTGGCTAAGGAGAAAGGTGTTGGCATACCATTTCTGGACGTGGTGGAAGAGTCCATAGAATGCTATGCCTTGATAGCAAAGCCAACTAGCAGAGCCGATGCAAGGATCGGTGGGATGCCGTAGCTTTAAGAGATAGGGGCGGAGGCAATCGGAAAGGCTTTTTTTAGGAAGGAGGCCCCCTCATAGGCTATACCTAATACCCAACCTTGCCAAAGGGCTCTATCTGTTCCAATAGAGAATTGGGAGAATACCTTTCATGAATTCCAACTTCAGCATTGATAGAAGATGGCTGCGGTTATGTACAACATGCGTACCCCAGCTTTGCCAATACGACTGGACGTGACTAATGAACAAATCAAAGAGTACAACTCAAGTACAATTAGTACAAGTACATGAGACATAAGTGACACACATACGCTAACACTCCTCCAAGCGAATGGAGATTGATCATTCCCAGCTTGCTCATCAAAGAAGGGCCCTGCTAAGTCCCTTAGTTAAGATGTCGGAAATATGATTCTCACTAGAGATGGTTGGAGTCCTTATGATGCTTGCCACCACTTTCTTTCTTACAGAATGCCCTTTCCCTTGATATATTGGCGACCTCTAGATCTTTGGCTCGCTCGTGTTTCACCGGAGCTCTCGATGCTCCAAATCCATTTCCTCCAACAAGCTCTTTGCCCACACAAGATTCCCAGCTGTAGTGGGCATCGCCCTATACTTAGCGAAAGAACTTTATTTCACCCTATCTTGCGAACTACATTACTACAATACTACAAGACAATCTTCTGACCGGGGAATTGTCTTCTCCTACTAGGGAGGGGGATCTGATAATGGCCTGGCGGGTATGAGTACAACAATCTTAGCTGCTAACAGCTGTGGGAGCAATTGTGATAATGACATTGGCAGAGGACTGAACTTCCTGGGTGGATTAGTAGTTGGAAAGGCATTGGCTTGTGTACCCCCCTAAAAAAAGTGTGTGGTACTGATGTGATCTGAATAGAGGGACTTGCGTAAGGTCTTTGCTGCACTGTCGGGTAACTCTGCTGTGGAGCATGTTGTGGCAGTATTGGATAGCTTTGCTGTGAGATACGCTGTGGGGGTCCTGTATAAGACTGAGGAGCTGAGGGTTGTTGGGCGCAAGGGGATCTTGAATCAAAGAATTCCTGTTCGGCAAGCGAAGTAGAAAAAGTATGATTCTTGCTCTTCTCTAGCGGTATCGGCTTTCGGGTAGTGGTGGGTTCAGTCAGTGAAACTCGCATTTAGGCTCGCTTAGTAAACTCGTATCAACTACTCGCCTTCTTAGCTTTGAACTTCTAGCCGCTTTTAAGATTTAAGCACAAGTGCAGAGAATCTTGTTGGGTTTCGGTAACTAGCCAAGCGCTAGTGAAAGTTGTTAAAGCTAAATATTGAAAGCCTAAAGTAGGAACTCACACCCTTAGTCAAGTCAAGCGAGACGCTTAGGTTCCGGCACTTTCACCAGTACTTGAGCCAGCACCTGAACCGAGACCTAAAGCGGAACCGCTGAAGGAACCTCTTTCCGTTGTTAAAGCAAGTACGCTTTTCAAGCTTTTTCCTTACTATAACGCGCAAAACTCTCTTTTCACTGAAACCAACACGCCTAAACATAAGGTAGGTGCTTTCACTACGCTTTCGACATTCCCTTTCGCTTCCGGGAAAGCGCAGTGGTCAAAGTAAAGTAGTTCAAGTCAGTGCTTTCCTTCCTGTCTGTGAGTAGAGTGTGGCTAAGTCGATTTGGTTCTGGTATCCGATCAAAGGCCAACTGTCTTAGCCATAGCGATCTGGCTGGCCATATTCAGTAGCGTTCGCTGATCTTTTGGTTAGAAAGAAAATAATGGAAGCAGGTGTCGACTCACGTGAAGAGACATGGTTCAAGTACGTTGAGTGAAGAATTGGCTTTAGGAAGAAGAGAGCGATGGGGAATCTAGGACACTGGGAGGAGAAGATAGCCGAAAGGCTGAACGAAGAACTCGCAGTGAACCATTTCGAAGAAAATAGCTTCTGACTGGGCTGATGAATTCAGAGTTGGAAGAATGGAACTCTTGGATGGTAAGACAGGGCTTGGTGCAGCTGGGCTAACTGTGCTTAGTGAAGCGGAAGCGGAAGTTTCATATGCAAGTTCTATATTGATGTAATTACAGCATACTTCTTCTCTTTTAGAAACCTCTATGTATATACTTCTATAGGACAAAAGTACACTACACATCATTTTCGGATTGGGTGGTTTGCAGAGCACCCTGGAGTTCGCTTCACAAGATATGCAGTACTCGGTGATGATGTTCTCATCGCTGATACGTGTGTATCCCAAGTGTACGAGCAGGTACTCCTAAAGTTAGGAGTCACGATCTCAGCAAAAAAGTAGCTGATATCTCATTCCGGCTCAGCCGAGTTTGCTAAGCGGTTCCGAGTGAGAGGGTTGAGTGTGGACCCCAGTCCTATTTCAATTGCTAATCTTGTGAATAGCCATCACCTCTGTCTTGCTATCGCCCCACACTAAAAGTATCCAGTCAGTCTTGTCTTATATACGTATTTTATTTCATTTCGCAATGAAACTCTGCGTGGGCGCCTATCGGCCGAAATTGGATCTCTTAGGTTCGCTGCGCTTAGGATTAGGAGCTGGCTTGGAAGTCTTTAGAGTAGCGATGTTTTAAACTTTTCTCCACTGGTTCTCCTACTCGTATGGTTGGCCTATAGTCTCTCTCGACTCACTGGTTCGCCTAAAGGTTCAGAAATTGGCATTGAGGGAAGGCTATTGCCATTGATTTTCCGGCCTATAGCTTACTGAAAAAATCGTAAAGAATGGGCTAAAGTGGCTCTAGAGCAGTCATTGAATTCAGTTGAAATCCGAGAGAAACTCGCCTCGAAGTCTGAGTCTGTATTGGGCCTTCCTTTTATTTGCCTAATTTGTTTTTGGCTTAGGAATGGAATGCTCAAAACTATATCTGCTTTTGTTTCACCTGGGCGTAGGGTTCAGAATGGGATCAATCAGACCCTGCGACTCAGTGCTTTGATAAGAAGAATGAAATCTCAGGTTTTCCGCTTCTTTGGCTGACACCGGCCGATAGCCCATGATCTGAGACAGCCTCTTCTTCGTAATCAAGCCAGAGCAAGGGATAGATATGATTAGAGGAGGCGATCCTTAGGCATGGACGGACCGGTTATAGGTTTTCTCAACAAGGGAGAGAGATCGAAACCCTCTCTTTCTCGAGATCCCCTCTCTTCCGTAACGGGGCCAAAGCTCAAAGTCCTAAGTGGTGAATCGCTCAACGGTTCTAACCTAACTAGGCATCCAAGTCGGCACTATAGAAAGAGATAGCTATGATAAATTCAAATGATAAGACACATTCTCGTTTTTTTTTTGGCTTGCAATAAAGCTAGGGTCCTAATCGAGCTTTCATAGAAAGCCTATCTATCCACCTCTCCAAAGACAATATCTTGAGTACCTATGATGGTGACCACATCCGCTGGCATGTGATGTTTGGACATAGAATCGAGTCCTTGTGAATGGGCAGAGCCAGGTGCTCTTATTTTACGACGGTAGGGACGATTGCTTCCATTACTGACCAGAAAGACACCAAATTCTCCTTTAGGTGCTTCAACTGCGGTATAGGTAGAAGAAGCTGGTACGGAAAAACCTTCTGTATAAAGTTCGAAATGGTGAATTGAGGTAGAGTAGACCGATGATCCTGTAGTCATTTGGCCGGCTATTGAAAGAAAAAAGCTTGCATTTGCTCCCCCTATTGTATAACCGGTCCCATCTCTCTCCAAACCTAACGTGGTAGTTTCCCATCATAGGGCTTTCTATCTATAGATTAAGCCATTACCAAGGAGCGGAGTCGTTCAGAACTCAGTTGACTGCTTCTATAGATAAGGCGGAGCGTCCTTGGCTCAGCATTATAGCACATAGGGCTTCTACTACAGCGCTTCGCTAACTCGAAGCGCCTCGCTATGAGAATCTAGCTTCGCTAACGCTCGGCTAAGTCTTGAACCTTCGCGCTGACCGTTCGTTTTCTCAGTAGCAAAAGCGCTTCTCTTTGCCCGAAAGAAAGAGATTTTTTTTATTGCTCCACATCTGCACTCGTCAAGCCAACCTTGCTTTTTGGGAGGTGAAACAGCGGTTGAAGCGGTCATTTCGAAATGACAGCATCGAAGAGAAATATACATGGTCACGGTTATCCTGGACTGTGTTCCGGGAAAAAGTGGCCTACTTGAAAGAAAGGGCGGGCACTCTCGTGTTTCAACTCCACTATACTATTAATAGTTATGGTGTGTACTTACAGCCTCTACGATAAGCAAGTGAATGGGGCCGGTGCGTGGCGAACGGAACAGTTCATCAAGCCATTTCTCGCCGTGACCCCCAAAATAGGAAGAGAGGTACTTTACAAATAGGGGCTAATTGCTTCGCACCTGACTGCCCTCTCGATACCTTCTCAGAGCTTTGTAACTAGTGGCCGGGTCGCTGTTTTCCCAGTGCGCGGAGCCCCAGGTGTTAGTGGTTTCTCATTGGGTCAATAATACTAATCCCTCTTTTTGTGCTCCTAGGGCGGGAAGAAGAAAAGAAAACGCGAAGCGTTCTCTTGCTTTCCCAACCTCTGGCTTCTAAAGGCTGCCCTCTCTTGGCTGGATGTTGGTCCAGCCTACTACGAGGATCCCGTATCCAGCAACCAAACCTAAAAAAAGGGCATCCAAACCCCTTCCTTGTATAGGTTGGAGCTATGAAGCTTACCTTATTATTAGAGAAAGGGGAAGGGGCTTTTTCAGCTGGTGCGCAGGTTTGGAAAACCGTTTTCCCTTAACTTCCCCGTAGGGGGTCCCGTGGTTCCTATGCCGCCGCGTTTCCCGGTCTTTTTCTTTTAGTGCTTCGACCCGAAGCGATAGCTTCTAGCTAGTTCAGTGGATAAGATGACTGCGCTCCAGCTCACTCAAGAATGGGACGGCAGTGGTCCGCCGGCAAGCTCGTTCTAATCTTGGACGCAGTACATTGGAATCCTGAAGCACCACCACGAACGCTACCGCGCGTTCGCCTGCGGTGCGGTAAGGCACCACCCTGTTGTGCCAGCAGCCAACTCCGACGTGTCAGCTTAGTTATCCTCATCAAGCCACTTACTTGATGTCTAGCTTCCCAACTGGTAGACGGTTCCTTTTCCCCCAGATCAATGAAGAAGGAAGAAGTCAGTTGATTCTTCCGAAGAACCGGAAGCGAAGCGCTATGCCGGGGCGGGGGGACGGGAAAAGAAACGGCTCCGAAGAAAGAAATTGGGGTTCCCAATGCTTCTCCACGCCCAACGAGATGCGTCAACCTCGGTATGCTTTACTCCTAACCCCACAAGGTTCCGAGACGGAGCTTAACCTGAGTCTCGGTTAAGAACGACGATGATCTACGTTTCACACGGCGCACGATTCCATGGATAGTTTCATTCGACATCGTGATGGAGGACATAGCTTACGATCATCGGCTTTGATCATGCCACTAGGCATTTGATTAGGACATTGCACAATGATCCGAAGACTTTGTCGCATCTCTTCAATACGGATACAGTAACGATCATAGCGATCTCCTCTGGTACCTACTGGTACGTCAGGATCCAATTGGTCATGAACATCGTAAGGTGCTGCTTTTCGCAAATCCCAGCATACCCCTGGTTGGGATGGGTAGGCCCACCACTTCACTTTCACTTAGGCCCGGGCCAAGTCAGTGGGGGGACCCTGTCGGGCTCCTCCCCCCCCCAAAAAAAAAACTGTACGTGAGAGTTTCCCTTCATACAGCT
Organism: Populus euphratica; assembly: GCF_000495115.2. Classification (NCBI taxonomy): domain Eukaryota; kingdom Viridiplantae; phylum Streptophyta; class Magnoliopsida; order Malpighiales; family Salicaceae; genus Populus; species Populus euphratica. The sequence continues at coordinate 234,435 of NW_011499963.1, read as the reverse complement.
CGAATCATTCTCAGATGCCCGGAGAGGCAGCCTATCCTTGTTTGTTGGGTTGGTTCACGCGCGCGCAAACGAGTACCAGCCGCAACAGCAGGAAACTATGACCAATAGAGTCAGACACGTCAGCTACATCCGCACGCAAAAGGAATGTGGTTCTGGTCACGGCTTTCTTTCCCTTATTAGTAAAGGGGGCGCGGGACGTTCGCGGAGTCCGTGCCTTCCGTACCACCACATGGTCGTTCTTGGACGGATCCCGCCCCTAAACATAAGGGATAGGGGGAAGGTGGCCGGGCCCTATCAAAAGGTAAAGAGAACCCGGCCACCTATTTCATTCGACGTTCGGAGGCAGGGGGTTTTGAAACCCGATTCGACCTACTTTTGGATAACAAGAAGGCGAGCTGATCTGCTTTGATCCAGGAAAAAGCCCAGTCAGCCACCAACTCGGTGCAGGTCACGTAACCTACAGCTCGGCCTTCGCTTTTTGAGGCTTCCTCTACCCACATCTCTATGTGCCTGCAGCACTTCCATATGGAGAAAATAGGCTTACCATGTTCCATCAATAGCACCTAACCTATGCCGATTTTGGCGGACCGTGCTCCACCCCGGTGAACTCATGCGGTGTAGACGTGCCCAGAGGCCAGAAGCGAAATCCGTTCACGGTCCGTAGGACCAACACCATTCGAAGGTGGGCGGCCCGCCCCGCCTAGAACAGTCATGTTTGACTGGGCTTACACACATTCGCTCACTTACGCTGTCCCCCCTCAGCTCACCCTAGCCCCGGGCCTTTTGCTCTTCTAACGTAAGCTCCAAGGCTTCACACCAAGTCTTCACTGACAAAATATGCATGCTTAAGTAGGGTCAGGCAGAACCGTTGTTGCCTGATGGGAACTTCCCCCATATTGCTATCAATGTCTTCATGTCGCACGACCTCTTAACATTACACCACTGAATCCCCAATCCTTTGCTTGCTGTGCAGTGACAGTACCAATATCCACTAATCGTTGTTTCCAGATACGGTTGCCGGTTGACATCTCTTCTAATTCGTCGATACGAGAAGAAAATTGTTGTGTGGAGGAATCAATATCTCGACATAAGCCAAGAGGCAGATCTTGTGCCACTCCACCTGGTCGTATGAAACTGGCATGCATCCTGGCTCCCGATACTCTTTCATAGAATTCCAACAATTTCTCCCGCTCCTCAAAAGCCCACAGGAACGGAGTTAATGCTCCCACATCCATAGCATGAGTAGTTAAAGCAAGTGAATGATTTGAAATTCGAGTTATTTCACGGAATAACACTCGTATATATTGAGCTCGTAATGGTACCTCGCAATTCAAAAGTTTCTCTACGGCTGAAGAATAAGCGTGTTCTTGGGCCATCGTAGAAACATAGATAGGGTCGACGACGGAACGAACAACGAAACTTTACGACAGCTTTTTCGTACACGTTCACTTGCATCACATACACAAGTGCTCTCTGAACCGTGCAATAAGGTCACCCATAACACGGCTCTCCCACTTGAGTTACCTTAGCCCCGGGCCATGCTATTCAATGATATTGGAAAAATGGCAGTGTAACGTAACAACTAGTATTGAAAGCTGGTCGCCTTTTGAGGGAGGGAAAGCGTTTCATTTCAATAGGAGCCCTACTTCCCTCTTTGCGACCTCATCAATTCAAGCGCAAACCAATTTCTTTCTTAGTCACCGGGCTCCGCGCACCAAAGGCCTACCAAAGGTAGGCCGAGCTCTTTGATATTCTTTCGGGCGACGAAAGGCTACTTCAATCTAGGAAACAGCCGGAAACTCGAAGGGGTCGCCTTTGGAAGCGTTCGCCGGTAACCAAAGCGTCTCGTTTCCGCAACCACTTGGGTACTTTGCTTATAGCTTTTTTAGGTTATGCAATAGAAGGGGCTCTGGATCCCCTGCTTTCAGAAATGAATGGATCAGAAGAGGGCTGGGTTCTATTTCCGGGCCGGGCGGGAGGTGAAGGCCATAAGAGAAGATTGCCCTACCGGTAAGGAAGAGAGGAAAAGGACGCTGTCATCTATCTCGACCAGTTTCCCGAGGCGTTGGAAATCCAGACCGGCTCAGAGAATCACTTAAGCCGAAGGCGCCCTTCGTTTCGCCAACAAATAAGTCATCCTTGACGAGATTTCCCATTCCTTCCCTGCCGAGCCACCTCTCTTCGCCATTCGATATACTACCTCTGCCTTCCTTTTCTATAACATACCCAGGCGCCCTCCTTTCCAATCAAAAAGATTAAATCAATACCAATCAAAGCCCTATCTAAGTAAAGCTTCGTCTGTTATTTTTCGGGGAGTTTACTCGACCCATTCCCCAGTCTCCCGCACTGCTCTGGGAAGTGTGCGACTCCGTATGAGGACCTCCTTCCCTTCTGCCCACTCTCCGTTCACACGGTTCTAAAAGCAGAGAAGGAAGGGTAGGCAGCAGGTACCACGAGCCCTCTGTCCCACACATCTATCCAGAAGCAAGTGTAGTTCACCGGTTCCACCGAATGCTCCTATCTCTCGGCAAAGATCGTGTGAGTGTGCAGTTATGCTTCGGATGCTTCGCCATAGAATAGATCGACCCAGTTCCCGTTCTTTTCCGGTTCCGGTGCACTCGCTTTATATCTCCGACACACAAGGAAGGACGCGGTGGGAAGGAAGCAGCCCTAGCCTCTGTCCGGCCGATCATTCCGCTGGCATCTTGCATTCACGCCTCCGTTTGACTGCCGCTCGGGGATGTAGTTGTAGATACGTTAGTTTTAGTGGATCGTTGGCTCCACCTGTTATCTCCTTCTACGACATGCTGTTGTCGTCGCCATATTCCATATGTCACTTAGTCATCTCTGCCTCGCTGCGGGTCCTCCGAAAGAAACGGAGGACTTCATTCAGTGACTCCGCGATCGCCCTCTGAACGATCAGAATAAGGTAAAGCTTGAAGATAAGTTTTGTACTCTATTAATTTCTCAGTCCCTCTAGTCGGGTGGGCGTCGGCCGGTCTTTCGACCCGATCCCCCTAAAAACCGTACGTGCGGGTCTCCCCGCATGCGGCTCACGCCATTCGAGGTGGCCCACCCAGCCCAGCATTCATTCGCAAATCCTGTAGTGAAATTGAGACTGCTCGACCTCGTAATTCGCGTGTAGGCAGCGCTATCTGTCCTACCCTTGACTCTATCTATTCATTGAAATGACTTTATTACATTTTATATAGAATTATATAATATAGGCTCGCTCCCTCTTTTTCCAAGAATTCATGCGCTTCCCTTTACTTCATAGGGCCTTCTAGGTGAAAAGCCTTCCATTTCCGTCAAATGACCCGGCCTCCCCTGGCTCTTCCACCGTCCGGGCTCCCTTTCCTCCCTATGCTCCCCCGGCGCAGGCCTACCACGCTTCGCGCCTGCGGCGTTTTCGCCAGACGGTCTTGGCCAGTAGTGCCATCCTCCCCGCTGGATGTATGGGCGGGTTGTCCATCGCTGCTGCGTTCTGTTAGGCTATAGATTACAGGAACAAATGTAGTTGAATGAGACAGTAGGCGGGTTACACGTTCCACTGTGCCGAGATGTGAGGTGCAGGTGGTGATGATCACCCCGGGGTATGCGCTAGCGCCCTTGACAGGCACTCCAGGACCCGCCAACGCTCATGAAAACCCGGATCGGTCGGTCCTCCATTCATCCGACCGAAGGTGTGGATAACGAGGCCACCTTCACAACCTTCTCCCTTATGTCCCTATGTTGTAGTAAGGTAGGGTGGTTTGCTTGAGTTGCTCAACCGCCCCTTAGCCCGGTGCTCATGCCGCGCTACGGAACCTCCACCGTGCCGGGGGACCAAGCAGGGCATAGCTAGCGGCATAGGAGCCGACTCGGCGTCAGCGGCTTCGTGCCGCACTGGAGTAATCCAATATGCGGATCCGCACGTTCCACCACTTCTCCGTTCATTTCCAATACTGATCGTGAAACACCATGAGCAGCAGGATGTTGAGGTCCGAAATTCGAAGTGAAATTTTTGATTTGCCCGTTCTTAGTCGTCATGGGAAAGAAAGGCAGAAATAAGAAAGAGATTATTCCCTAAGAGCTTGTACAGTACTACCAGTACCATAAATGCATCTCCTTCGCCTAGCGCGTCTACCTGGCGTGCCCGCCTTGCATCGCTATTGGCGGCAAAAAAAAAAATAGCTCACTGAGCGATGATTGATGCAGCCCCCACCTCTGAAAGCTGAGGGAAGGCAGTGCCCTCGATTGTTCCAGAGAGAAGGAAGGGAAGGATTCAATCCAGCCCCAGCCATAGGGTTCCTTACGGCTACCTTGTTTCGAACGAAAGCTCCCCTGGGCGGAGTAAGTCAAAGATCCAGTGCGCATTCGGGTCAGATTGCCATTTTGATTCACTACTATGTTGTCGAATCAGATTTAGCAGATTATTTCTTATTTATTTATATTTATTAAGGGTCCGCGCCATCATAAAAAAAAGAGTTTTTGGCGATCTCATGTGCGGCTTCGAGAAAGTCCAAGTCCTCTCGGCCCCTCGAACAATACTTGCCACAGAAACCCATACCTCTACAATACTGGTGGCAGTCTTTCTGGAGAAGAAGGTATAAGCTCTACGAATTTTTTTTTCGTAGGCTTGTTCGGAACGCTGGGCTCGGCTGGCCCGCATGGAGCCGGAGAACCATCGGTACCAAACCATGGCCCGGTCGATCCATGTAGAATTTTCGGAGCAAACAAAAAAAGAGGTAGATAGACACCTAAAATAACCAAAAAAAGAATGAGGAAGAAAAAGATATCGTGATGTAAATCCATTATCATCCACTTTCAAATTCGTGTAAAAGTTGGAATCCAACTTTCTAATAGAGTTGTTAGTTCGGGAGAGAATTCCATGATTCAAAAAATGGATGTAAAAGTAAAGGGAGAATGCCGCTGCTGTAAATAAACAAGAAAAGCGGATCCGGGGGTCGGTTCGCCCGACCAGAAATGCATCCCCCACCGGAGATTAGACTAACCACCCCCTGCCCCTGAAGAAAGAAAATGGAGAAGATTTTAGGCTTGATGAAAAGAATCACTACCATATAAAGAAAGATCCTGTAAAATCGAAAAAAAAAATGATCCCAATGACTTCTGTTGTAAATTGTGGAAATGTCCAGTCAGGTGGGAGATTCAAATTGTGCGTGTCCATAAGCTGTTTTAGATTCTCACCAGCTCGCATCAACTGTGTTCTTATATAGAGGGTTTTCGACTGGGCAGGTAGTTTGAACTTGCTTTGCTGACTTTGATTTCGAATCAATTGACACAAGTTCTGTATAAGGTGAAGGAGTGAGACTTTCTTTTTCATGCGAAAATTCCTTCTTTGCTTTCTTTTTAAATTAAAGACACATCGGCAACTGGCGTATCCCGAAGAAACTTTGAAAGCGTCCTGGTGCGCTTCTTAAATTGTTTGGAATTGGAAAAGAGGAGTGGCCTCCCAAAAAAAATGGAAATGGGATTTTCTCATTGTAACTTGGGGCTTTAGGTCTCTGTCCCACTGAAACTTATAGGTTTGGATTTCTTTCTTCACTGACGCAATTAGTGAGTGAAGTGAGCATGGGGCACGAACGCTTAAGAAAAGTCTTCCTTCTTTCTTTTCTTTTCTTAGCGAAGGGACCAATGGAAGGATTTTGCACGAGAGAGTACTCTTTATCTTGGTAGATAGGGTATTCTCTTTTCTTATTCTTAGCGCAGGATCTCCGTTCTTCCCGGAACACTAAGACAATCGCCCTTCCTTGAAAAAGGAGAAGAGTGAGTGAGAGAAAGAGCGGTTCGGTCAGAAGCAGATACCACACACTCAAGCCAATGAAGAAGCGCATAAGCAAGACGAATCTCTTTCTCTTTCCATATTCAATTACGAAAAAAGGGCTAAAGCGCATACATATATAGAGCTAACATAAGTCATATGTCGTTATTTGCGACTCACATTCGTTAACAAGTTATTATGCAAAACCAGCCATAGGAAAGCTGGAATCCGTTGGGGCCCGGGACATTTCCAAACTATCTCCCACCGCCCCAAACCTGCCCCGAAAAAATAGCATACGCTGACTTTGTGGTGAAGTTCCCTTGACCCCAGATGATGCGATCATTAGGCGCAAAGTTATGCGGGGGCTTAATCCCAGCAATCAGTAGACAAAGATGATGAGGCAGGAACGGAACATCTGAAACGCACTCCAATTCCAGCCACATTCTGATGAATAAGCAGCAACACAGAGATTCACGGCACCCTTGTGAACTTGATTTATTGTGAATAAGTGGTCCTTTATTTTCCACCCATGGGTCAAGCCAAAACCTCGCTACCCTACCGTTACCTATAACCCATCTGCATCCTTGAAGAACCAAAGGCCATACTTTTCTATAAGGGGGAAGCATTCGGTTTGGTAATTACCACAGGAGGGTGCCCCTTATCCTTAACATACTTTCCTTTCAAAATCTGCACCCAGAGTTTATCCGGTTGTGTTAATAAACCCCATCCTAGCTTCATGATAAGAGCCTCGTTATTTTCCTTAGCTTTCCTAATACCTAGACCGCCGTTTTTTTTAGGCCCTATCCCAACGCACCAAATGAGGCTTTTTTACACCTGATCCAAAAAGAAAAGCTCTGGTTTGCTTTTCAATCTCTTCACAAACCGTATAAGGAAGAGCTGCGGTCTGCATTGTATACGTTGGGAGGGCAGTGACTATCGATTGGGCCAAGGTAGTACGCCCCGCCATCGACAATTGGCTGGTCTTCCACCTACTTAGTCTCTCATGAACTCGATTAACAATATCATGGTATGTGGCTCTTGTCACTCGATCATGGAGTGACGGGGACCCCAAGAAACTTCCCGACGGTTCCTTGTTTTGGTGAAACCGAAACCTCTACTGATTGCACAAGAGAGACCATCAGAGAGGTTTTTTTAGAAATGGATCTTGGATTTAGCAAGACTAACTTTCTGACCGCACAAAAGGACTCCAAGCAAGCTTTAATGACCGGAACTTGATCCATTCATGCTTTAGCGAAAAGGAGCAAGTCATCCGCAAAAAACAAATGATAAAGCTGGGGACCATTCTTAGATAACTGAATAGGCTTCCATAATCCTTGTCGAACCGCTAGATCATGAGCTAATCTTTCCAAGAAATATATATATATAGTAAGAAATAGAGGGTATCCCTGTCTAACTCCGGGAGACGGCAAAAAGGCATCTGTCACCTCTCCATTCCAAAAAACCTGCATACTACTCGTAGAAATACACATCATAATGAGCTCCAGCATCTGACTAGGCAAAAAAATCTCAAACAAGGTGTCCCGAATGAAACCCCACCGGATCCGAGGCCTTCTCGATATCAACCGTCAATGACCATGAATCCCCGCTTCCCTTTTCGATTTTCATTTTTAGAGTCAAAGATTCATTTACAGTCCGAAACCCTCGACAGACCAAAGTTCGGAAGGCTAACTACATGCGAAAGTAAGACTTTCATTGGAAACTGAGAAAGACGCTTCCGAGCGAAGTCTAACAACCACCTTTTGATTCAAAGCTTTCTGAAGGGAAAGCTTTATACCTTAGGACATACCCCTTCCAGGAACATCCAGTACTTATGATACTGAACAGAGCAGAACGACTTCTCTATGTGCCCGGCGACAGCAAAGCTTGTTGGACTATTGAATGACTTGGTTGACTTGACCCAAGACAGAAAGCATAGCAGGAAGGTAGCTCTCGAACAATGGAAATCAATCATCACTTTGTTTTTTACCTCAAAAGCAGATCAAGATCGCATTTCAGGGACTAAAACAAAACATCGATAGATTGGCTGGATGAAAACTAGAAAGCAACAGTGTAGAAGGTTCCTTGCAACTCTCAATATGTTAAAAAATGACTATACCTTTGCCTAGCAAAACACGACTTTAATGATCCTTTCGTGTCCCTCCTTGGCTTACTTCAAGCTGGGGATTGCATACCTCTCACTCGCTTTGCCTCACTGTGCTTTGAATAGCCCTACTTTCGTACCTCTCCTGGGGGCAATGATAAATCACCTAAGACCGCTAATGCCCCATCTAATTCAAGAACAAGCCCTTCTCGCCTTCCCCATGTGGAATAAGTTCCCGCGCATTCCATGTCCGATTCTTTACTATGGATTCAATTGGGGCCAATCCTGCTGCCTTCCTTGCTTGCATGTGGTTTTGGAATTGGCATCTATCCCGCCTACTCCTGCCCTGAGACTAGTGAAATCAGGTCTGCTCTTGCGCGATGCCTATTCTTTTACTTTTTTGATTCCCTGCTTGTAGATTCACTCTCTCCTGCTCTAGGAAAGTTAGGGGAAGTAGCGAGATTCCGATTCCTTCGTGGGCGAAGGCAGCCGCTCCAGCAGCTTTAGTACTTACCAGCCCTTATCCCGGTTCTTCTCCGGCTCCACCAGCAGCCTTTATCAGCTGCTATGGTTCCCTTCCCGAATGCGAATCTCTATCTCTTTGGGGCTATAGCCTTCTAATAGGACCCATATTAAATCTCTTAAATGACTTCTGAACACTAGCTAGCTCTGGACCTACCTATATTAGCCATGAGCGATCACCGAGCGGAGTTGAAAGAAAAGAGACTTGACATGCCGCTCGCGAGTTCGGAACGAACGGAGCGGAAGGGATCAACAGTTCCAGGGAGAAGTGAAAAAGACGAGCACTTGGGACCACGGAGCCACCGTTTAAGACAAGGCTAAACGAGGCCATACTTGTAGTAAACTCCTCTCTGAAGAGAGTGAGTCTATAGAGCCAACGAGCCGAATCTATTTTGTCTCTTAATAGCCGATCCTTTAGTTCCGTAGACTATTGTACTAGTAGGGCTCGCCCATTTTCCTCCAACAGTCAACTTAACTTTCCTCCACTCGCCTGAATTACGAGGAGTTATTATACCGAATCCCAGATCCCGGCCCCTTAACCCATCGCGAACTTCGTTCACTGCGGGATAGGAATCGAAAGGTATAGCTTTTACACGGGAACGGAACGAGCCGGAGCGAAGGAGGGATTGTACCACAGCTTGCTTCGAGACTGAAAGGAAAAGTGATCCTATTCCTCACTGCTCAGCTGTCTTGGTATCCGTGTTAGGAAGTCAAAAACGCTCCTTGCCGCTGCCAAACATGTATGTTGAAGTCTCGGAAACATGTTTAAGTCATTGACATTTATCGGAGAATCGACAGTTCGTCTCGTCTCGGGGAATTCTAGATCAATCATAGATCTGGGCAGAAGCGCCCTTCCCTAAGCCATAAGATACCTTCTCCTAATCATCGGCGTGACACCTATTCTTTCTTTTTCTCGAAAGATGCAGCTACGGCCTTTTTTTTCGGTTTCGAATGGCATTGTTGAAATTACACAGCGAACTCGACCAACAAAGGATGGCAGTACTTGAACCTCACATTCGCGAAAAACCTGGTAACATCACCCCCCTAGCAAAAAAAAGGGAGAACCCAATCGGTCTGCATCTGCATTTAGCATTGCCTTCACCTTTCAATGGATTGGCTGCAGTAGCGGTTCCCTCTTAAGAAGTTCGATCCATAGTCTTATGCCTCGTATCCTTCAAGTGTTTTCCGGCAGAAAAGGAAAAGGCTTCATCTACACCTTTCAAGGGCCTGATTTGACATCTTTTGTCTTGCGTGTGCCGTCTTGTTAATAGCGAATGAAGTAGAACCAGAATGAAGGGGCGATGATCCGCCCACACACATTGGTAGTAGGAGAGGCAGCCACTTGGGGCCTATCCATTCCATACCCAAACGCAACTCAGAATGCCTATGATTAGTATAGTTAACCGCCGGTGCTACTTCCTTAGTGAAGTATCCCATTCCGACTTCTGTAGGGTTTGTTTACCGATCACAGTTTCAGCATTGCACCTCACTAGGACGGCTTTCTTTCTTCCCTTAGAGTCCTTCTAGCGGGTCTTAGTGCCTTCCTCTCTTCCACAAGAGGGAAGATCTTACCAAACTTCAAATACATACTTTTCTTTAAGAATTGGATATAACAAACTACTTAATTAGCATAGAATTATCTTCAGTCCCTTCTCTTCTGGGCTAGGAGTGGAAATCGATCAAAAACCTCAGACGAAATAGCTTCCAAACCCTTAAGTCCATCAGCTACCAATATCTCGTTCTTGAAAAAACAAACCTCTTTGCCAAAGAAACACCATAGGGAGGAAGGAAAACCCATTGAGAGAGAATCTATCAGTTACTTAGCGTGACACAGCTACCCACGCCGACGGCTGCCCCAAGATCGCTGGAAAACGTCCTTCCTACTTTCTTAGCGCTAGATCCGTCCTGAGCATGCTTGGCATCGCCAACATTACCAATCAGAGTAACATTCCTTTACCAAAGCGGGACGGCTGGAGAATTCTGTTGAGTTAGAGTTCTATATCTTAAAGGGCTTGCTAGAGGACCCCTTTTAAATTAAACCGGGTTCTGTCACTCCTAAATAAGGTTTCAGAATCGTAGACTTGGGAGTGTAAGCTAGAGCAGAGCTACCTATCTTTGGCGAATTTGTCCAACCGGAGATCGTAGTCTCGTCTCAATCCTCTTTCTTATTCGAAGAGGAACTTTTCCTTAATAGAATAATAGCCTAATCCTGCCGCTATCGTCTTTAGTCTCTAAACCCTCGTAAGGCCTCAAATCTGAAGTCATCCTCTTTTATTCTTTCATCCGAGTTTCCTTCCAAATTATAAGAAGAAATAAAAGCAAGACAGTCAGTCTATCGACTTCCTTTAGAGGAGAGGCTTCATTCTTCTCCAGCATACACCTGTCCGATAAAGAAAGAGAATATAAGAAAAATCCTTCCCAGTGCGAGGAGAGGAAAGTTCTTATCCTTCCAGCTCTTTTTCGTTCCAGTTTTCTAAGCCAAGTTGAAGAATCAGTCTTTTTCAGGCGTATCCTGCACCTCGAGCATGAATGAAACTATCTTCCCATAAGTCGCGTATGGAGCGAGCCGTGTTGGCCGTGATTTCGAACATCATCCTAGGACAAATTAGAGCTATTAGATGAGAAGAGACTTCACGCCATGGAACATGTCCAGGTCTACCAGAGAAGGCTTTCCCTTGCATTCCACAATAAGGTAATATAGATAAAGTTCAACATAGGGGAGAAAGTCTTGAAAAAGATTCTTTCCGGACGTGAACCTCACCCTTAATCTGCTTAGGGATTCAATGTGCAACAGGGAAACTCCATTTTGTGCTCGCTCTCTTCTGTCATGCATCATGGCTGGGTGAGTTGGCCCATTGCGAATTAACCTCGGTGCTTCCAATCTGGTCATGCACTTCTTTAAGATTCGGAACCTGGGAGCTTTCCTCTTCACTTCAAAATAGGGGTAAATGTTTCGTAGGGGGGTAAGGAATATGCCGAGGTCTTAATAGAAAGGGGTGTCCCGTCTGCTAGGCTTTTCCGAACTTCCCTTCGCCTTTCTGCCCGTGAAATCCTTTTATTCTGCTTTTTCCCAACCCCATTATTTATTTAGTATTAGTATTGAAGCATCTATTAGTTAAGGGGGTTCCAGAGAATCATCCGAACATTCTGAGATAGGGTTGTCAAATGGGGGAAGAGGAACGAGAGGAGCCCCTAAGCTTTCCGGCTCACTAGTAGGTGACGAGGGGATTTCAAAAAAGGGGGTAATATTCTGCCGATGCATTCGTTCGGATACATTCTTCCTTCTTCACCTTTTCAACCCACCCTTCCTAAAAAAGCGAATTTGCCTCTTCCTGGTAATGAATTGAGCGGCAGCGAGGAGGTCCGGTTCCATAGTGATTTCGTCTGCTTTTGGAACTTCGATTCCTGGGGGTGACTCCGGAGTTTAAAATTCTCAGAACCTCCTTCGAATTACAGAACTGGAGGGGGTCTCACAGGCATCTCTCTTCGAGCGGCAGTGCAAGCTCGGATGGTGTTAGCGCTGGCAGAAGGTCCTGGATTAGTTTGTACCGGTGTAGGTCCCTGAGTGGTGACTTGTCCCCCTTGATGTTGTGGCATTGGATTAGTATAGATCCCCAATAGCTTCAGTGACATTGGCGGCTTTAAGGTATGCCTTAACTTCGTTCCAATTGATACGATTTTCATCATTCATGTCATAGATGACATCACGCAAAGTATGACACTCTTCGATGGTATGGCCTGCGTCTCGGTGAACTGGACAGAACTTTAAATAGTCGAGACCAGGAGGCCAGGGGAGTGATCTCTGGGTAGAGAAATGGCTTTCCAGGTCAGAAGGATGGAGAATAGGTAGGAATGGGTAGGGGTCATTTTGGTAGTGAGCTCCATTGGGTTGGGTCCCCAGGGTCGCTTGGGAGCACCTTGTTGCTGCTGAGGGGGGGGGCGCAGCGTTGAGCGGGTCTGGGCGGAGCTTGCGCTTCGTTCACTCAAAAAGAATGGAATCCGGATCCGTAAGTGACTTCGATAGGCTTTTAGTTAAGACTGATTTTCTTCCTTACCTTATAGAGCTTTGTCTGATAGGGAATTTTCTGGTATGAGCTTAAAAAGCATTCCCCTGGAGCCTGAACCACGTGAAAGCTAGCCCTCCTCAATCCCAGTCGCATTCGATCTAGAATTCTTCTTCCCCTCGGCGGAACTACCTTAATGGAATTCCGGCTTCGCTAAAAGCACCTGGGCTATGCCTCGACCTCTTCGTTGCTTAACTTGAATTGAAAGCTTTCAGTCATCAAGCTTACCTGCCGCCTAAGTGGTGTGTCAAACAACCGAAAGCAGCCGGTTATACAGTCCCTAGCGCGTGCAGCAAGGAGCATGGTGAAGCGCTGCGCAAAGGAAACTAGCCTTTTGTTCCACTTTGTTGATCGAGAAGAAAATATGAAATGATTGAGGTTGAGAAAACCCTGCCGAGAATCGAGAGGCGGGAGGGCACCGAAGCTACCACCAGACTAGCGAAAGGTTTCCCGACGAGGAGAAAGATGAGCGAATGGAATGACATCATGTATGAAATTACCAACCTGTTGATTCCGGAAGTCAACTCCTCGCTACCTATGCCAAGTTCCTCTTTCTAGCAGGATTTTCTCAACAAATGTCATGGTAAGTTGCTTTTGAGTTCTATTTTCATTACTCCGAATCTTCTTAGTTCGATTCTGCCTCTGCTCCCTTACTCACAGAATCCCAACCGAACAATTATCATTGCCCTGCTTCCCATTCTCTTGGCTACGACACTGGTTCTATTCAAACTGCTAACTATGATTCGGATTTTCTGCCAGACTTCAGGTTCCCTCCCCGTTCTAAAAGCAAGAAAGGCAAGTCGAATCCCAGGGGTACTTTACCTTTACAGATAGAGAGATCGTGGAATACTATTTAAATATAAGGATCGGCCTCGTCTTCCTTCACACCCCGAATAGGACTTTGCTAGGAGAAGGAGAGCAGTCGACTTGGTCACAGCTCTGATTCAACTGGGAACAGGACCTCCATCTCAGAAGGGAAATCCCACGGCACATCTTGACTAGGCATTCCCATCTCTCAATCAACAGAAGTAGCCCGTCCGATAAAAGATGCAATAGCAGTCCTTCCTCCAACAGATGCGGATTCATTAGCTGCTTCTAGTCCGATAACAAGAACTGGACCTGGTGAAATCTTTCAAGCTGCCCTTCTTCCTTCCACCAGATTACTTTACAGACTGGAATTCATTCAAAAAGAGTACAGGAACTGGTTTAACAAAAAGGGTCGAGAACTACAGTGATCTGATACCTTCTTGTCTGGAAGGTAGGTTATGTAGGCAACAACTCTTCCTAGGTTGTTTCGATCACAAAAGACCAAATAATCGATGAGTAGTATGCTTTATATTGCCAAAAGACCGATGAGCCTTAGCAGAGCGCATACTTTTTTTTTGAAAAAAAGACTATTCTATTTCCTTCTCGCACCTTCCCTTCAGTCTAATTGGCCTAATTGCCTTTTGAATGGGCGTGCTGAACGAAAACATCGCCACATCATGGAAACTCTTCGTGCCTTACTTCTCCCCCTATCTAAGGTAAGGTTAGGCGGGAAGCTTCATCAGGGCTAATATGGCATCTTTCTTCTGTCAGTGTAATCCGGTTCAAGAAAGCAGGAAATCCAGTAATTTGGGCTTAGGAAGGCATCCCTTGGGTAATCCTGCATCTATTGATTCAATTGGGATCGTTCTTATCGATTCATCTCTTTCCCTTGAGCCAGTTCCGACTTGCTTCGCATAGGCTACACAAGCCAGGTTTGAGCTTCTTTATCGGCTTGAGCTACCTATTGTATTGAGTTGCCTCCCCACTGAACTAATTTGGGAAAATAAGAACTGAAGCCCTATTCACAGCTTTTTCGATCTATCTAAGCTACTACGGTGATTTGTGATTCAATCGATGCTAATTCGGCTATTTGACCTGGAGCCGGGTATAGTTTATGGCCTTTTTTTCCTGGTCTTTCATCTGCCTTGAGGCCAGGTGTGGGATCGATCAGTAGGTCAAAGACCCGTAGTATAGGAGTGAAAGCCAGGGATGCATAGGAGGATGTGATGAACATTGACAAATAGGAGAATGACCTGCTCGCTGGGTGTGAAAGAGGAGGCTTGGAAGCGGAGCATTATTAAAGGTCAACAACTTCTTCCCTCCAATCCAATCGGCGGCTGGGCTCGTCACATCGAAATCAGGTATGGGCCACCTTTCCTTCTAGACGAAGATCACAAAACAAGCATTTTCTTATATATACGTTATCTTTAGAACATGATCTTCGAGAAGTGCTGTGATATGAGGCTTTCTTTGTCTCCAACTAATGATCTGTCCTTCGACAACGGGGAAACCCCTCCTCGGCAAAAAGGGACGAGATCCGCTCCGCTCGTATTTTTATTCTATTTCCCGCTCACGCAATTGGTCTATCGCGATGTAGAGCAACAGATGGTACTAACAAAATTTTTCATATTTGGTTGGTAGGCAGGCTGCCGTCCCATGATCAGCTTTCGTATCTTGAAATGCCACTTCGTAATATCTGCTTTACAGGGCAGTGCTTCTTTCTTTTGAGCTTAATAGGACTTTGGAGACGAAGTTGCCCTATACTTTAGGGTCGTATTCTTACCTCGGCCTCTTCTTGCCAGCAGAAGCCCAAGCCTTTAGCTCTCAAAGCCCCCCACCTCTGCCTCTATGTCCCACCCACTCGAAATGACAACATGTTAGGTACTGTAATAGCAATCTTACCCACCTATTGAGGTGAGGGAAACGAGAGAACGATCCCACGATCGGAACTAGTCATCGTATATTACGTGTATAATACTCCCATCTATCCATTCAAGATATTCCCTCTCCCGCGTATGATTGAGCAAAAGCTGCAGTTAGAAGAGATTGGTGGGTAAAACTCGCATGTGCTTCTAATCATTAACTCGCGAGTCCGAGTTTGAACAGCACGGCATTCTACCCGATTCTAAGATGAAGAATAGAAGTTCCGAGCCCTCACTATTTAGTGATTCGGGACGGGATCCAAGTACAGGTACAAAAGCAATCAACTGGAAGGGACGTGATCTAGCCTACGATCCCATCTCTCTTCTCTTATGAAATTGATAGTTACCCGGCCTTCTAACAGGACATTCATTGATTCACCCTACTCGGACATTCACATTGATCCAGTTTAGGAAGCTTTCAGTCCTGGGAAAGGAAGAAAGGTCAAGAGCGATGCCTACTGCCTACATTAAATCAATTGATTTAATGTAGGTATCGCTATAGCAGATTCTCGAGGCAGGATTAAATTCATTTTGAGTTTAAGTTCTCGTTGCAGCAGTCCCTGTCCCTTTACCAGATCGAGTTGCAGTGCTAAGTACACGAGCGAGGGAGCGAGATTTTGAGGCTTATTATGCTTTAGCTTCTTACCCTTGGCTTTCTTCCTGGCTTGGCTACGAAACTCTTCTTTCTTAGCAATGATCTGTTATCAATTAATTTCTTCTTTACCGGAATTCGGAGATAGGACTTTTCCGGGTATTTGACTTCAGCTTAGCTGCTTAGCGAATGCCCTTGTGATGAATCGAATGAATGAAATGAGTAACTCACTAGCCCTAAACCATAACTGAAAAACTCTCTTCTCCAACCAAAGCCGCCATCCAGATTCAGAAGCGGAAGCGGAAAGAGTTTACTGAAGAGGCTTTCATCACCTGTTGATCCAGTTTCCCTTTCGATGATTGAGTTCGAGATTTAGGGAGCTGTAAAGGTTGGGGCCAATAGATAGTCAGTCTCTAGTCTCAGAAGAGTGCTTACCGCAATGAAATTGTTTTGCTGCGTCGCAGCTAGTTCCTACCGGCTCTATTCGTTAGGGATTTGGAAAAATCTCCCAGGCACGAGACCTGCTCTTCTATTTCGGTCAGAAAAGGGCAAACAGCCGTCAAAGTAACGAGAAAGACCGCCTTGCCCGATTATTCCTCGTGCGTCTTATTAGAATAATATATTTTTTTTGACGACTTCACTATTGGTGGGAGGACTCACGACTGCTGTTGAGAAGAAGAAGAATCATTCACAGTCAGAAAGCTAGATCAAGAAAGCAAAGGAAAGGAGTAAAGGAAACCAGAGTCAAGGGATTCATTGAAGCATGAAAAGCGATCTTTATCTTTCAAGGGCTATTCCCAATGAGAGATTACGAGAAATATCATAAGAGAAGAAAGATCGTATAGCGTAGAAAGTCTTCCTTACTATCTCCTCCCTCCATCTAAGGTAAGTAGGCTTTCTTATAGAGTAGGTAGTAGCTTAAGCGCTAAGAAGCTAAAATCATGCTACAACAACGATATGCGATAACATGCAAGTCGTATTCGAGGTTGAGTATTGGACTTTTCCTGTCAGTCACGAGAAGGATTCGAACCTCCATCTCTGGGAAGCATGAGAGGATCCCAGCGAACTACCATTTATTCTAATCGTGACTTTGGTAACCCGGTTCACCTTTCAGCTACGTCCGGGGGAGAATTTGAAAATGGTGGTCTGAAAGTCTTACCTAAACTCTAAATAAAGCCTATAAAAAATCCTAACTACATACCTCCCAGAACATAATCAAGAGCTTGGGCAAAGTGGGGACTCTGCGTGCCCTGATTGACGAGATCTACATAGATCTGGTTTAGACATTGAATGCTTGCGTCGCTAAAAAAAAGACGTTCGGCTACCTCTTGGAGATTGACTCCTGTTGGTAAGTTCACATCTACAGCAGTATCCCTATAGACTCTCAAAATTCTTTCTAGTTGGGAAACGATTTTGTCTTTCAGTGCATTTATCGTTAATTCATTAATAAGTAATAGCAAGGTCACTCTAAAGAGGTATTTTTCTCCTTTTCTTGCTGCGCGTATAATGGGAAAGCGAGTTTACGAGCTAACTAAGAGCTCTCTTTACTGACAGCATGCAAGCTTACCTTCAAGCCATGCTTACACAAGCTGATTGCTTATATGCCCTAGTTTAACTACCTCGGTTCACTTAACTTACTCCCATCCTTCTCCCGTCTGACTCTGTATTACGTAATGATCTGTCTTACCTCTAAAACCCCCTTCTCTTCACCTGATACAAGGCAGTCGAAGTCCCCGCCACCCTGCGGATCTCAATCTAGCGACGGCACCCGGAACCACACTGCTGCCGCTGCCCTTCGGGCACACCTCCTACGCTTATCACTGACCTACGCTCTTGCAGCATGCCCCCTTCGGGCAATACGGCTTTCGTAATACGCGAAGCAGCTGAGCGATAGCTCTTCGATCGTCTTGCGATAGCAAAAGCCTTAAGTCTTATTCTTTTGTTCCCGAACAATGATCATTCATTAGGCCGGCCCGACCAAAGACTGAAAGCCCGGTCCGGGCAAGCTATATTATGGAACTAATCTGACCAAACTGGGTCTAATGGAACAAGATCTCGATCTCAATAAGGAATTTGAATCTGGAAGGGCCGGCAAGAATCAATGCGATAGCGAGGTTGAGCAGTAGCGAGGGGCGATAGCGAAGGCGTGGTTCATCCTCTAAGAGAAAGTAGATGCGAAGGTTCGGATCGAAGATCTTCGCGAGACGGCCCATGAATCTCGAGAATCGAGCGTGGGGCTTGAAGACCCTACCGCATTCCGGCCCCGGGGCAGCATGCCGGGAATGAATAAGGGGGGACATACTGGATCCACTCCCTTGGTTGGGGGCTGTGCCCCCCCTATCCTTTCAATTTATGGATTCCCTGGTCTTTTTTTTTATTCTTTATCTCTTCTCGTGACCTTCTTATGCGAGATAAAGTAACCCTTTATTTATTATCTTATATCATCAGGGTAATGATCCATCAACCTATTGCTGCTTTTTATGAAGCACAAATAGGAGAATTTGTCCTGGAAGCGGAAGAACTACTGAAACTGCGCGAAATCCTCACAAGGGTTTATGCACAAAGAACAGGCAAACCCTTATGTTATGGGTTGTATCCGAAGACATGGAAAGGGATGTTTTTATGTCAGCAGCAGAAGCCCAAGTTCATGGAATTGTTGATCTTGTAGCAGTTGCATAAAAAATAGCAGGAATTTAACACAAATCGCGATTTGAGATTTTAGTTTCTTACCGTATTCTATTAATTTGAATTTTTTTAATTTTAATAAAATAGAATATGAATATAGAAAGAATTCATAATCATCCGGTTAGGATCGATCTAAACCAGCCCATTATGCATACGATTCAACATGCCAACTATTAAACAACTTATTAGAAACACAAGACAGCCAATCAGAAATGTCACCAAATCCCCCGCTCTCGGGGGATGCCCTCAGCGCCGAGGGACATGTACTAGGGTGTATGTGCGACTCGTTCAGATTTCAGATTGTGGGTTGGGACAAAAGAAAAGAAAGAATTTTTCCACTATCCGTGATCAGTACCGATGAATAGGATAGAATGGAAGACTCCCCTTCACTATCTAAAACGAAAAAAAATAAGATCTAGAATATCCTTCTATTGTGTATCAAATTTATGGTTTCTATTGGTGCAAATTCAATTACCTCAATTTTCAATTGAAAATGCGAAAGAATTCCCCATTGGTAGCAAATGATTATCTGTTAAGCAGGGCAAATCTTATTTAAATTAAAAAGCCGAAAATGGATGCCTCTACTCTTGCAAGAACGGACTAACAAGGTCAGCTAATCCGCATAATTAAATACCGTTACTGTAAAAACGGATCTCGTTGTGAAAGACCTACTACTGGGGAGGGTAGAGCCAAAAAGTTTAAACTTTACAAGTTAACAATAGCATTGATTCGATCAAGTAAGGGGCTCCGGTGTATAGAGAGGACCTCCCCGTTTAAGAAATAACCATAGAAACGATGGAACCCACTATTTATTTATCCATTTCTATTTACTACTACTTATTTATTTACTATATTCTTGTTTGATACCTAGTACCAATAAAATTTCTTATTTCAAGGTATAAAAAAAAAGAAAAAATCGTGGTTGGGAAGGTTAGAGTAGCAAAAGCCGTTGGAATTCTTATTTTATACATTGGAAGAATCCGTTTTGTTATGGGAAAAAGAATAACTGAAAGAAAGGAAATCAATTAGTTATTTATCAAAGTTTCGTTTATTCAATGACCAGAATTAGACGAGGATATATAGCTCGGAGGCGTAGAACAAAAATTCGTTTATTCACATCAAGCTTTCGTGGGGCTCATTCAAGACTGACTATTATTCAACAAAAAAGAAAAGCTTTGTTTTCGGCCTATCGGGATAGAGATAGGCACAAAAGAAATTTTCGGTGTTTATGGGTCACTCGTATAAATGCAGCAATTCGCGAGAATGCAGTATCCTGTAGTTATAGTACATTAATAAACAATCTGTACAAGAGACAGTTGCTTCTTAATCGTAAAATACTTGCACAACTAGCTATATTAAATAGGAATTGCCTTTATCTGATTTCCAATGACATGATAAAATAAGGAGATTGGAAGGAATCCTTCGGAATGTTTGACTTTGACATGGAATTCCTTGGAAAATGAATTCCGGGAAGGTAGAATAGAAATAAGTATGATAAAATATGATCATAATATGATCAAGTAGTCAAACTGAACAAAAACATTCAATAAAAAAATATTTATTCTTTTTACTTTACCCAATTCGTTTTTTTCAAATTGTCTTTCATTATTAAGAAAGGGTAATGAAGATAAAATACGAGCTTGTTTTATAGCAATAGTAATTAATCGTTGTTGTTTTAAAGTCAATCTATTCACCCGTCTAGATAATATTTTTCCTTGTTCACTAATAAATCGACTAATTAAACTCATGTTTCTATAATCAATTCGATCCCCCGATCCAATCGGGGGCAGACGCCTACGAAGAGATCGCTTGGGCTTAAGAAAAAGTCGCTTGGATTTATCCATGGCTTGTTTATTTTAATTTTTTTCCTTTTTTCGAGAATCCTATTTCCGATCAAAAATGCTAATGATTTCGAATTAAGAAATAGGATTTTGCTTATTTCTATTAACATATCATATATTAACATATGATATGCTAATATATGATATGTTAATATGTCATTTTTCATCTTCCTTGTAAAAGTCACACGCAGTTGATCGATTCCATCTATTTCTTTATCTCCCCTTGAATTGTATGTTTGTAACAATAGGGACAGAATTTTCTCAACTCCAATCGACTAGGCCTATTGTGTCGATTCTTTTGAGTAATATATCTAGAAATGCCTATTTATTTCTTATTAACACTGTTTCGAACACAACTGGTACATTCTAAAATAACCCTTATTCGGACGTCTTTACCATTGGCCATGAACCTCCTTTTGGTTTTTATTCACTCAACTCTTCTATTTTCCTATCCGAAACGAAGAAGAAAAGAAGGAAAAAATACAAGTTACTAACTCGAAATCAAATTATGAAAGATTTTGTTGCAGCCTTTTTATATAGTAAAAATAAGTAATACAATGATTTAAAATTCAATTTACATTAGAAGTTTAGATTAGAATAGAAGTACAGTCTTTCTATTTTATTTCAACTTCTTGTATGATACTGTTGCCCTAACCGCATTTCCACTTCTGTTCTCTTAATTTAATTAAAGTAAATTTACTTGAAGCTTGAACCCAGTTCCGAGTTTGGCTGAGGTTGAATCCACTTTTATTCTTTCTCTTTTCTAACTTTTTCGAATTAGAAAAAAGGGGGTAGTAGTCAGAGATATTTAATTGTGTCTCTAATTTTCTTCACCCCCCCGTGTTAATAACTAGAATGAAAAAAAAAGGGAATGTCAAAGCATCCGGGAAAAAACGATTGATCTCTATCAATAGACCTGCTAAAGACCCGAACCATAGAGTACTTATTACTGGCGCTACGGATAGATATGTTTTTAGATCTCGCATAAAAAATCCTCCTTCTGTATTCTTTATTGTAATACATAACGGCAATACATATATGATCAGATGTATATATGTAGTTAAATTAAAGGACACTCGCATTTGTTTTGTACGCGGAATTCTTAATTCAAATTGAGAAATGTACAATGATTTGATAGATAAGATTTTCCTCTTCTTTTCTTAAAAGAACAAAATACGTCTCTTTCCGTCCGGGCATTCACGAAATTAACGGCGGGTTTCATATTTTTTTTTTATACCGGATTAGGGGATGTACCACATTTCTATATTTAGTATTCTTTTAAGAAGACTCTTTGACTTTATCCCCCCTTTTTTTTACTATATGAAATCCACACTTTGACACCTGAGATTCCGTAAGGAGTAGATACTTCCGCAGGAGCATAATCTATTTTCTGGTTAAATAGATTACAAGATGTTTTTCCATACTTTCCGCATTCAGTTCCAGCTATTTCTGCGCCTTTTAATCGACCTGAACAACATATACGGATCCCCTCTACCCATTTATTCATTAATAATGAAAGATCCTTCACTATTTTACTAAAAATGGAACTAAATGATCTTCTTTTGTTGCTCAGTTGAAAAGAGATGTCTTGAGCAATCAGAGAAGCACTTTGATAAACAGATTGAATCTTGACCGACGTGATTAAGGTATTAGTGTTTGTTCTATTAGACAACAAAGATCGCATTTTTTTCATTTCGTTCAAATAAGAGTTGTACCCGTACGGAATTCTTATGTTTCTCAGTATGATAGAAATCATCATCTCTATTCCCTTTATCAATTCTCCTATCCCACCTAGGTTTATGAATTTATCTCTCAATTCCATTACCTTATCCTTACCCAAGAGGTAAAAGCATTTTCTCCTTAATTGACCTAGGAGTTGTTCCCGGGCATCCTTAAAAAAAAGGTTATTATACACCCCAACCCCATCCCTTAGAAAGAAAAAGGTAGCACCGAAGAAAGGAAAGAGCGAGATGGTGGTTTTTGTTGTTCCCGCGAAGCGAAGATCATTCGCTTGGCGAATGAAGTGAGTCAACCTCTTTTTGGCTTCGGCCAAACACTTTTTCTCGCTGGTCAAGCTTTCTACAAAAAAGGCGATGCGAGAACGTATTCTCTTATCTAAGCTTCTTCCCTGTGCATTCGCTCCCCCCATCGTAAATGGTTCAGCCACGCCCGGTGACACGAAATGATTGAGAACTCCGACGGGGTCGAAATGAATTTGGTTCTTTGTATTCAAAAAATATTGCATGACCAAATAATTCAAGGAGAGGCGCA
Source organism: Populus euphratica (assembly GCF_000495115.2). NCBI lineage: Eukaryota > Viridiplantae > Streptophyta > Magnoliopsida > Malpighiales > Salicaceae > Populus > Populus euphratica. Next base: position 211,869 of record NW_011499963.1, on the reverse strand, counting down.
CTGCGGGGAGGGTCCTTTTACTTTTAAGTAGATGACTCGTCGGGCCGTCGGAGCGGGACTTCTTTGGGAAAAAGAAATGGAATAACTTCGTTTTTCTGAAGGAGTCGTCATTTTCTATCAGGAAGGATATGTCATTTACAACCCCGGCGTCTTTCGGATGCTTGAAGGCCCCGCTGACCAGAAGTAATTTAGAAAGATTCTTCTTTCTCGATGGTGATCGGTCATGGTATCCATAGCCTTCCTTCTTTTTCGGCCAAATCCTGATTTCGTTTTCCTTCTCCCGGTCGTCGAGCCTGATCGACTCGACTCTTTTCCCTGCCCCCCGGCCTCTCACTTTGTTTCGTTCTTCTTCTGTATTGTCGCTTGAATGAAGACACCTGATCGGCCCCACTTTCCCGAATCCCTTCCCCTTTCCGGGTCTGGTTTTTTTGCGTCGTTTCAGTCGTCGTCGTCCATGGGGAAGAAAAAAATGAATGAATGTTCTTTTGGAAAAATGTAGAATAATACACCTACCGAGACTCACCTTTGTCGTAGGTGGCGAACCGAAATAAGATCTCAGATTGACATTTTGATACACTAATTTACCATAATAATAAATAGAGTCAATGGTGACTCCGCCGTGGAAAGAGCCGCTTCTTTCTTGCTTGATAGGGGGGGCTTCCATTCACCAGCGCAGACTAAAAAAAAAGTGCTCTCCGAACCGTGCTGGATAGTCACCTATCACACGGCTCTCACTCAAACCCAACCTGTGGTGGATCCCGGGGGACAAAGTCAAAGCGCTTGATCCTTTGCCCCATATTGGAGATGCTCCTCACCGCCGATCAAGCAGCGACGCTGCTCTAGGCTTAGCTTTAAGCCGCTATCGTTCGGTTTGGATAAGTCAAGTCCCTTCGGTCGGTTCGCTCAGGTGGTCTTCCCTCCCTAACGTTCAGAGTTGTTCTGGTTTGAGAAAGGAGCACCGGCCGAGCACCCTGAATGAATAAGAAATGGACAGCAGAGGGTGCCGCAGGCATGATTCTTATTCAACCGAGTTGAAGCTAGCAAGATGTCGATTACACACCGGAGGTTGGTAAGAACTGAGGGACAATGCCCCCCCTAACCTAAGTGGGCCTACCAGCAACTGGTACTTGATCGGGCGGGGGGCGGTTTGGTTTCGTGCAACGCCCTCGCAGCAGGAAGAGGCAGTTGTCATTTGAAAGGAAAGGCCCATAGGTTTCCAATCCAAAACTGCACACCCTGATAAAAAAAAAAATAGAGAAGGGGGTAGATTTAGGCTCCTTCCCTTCCACTGCATAGCCGCGCTAGCAGGTACTATAAGCCCTCTGTCCCACGCATCTAACCAGCTCGCGTGGTTCACCGGTTCCACCGAAAACTCTCATTTGTTGAAGCGGAGCATAGTGCGCTTTAGGCGCCGAGCGAGAAACGTCTCTTCTTTCGTTTCGGTTTATTCACTGATCTGAAACTTAGCACTTGTTTTCGGGCGGCGGCGTTTTTGAATGAAGTCTATCCGAACCGAATTAGCATTTATCAGAGCAGGCTAGGCCTCTCCAGCGGAGCTGGGCGCCGGGGCCCTGAATGTGCTAGCGATCGGCACATAGGGGGTGGTTGCCCGGGTTTCTCGGCCTGGTATCCTGCACCTCGCGTTTATGATTATTCAACTGTGCCCCGGAGACACGGTCGAAGCACGCCCGCCCAGCGTGCTTCTTTCACGACATGCTCTGGTCCCGGGTGTTTTCCAGTGGTCTTCTAGCCTTAGAAGAAGTCGTGTCCGGGACGGACATCTGCAACGTCCTCCCACGCTTTATTTAAAATAGAGGACAAACTGAAGGAAAAGACTGACCCATTCGGTGACTTTGGCGGTCGCCCTCACTGAACCGACTTGAATCTGAACTACGATTAAGATAGAGTCTGACCGAAATCGGATTTCCTTTGCGTGCCATATGCCCTTGCAGTGCTGTCTTTTTCCCATCTCTCTTCCCGGTCCAATGTGTAAAGTAAACTCTCCATGTTGACCAAAAGACAAACTTCTCTCTCTCTCTTTATCTACGTTCTGCAATTAGATAGAACCTGTCGGTCTGAAACTGAACTCTTAGTTTCAATAGGAAAGTCAGATCTTCATAAGATGCTTCTATTCGTTCCCTTCGCGGATCACGATCTACTTTACTTTGACAGCAGTCACCCTTGACTTTCATCCAACCTCTCGATCATGTCGGGCCCGGAGTCAAGCTCTTTTGGAAAGGTGATGTCATCATCGAAAAGCAAGGTGTGTTACGCATATAGCTTAACCTCGGATTCTGCACAATTGAAAAAAGAAAGAGGATCATCAGATCAGAAAAGGGCTCTCTTCCAATCTCAGAATAGGATCTTAGGCATACGGTGACCGGCTAAGCGAGACCAAAAAAGATAGGTCTACACAAGGCGAAGCTCTATTGGGCGTTGCTTTCTAGATCGACTCTATGAAGAATATGAAGAGGCTTCTTTCTACGCTTTCTTTTCTTATTCAATTGAGAGTTTGAAAGGAAACTCAGTCCTTAAGTATTAGGCTGATCGGCTGATAGGATTGACTCGCGGACTGGATGAGACCATTCACTCACGGAAGACTTGCTAGATATCGCTCCTTCAAAGTGAGCCTCTTGAATAGGAATTCCCCCCAGCAGATCAGGGGGTTCCTATAGGGGCCGGGTACACTCTACCTGAAATGAAAATGAGACAGAAATGAATGCAAGACTTCGAAAGCTTGCAATACGGAGAGTGGGTGTATGATAACGAAAGGCTAAAGCAGATGACATCGGCTAGTGAGCAAACGAGAAGGCCTTTTTAGAAAGCCTTGTTAAATTAAATAAACCCTAGATGCATCTTCCGGTTAAGATTCCCTAACAATGTACCAATGAGAAAGCAAAGCCGGACGCTGTAAGAGGTAACTAAGATCCTAATTTACTCTATTATGCCAAGGTTCTAAAAATTATCTATAGCTTTACTCTTCCTTTTACTCGCTCCCTTTTTGCTATGGATTTCACTCCAAGCCCAAGGTTTTCGGGAACCTCTAGTGTTAAAGCCTGAAGAGGAAAAAAAGAAATATAAAGGTTTGATCAATGAATGAAGCCACCAGAGGTTTAAGAGATGCTCGCAGAAGCTTCGATCTTCGCTAAAGACTTTCCCCTAGGGATTTTTACACCTTTCGGAAGTCCTAGACACAAGTAAAGGGCAGATACGTCCTTCCTTCTAGTCCTTCTGGCTTCTGCAATTAGCATGTCTTAGGCACTCATAATAATAATAGACGACTTGCATTCTACTCTTTCCTATTAACTTGGAAGATAATAAATAGGAGGTCTCCCAATCATAAGAAGTACTGCTTGGTCTCAGTATTATCCTTCACCTTAGGTTTCGGTTCTTAACTTAAGACAACTAGGGAGTCTGTTTCCTTTAATGGCTTTCTATCCGTACGAGTAGGATAGAGAGAAGCGGTAAAGGTCTTTCTTCCTACCTACTTTCCGGGCAATCCATATCAATAAAAGAAGAAAGAAAGCATTCCTAGGGCTAGGAAGCAATCCATGCTTGGACTTCAATTGTAATTGTATGTGTAGCCTTTGCCTTTCCCCTTTGCTGATTAAAAGACTTCCTTTTCTTTTCCTTTTCATTAGATAGCAAAAAGGAAGAACCTTTCTTGCCCGGTTTCAGTCCAATAATTAAGAAGAATCCGGTATGGAAGATACTGTTGGGACCGAGGGAAAGGAAGAACTTAACTTAGTAATTGAGATCTCTTAAGTTCTCCTAGGGGAATACCCCCTTCTTATCTTCCCTTTAGGCTATAGGATCTTGAATACCTTATAAAGATAAGAGGTAGACATTAGGGTAAGGGAGAATAGAGACAGTCAAAGTGCTTCTGGTTTTTAGTGTTGTTTGCATTGGCCTGCTGAGCACACTAAAAAAAAACAAGAAACTAGATCCTTACGTTACGCTCCTGGGACTCCTCGGCACAGGGAGTACGGGCCTTCATCTCCAGGAGAAAAGCATCGAGTGCGCGGGATCCTTTCTCTTTTTATTACTTCAAGGGTCTTCTATTCGACATTCTTATTAGAAAGGCTTCGGCATCCAGTTTCCTATTTTGGATCGCATCTCGCGAAAGAAGATCTACTGGCAAAATAAATATCCAATTCCTCTTGGACTTTCTTTCTTGGTCAGACGAACCACCTTAAGCAAGCGACTTGGGATGGGAAGACTTCTTGGCATCGGTCTCTCTTTCTATATATATTGATTCAAGGCGGGGAAGATAACCTGCCTCATCGTAATAAGACAGCATGCTTCACAGCCATCGATCTTTGAATTCAATGAAAGAAGCTTTCAAAGGCCACAAACGAAAATAGAATGATTGGGGCGCAGAAGCCCTCCAGCTTATCTTATGCATCAAAAAGGCTACTTGACCAGCCTACTGATTCTTCTTATGGGGCAGTACCAAAAAAGATATGAAATTAAGGGCACCCGAGTCCCTAACTGGAATCACGGAAAAAGCCTCTTACGCAAGTATACAAACAGCTCTCATAGTTCAAAAAGACGTGTGCTAGGATTATTATTGTACTTGTACAAAGGCGAGGGCGTGAAGAGAGATTAATGAAAAAAAGAAAGCAAGCCCTAAATCTTAACAGTCCTGGATGCAAAAAGCCCGATTCGCGGGTTGAGGCCATGGCGAGATCCAATTCGACATACCAACTCTTATTCTTTTTGAAGGGGAAGTCCAAGTAAACCATTACAAGGAACGTAGTAACTCGACTGAAAGGATAGGGTAGAGGAATTGAGTGGAATGGAAATCATATGCTTTGAGGAACAAGAGCACAAAAGAGACCTGCGGCGGGGTAGACACGGCAGGCGTTTTGCTTATAGGGCTACGGGAACTTTTTCAAGAGCCTCATCGACTATCAGCATGACGAGGGGAAAAAGCAGCGGATTCCTGGTTCGCTCGAAATCTCTTCCCCGGGCATAAGCGGGGAGTATGAGCCCTAAGAAAATCACGCAGTTCCTCTTTGACTTCCGCCTGTATTACATGAATGTTTGGGGCAGGCGGCGCAGCCTCTGGTTGGGGGGCGGGCTCTCTCCTGGGCTGTTCCAAGTCCCTAAAGAGAGACTCCCATAGAGCCCAAATTCACCTTTGTTACTTGCTTGCCCTACCCTCGATTAAGATAACTCGTACTATAAGTAGATGGGCTGGATTGAAAAAATGCCCTACTTTCCTAAGCACGATAACTCACCACTTGCTCAAGAATTGGCCTGCTTTAGCCCTTGACCTACCTTAACTCCTTGGGATAACTAAGAGACTTGTTCGCTTTACTTTACTGACCTACCATAATGAAAGATTAGCGACAAGAGCTTGACTTGCGTAAAAGAAAGAACTCAAAAAAATCTCGCTTTCCCTCCCTTTGTTCTCTTTTGCCTTATCAAAATAAGGACTGAGAGTCTTAGGGCTAGCTGGCTAATAGATTTTCACTCAAAGAGGCTCGAAGGCAAAGTAAACTCAAACTTAAGACCTGCCATTCAATGGAAAAAGTCAAAAGAGGGATTGTAGGAAGAGGGACTTCCCCTGACCTAAGCATTTCTTACTCTGTTGGCTTAAGTCATTGCTTAAAATCTGATCCTTTTTTATTCGGTATGTCGCTCTGCGATCAGAGCAAATGAACAGACAAAACTAATAAGTAAATGAGAATAAGCCAAGCCTTTTGATTTGAACCACATTTTCTTTTTCTTTCCCTTTCTGCTCCCACGGTCCGTGTGAAGCACCACTTATTAAATTATAGATGAGGGGGGTCTTCGGCCTAAGACTGGTTTGGCTCCTCTTATACGATCAATCTCCTTGGGAGTCGAATCACAGTAAAGTCAAACGAGCTCTGCCCGGGTCTATGTTGGTAATGATCTGGTCAACGGCTGAGGTAGAATCTATAGTATGTACGATACCCTTGGAGTACCTCGTTTCGAGGATTGGATAAAGGTCTGAGGTTGACTCTCAAGAACAAGAATAAGAACTTCCTCATGTGAAAAGAATGCGTAGGCCAAGAAAGCTCAAAGGAAGTGAAAGAATTCAATTCAAGCTGAAGCAAGGACGGGGGAAGGGGAGATTCCTCTATAAAGCAAATGCCGAGACAGGTGCTAGATGAAGTTTCATCTTCATTGGCATTCCAGAACCCAAGTCGTTCAGTCTTTACCAGCCCTGAAAGGGCTTTTGCACGTGAAGAAGAAAAGGACGAAGCTTCTCAAGGTGAAATTGAGAACAGACTTATAGTTCTTTGGAATTTGATTTGCTTTTCTAGAAGAATCCCTCGCTCCTGTATGGAGCAAACTAGGGTGCTCTCTTCCCACCCGGTGTCGCCTCTGACTCCCTTTCTTGGCTAAGCTCTATTGGGCGCAGCTTTCTCGATCCTTCATTCCGTGCCATAAGGCTATCTAACGTAGGCGCTACCCGCAGGTACCGGTGCTTTACTTTATGCGTAACAAGCTTGATTCCAAAGATCTCTTGTCTTATGCTGCTTTATTCGATTAGATCCCTTCTCGCCTAGTAGTTTGGTAGGCTACCGAGCAAACTCGGTGTAACCGCTGGTGGTTCTTTTTCTCTTTGTCCGGCCCGCCAAATTCTTTTTCTGCATCTATGCCCTTTTCCTTGGAGTTCAGTTCTAAACTTGCCTAATAATGTGAATTTCTTTCTCGAAGAGGAGGCCTGAGAGACGGCCAAGGTGTGACACTTCGTTCACTGCTGGCGCGGAGTAAGACATGCCGCCTTAATGCACTAGACAGTTAGAAGGATTTGAACTATTACTGAACCGGCCTTCGAGACGAAAGGAACGAAAGCAGGCAACATGAGTATGCTACTTCCTGCGAGAATGCATTATAATGGTTTGTCATGTTCCTACTCTAACTCCTGCGAGAATGGCCCTCCCTACTACAGACTACGCTCGGAAAGTCGGTGATAAGCAAGAAGAGAAGAATTTGAAAGAAGAAAAGAGAAGTCCCGAGAAGTACTTCACTTAGCCTTTCTCTAGTAGTTCTTCCCCTCCTTCCTCACTACGCTTCGCTTGACTTGAGTCATATTCCTATTAAAAAACTCCCCGTAATGCTTGTATTCCCTTACTGAACGGAAGGAACGGTTCCCCTACTCGCTTGCTAATTATAGCCGGAACGAAGGCACGGATTCTATACCAAGTCTTTCCTATTCTCCTAGTCTCGCAGTTGTCAGCTCCTTAGCTTTGTTTGGTTTTTGCCCCTTTCCCCTTTCTCTAATAAGAAGGTAAGCTGTGTTCGGGCTTTCGAGTTGGATATCACCATATACTAGTGCGGGTGAAAGCCTCGAAAAAAAAAGGCTTAGCCATTTCCTAGCAACACAAGGCAGGTGCAAAAGGCGAGAGGATAGCGTAGCTACATGAAACCAAGTCATTCTTTCTAGAATACTTGCTGGCATGCGAGACAAGACTGGAACCAAGGCCAAGGGCAGGAACTCTACCAACAGGACCAACAAGAACCCTATCATCAACCAATAGGCCAGGAGCTTCAACTGAAGCCGAGGAGCTTATTGCCTCGACCTCCTGGGAGAGGAGCTTTTACGCGTAAGAATCCAACTAGAAAGCGGTTCTTGCTCTGGTTTCAGGGAATCCCTAAAAAGCCCAGGTCAAGGACTAGACTAAGAGTAGGTGTGTAAGCAGCCAATAGTGCTTCTTACGGAGAAGTGTTTCAAGTCATAGGGACACTAGCTACCCTTTTCTAGATTTGTGGCGGGAGGCAGGAAACTCCGTCTATACCACAGACGAGACCCGGGAGTCATAGTTCCAATAGCGAAGGAATTAGAACTATTGGCGGCCGCGAAGGATACGGAACGTTTAGGCTAATGGTACTACTAGTCAACTACACTAGCGGACTATTTATGCGCTGACTGAACTTGCTTCGTAGACAAGGTTCGTTCCGTAGCACGCTTCGGGCGAAGCCGGGGCCCGATTCCCTTGACCCCAAAATCTAGTTTTTATTCAAATCCCGACTCAACCCCTCACCCTGCCTGCACCACAACCACTATTACCCCTTACCAACCACCTCCCGTCTACAATCTTGATAAAGTCTCTTGGGAGAAAAGATACAGAGAAGAGAGAAAGGGAAGATTGTGATGAGATTGGGAACATGACTCGCTCTGGCAGATGTTTTAAGCCAGACAACCTGAAAACAGATGGAAATAAAGAAAAAGACAAAGAGAAAGGAAAAGGGAAGGAAAATACTGATGCTTTTCTCAAGGAAATCCAGAGGTCGGAATAGAATGCGGCTGAACAGTTTAGCAAAGCCCCTGCCCAAATTTCGATCTTAGGTCTTCTTTTAACTTCAGAGTGAGAATAAATAATAAATGATGGAAAAATTTCGGAATGCACATGTCACCCCAGACATTTCACCCAAGAGATTGGCCAGGTTAGTGGGACAGATTTTGGCTCAGCTTCAACCTCATGAGAGGTGATTGCACCAGTAGCAAAAGAGATCTCAGGATAAAGAGGTACCATATCATATGTGTAACGAAAACGGACATGACACAGCAAGTTGCTAGTATAACTTGTTCGCACAGGGGTCTGAAAGCTTTTCAGTCAAGACTGGTCGGGGCTCTGGAGAGGAAGAATCTACATCGATCACGATGCGAGCAACAAGGTAATGGTGTCCGAAAGACAGATCTCATCACAGCACTTGCTTTCCCTAAACTATCTATCTTTAGAAGAGCAAAACTTCAAGAGGGAATTCTCTAATTCGATAGCCTTACAACAAACAAGCTTGCTTAACGCACTAGCTTTGAGTTCCGACTTAAAAGCTCTTAGAAGTTAAAAACCAAAAGACAAAGCGCATCGCTCTCACGCTCGTCAGTAAAGTCAGTTATTCGTCTTTTATAAACGAGTGTTGTGTACTAATAGACACTTGCTTACCGTAACCGCAAAGAAAGAACGGTTCTATCTATTCATAATCATAAGGGCTGGAGCGCCTTTCGAACGGTATAAGTTATGACTTCGCTTCCGAAAAGATAGATTTCACTCTGATTCACCAGCATCCACTACCGGAAGGAATTGCCTTACTTACCGCCTGCTCTTTCCTTTTCATTACCGATCCGCTTTCATAACAGCGTAAAAGAAAGGAGTCTCGGTATTCGTTCTGACTTCTGCTCGCAAAGAAAGAAGATCTGGATTTGACTAGGGCGAGCGCAGTTTACTATGCGAGTGGAGAGATTTAAGCGAGCTAATAGCGACTCTTTCAGACCCTCCCTTTCTTTAGACTTGCAGTAAAGCTGAACAAGTTTACTCAGCTTGCACTTGAGCTTGAATTTTTTAATCCGCATTAAAGAATCCCCAACCAAAGCTACAAGAAAGCCCGCTACTTGCCAAATAGTAAAGCGCCTTCCTCCCTGACTTGACTTTCCTAGCTACCAAGCCCCTCTTCATTCAAACCCTTGCCAGAAGGACGAAAGAAAGGAAAGATTCTCTGTGATACCGCTTGAATAACGATAATCGGAGTGAAAAGCCTTAAAGAGAAAGCTTTAGCAACGGTAGGAGTGGCAATCGTCACTCGCCAGCACCTGACGAGCTTACCAGAACCTTCTCTCGCAACAAGAAGAGTTTGACTTGGGCAAGTTCATGATATGAAGAGCCTTTAGATGAAGAACGCCCTACTAATACAAGTCAAGGAGAGGAAGGACCAATGAAGGCAAATATCCTATCCCATGGGGCTGACCTCCGACCATCAAAGAAGGGATTGGACTCAGGTGGGCAAGGCAGGATCCCAACCCATTTCTCCCATCAAGCAAGCATCAGAGTCAACAGGCTTTGTATCTTTCTCATCCGGGATAGGCCCCGAAAAAGAAAGAGCTGCGAAATTAGAAAGACTAGCACAAAGAAGTGATGACTTTCTCTTCTCTCTTCGGATCGGGCCAGTCACCTTCATTCGATGCGTATAGTTTTTGCTAGAGTGGGCGGCGCTCCCGGTGAAGAGATGAGTTGCAATATGAGTCGATGTTATCGAAGGTAATGATTCCTGTTCAAGGAGACTCCGGAGTGGCATATTCGACGTAAGATGAACCTCTATCCATCAACTGATCTGTCTGGGGAAAAAGAGTACCGATCTCCTTCTTCCGCCCATGCGTTTCGTTCAAGGGCGAGTCTAGTATTCTGCCCTTTCTGGTCGCTTGCTTCCGATTCCCTTACTCGATCTCCTTCGGACCCTCCTGCTTTCTTGTTGTATCTTTCTGCATGATGAACCTTTGGGGGGAGCAGCAGAGTTTTCGCCTGCCCCTCTAGATCAGCCTATTCTTTCTTTTTCATTGGTGGAGGTCCGTATCAAAGATAGCTCATTCTTCTTGATTCGCTATACAAAGTTCTTAAAGATCCCTCTTTCATCGGTATTGAACCCACATAAAGCCTGTTGCCGATCCGATTACCTATTTATAGGACTAACCAGAAGAGAAGGAAGTTTGGACCGGCTGAAAGAAGGACAGCGGGGAAAGTTATCTAACCTGGGAGAAACCTTAGAATCCGTCTTTGAGGGAGGGTCTGAGGATGCTGACAAAACTGAGGGCTAAATGGGGGAATTGTCTTACTGCATGAGAGTCCCACTTCGGGGGGGACTGAAACCATGGAGGAGCTTTTAAGCCACTCGACTGTAAGGTAATGAAATTTAGGCGACTTTCTTCTCTGCTAAAAGATCTCTGGAATGCTGGCTTTATCAACATTTTATGGGCAATCTGGTTGGAGAGGAACTCGGTACGGTTTGAGAATTTCAAGCCGAGTGCTACAAGGTGCAAGATTAGGATCATGAAGTGGGTGTCGGAAGCCGGAATCCTATAATATAAAAAGGCACAATGGTGAACTCTGTTACTGTTAGAGACCTTGAAGTTTTAAAATTATTCAAGCTTCAATGCCGGCCAAGCCCATCTATTATCATAAAATAGAGCCTTCAGTTGCACAAGAAGAAACGGAGGTATAGCTAAGGGACTCAGATACCACACCTGAACTGAATAGTCATGTTGTAACGTCAATAAAGAAAATGTCACGTAGGGCCCTTCCCATGCAGCTCCTATCCCAGCTCCCGAGCTCTAGTGGTTATGCCTTCTACAACGAGGAAGTACAACTAGGATGAAAAGGAATTTCTCTTCCCTGACCGTTCACGCTGTACCAAAGGTTGCTACATCCGAAACTGCTTCCCGCGCCTCGGGAGTCACTCCAAAGGCTGATCTTTCAACGTGCAGCTGGTGTAATGGATTCTGATTCCCGACGATTCGTTAGAATCTCCGGGTATCTCTATCCTTCTCGTCGGGCTGATGAGGCCTGCTATGAAAAGGGATAGATAGGCACTACCCCTTAAATTAAAAGGGTACTCCTATGGCGATATACATGCCATCTGAATACGACCCAAGAATCCACTCTTATCTATCTTCCTAGTCTCTTTGTCTGAACACAGGTTGCAAATTTAGAACTCAATTTAAACAGGGTTTGACCAAATCTTAATAATAGTTCATATTCTATCCCTAGGAGAGCTTACAAGCTAACCATAGAGTCAGTAAATAGACTTAAAATCCTCAAGTGCTCTTCAAGTATCCTTATGTCTCCTTTCTAACTGGAAGTTCTGTTCCAGCCCGTTACCTTACAGCCAAGCCAGTTGAAGTTTATCTAATTTCAGTGCCTGTTGGAGTGCCACTTCCAAGCATTTCTGGTTCCCTGTAAGCCCGTAAGCCAGCCGGTTCTAGGAGAAATGCACATCCTGTTTAGGAAGCAATCAAGTAGGCAAGCAAATCGGGATATCCCTTTTCGGTTTCGGAGCTTTTCTTTCCCTTGTAATATTGATAAGTATGAATCTCTCTCTTTTAGAGAAAAAAGGGCTTATAGGCTTGTTTATAGCCTGTATAGTTGCTAAAATGAATTGCTACTGAGCTTGTGTTTCCGATACCTGCTGCACTGTCAAGTGCCCTTAGCGGTGAAAGAGAACCTTGCGCTCCGAAGCCGCTTTTCAATTTAGCTCTTCCGCTTCGAGCAGTGGCATGATCGGAACAGGGACTTGTGGGGCTAGCATGGCCATAGCTTGACCCTCTTGAAAGGGATGTAGGACGAAGACTTCATCAAGCAGTCCCGTGGAGCACCTCATAGCTTCTCCTTTCCTCTAGTGCTTTCAAGGGCACAGGGAGACAATTTCACAGCTGCGGAACAGAGGAGAAAGAGAAAGCGGATGCTAACTCAACAACCGATAGGAAGGCAGATTACTCGACCAATAACTATGGAAAGTAGGTACTAGCTCGAGTAAGCAGAGACAGAGGTCGAAGTGAGATAAGACAGGGAAGTCTCGACTTCGCTTGTTTCGGAATGCACGACTTCCTATGCTCTAAACTCATATCTGGATTGGCTTTCTTCTTTGTTATATAATAAGAGGTGCACGGAGTCCAAGTAAAGAATTTTTGGGCTTCATATCAGCGGCGGCCACTCTCTCTCTTACTTTCTTTCATTTAGTTAGGCGTGGTAAAGGATCTCGCTCGAAAGAGACTCTTGGTTCACCTACTCAATTGGAATGACTCTTACCCTTACTTATCTCTTTACTCAGAGAAGTCCCTCTCGGAGCTATTCCCCGGCGCTGTCTTCTTTCTCCTTACTCTGGGAATGAAGCCGTAAGCCGAACAGAATACGGACTTGCTTGCTCTATTTGATTCAGGACCTCTTGCTGCTGCGTCTCTTTCGGATTCGGTTCCAGATTTAAGGCCTGGCTATTCCGATTGAGAATACGGAAGAGGCTATGAAATAGAAGAAAGAAGGTGAGTTCGAACTCTAACTCAAGAGCCCTTACTCAAGAGGGCTTCTCTTCCTCTTATTGTCAGAAGTCAAATGGTTAAGTCCAGTTGGGGCAACTGGGCCAGACGACATTGATAGCGGAGTTTCCGTGGTAAGGTACAAAGCTTTTTGTCTGGGTCTTGGGCAGACGTACTCAACTGGTACAAATAGAAAGGCTCGTCCAGTGAGTGATGACACTGGCGAGTAAACTGCAAAAGGGTCTTGCTTGGTATAATATAAGCGGATGAGTTAGTTATAATTAGCTCAGATGTGACTTCTTTGCTCGGTTTCGGTTGCTTGACTCAATAATGGCCCTTCAATGACTTTGTGGCGTACTTGGGTCCGTGACATGGCTTACTAACTGTGCCCAATGGGGGTGAATCCGCTATTGAATCATCCGCCGAGAGGAGCCCAGTGATCATTTGAAGAAAGCCCCAAACCTGACGTCAAGGTTATCCAAGACCTAACTAAACTTATACTCTAGTTACATACACAGGCGCTCTGGCATAAGTATATGCATCTCCGTGTGGATCATACCCGAAGTAGGACTTTTTTCCTGACCCCTGAGCGTCTTAGAATAGAACCCCGAATTTCTTATTTATATTAAGGAAGGGTCACGCCCCGCTCGTCGGGAACCCGAGCTTTGCCATTAAAGAAAGTGTTTTTTTGTTTTGTCTTTATTTTACTTAAAATAAAAATTGTGTAAGTGAACCGCCGACTTAGGCTCTTTGGAGTCAGAGGGTTAAAGCTCCTCGTGTTGAGCAGGAGGCTGAGACTTCTACTGATAGCAAGCACCGGTACTTTACTTGGATTCGGCTTGGGGCCAATCCCTATTTTCCAATCTCGTTATCGTATAATAATAAGAAGAAGATAGCAGCCCGTGCCTCTTTGATTATCTAGGCTAGTGGTCTGGTCCCTGGTTGCCCAAATCGACTTTCTCTACAAGATGGCTTTCTGGGTCAGACTCTTCTCCCTATGGTCGAAAATCATGCATTCCCTTCTATCAGCAGTGGCATCAAAGTACCTGAAAAGAAATATCATAAGAGAAGAAAGAAAAGAGCTTCGGGTTCAGAAGTCGTACGTCTGGTTCACTAGGTTCTACCACTGCAGGGCGTGATCATGCTCAAAAGACGAGTTTGATCCTGTCTTAGAAGGAAGACTAGCAATATGCTTTACAAAATCCACTCGGTCAGAATAAAAGGAAAGTGCCAGCAGCAGTTCTATTTGTCAATAACAACCTGCTCGTGACATATAGTTTGTGTGCCGATATGTATGTTTAGTAGGTGCTCTGGAAACAAACATTTTTTTCGTATGTATGTGCTTTCTATTCGAGTCTGCCCTGGATTTGTAAGCCCGGTATGCATCCTATTGGAAGCGGCAAAAACCTCTGACTTTGGACCTTAGCACGAATATCTAAAGGAAATGTAATTACCCCGACGCCTCCTCAGGCGGGTGTTCGAAGAGCTCCTCGAGCTCAGAGTGTTGGTAAGCCTGTCTTAGTGACGGTCGGCTAAGCCGTGTAGCTAAGCACGGCTAAATAGAAAGGCTTGTCCGGATGAGTGGGCATCCGTCAAAGCTAGAGCACCGGGGAAGCAAGAGCGATTGTCTTAAAAAAAAAAGCCCAACAGGAGAAGGATCGTGACTTCACGTCCTAAAAGCACCTCTGTATCCCACGGCAATCCTAATGTAATGTGACTTTCCGATTAAGGAACTTGCTTGAAAGGTCTTCTTCTCTTGTCAATGTCAATCTGCAACCAAGTCAAGAGGTAGAACAAAGGCATCCTCAAATGAGACAGATGAAAGCATAACCACTCACTCGGGCGTGGGAAATAAGAAAGGTCGATCTGACTCCTTTGCCCGCTACAGATTCTGTTAACGAGTTTAGAGCTTCCCAGTCTTGGGCTTCTTCCTCTTCTTCGTGAGCAGTAAGAGGGCATGCCTTAAGGATAAGGAAAGGACGTGGTCTCTCGGGTATCTATCAACATATAGGGATCGTCGCCTCTGTCGCTGCATAGAGTTATCTTCCTATTCAATCACCTTTCAATCTCCGAGTTCGAAGGGTAGAACAAGGGAAGGTCAAGGCTTTCCAGGGATTGTTTCATAAGGAGATACTCACCTTCTTCGTTCACCTGCTCGGTCTGGTTCACCGCGAAGTGGGCTTGACGAGATTTATTTATCAGGAGTTTTTTTGGATTTCTTCGAATTGGAAGAAAAAGAAGGAAGGAGGAGGAAGAAAATGAACCTCGAATCGACGAGGTAAAAGAAAAGCGTAAAAAAGAAAGAAAAAAGAGAATGTTAGAAGGTGCTAAATTAATAGGTGCGGGAGCAGCTACAATTGCCTTAGCGGGAGCAGCTATCGGTATTGGAAACGTTTTCAGTTCTTTGATTCATTCCGTCGCACGAAATCCATCATTGGCTAAACAATTATTTGGTTATGCCATTTTAGGATTTGCTCTAACGGAAGCAATCGCCCTCTTTGCCCTAATGATGGCCTTTTTGATCTTATTCGTATTCTAGTTTTTAGAGGTAGATGTGGCCTTTCATTCCTTAGCTTAGGGAGTGAGAGGGCTAAGGGGAATGGGTGGGTGGCCCCTTACGCGCTTTTTTAGGAGGAGTTCAGTGTAGTCGACGGAAGCTCATATAGGAAACGAAACTAAGAAGATTCCTTAAGAAAAGGCGTTATCCAAAACTCGTGATGCGCGAGCGAACGAAAGAAATCCCAAAACTCTCAATACATACCAATTTATGGTAAGGGCACTCACTGTCGGCAAATACTCGAATCCATTGACAGGCGTACAGGAGGAACCTTATGACAAACTAAAGCCTTGCAGAGTAAATAGTATCCTCTAAATGAGAAGATTAGCAAATGCGATATCAAGCTCACTATATCGAGTTGGGTCCCCTCGTTTAGTCTATGGGCATTCGCTGTGCCAACTCTGATGCGGAACCTAGGATATTTCATCATAGCTTCGGATTCTACGACCAGCACAGAACTTACCGAAGATGTTGCAAAAACACAAGTAACGTCAGGGGGGGAAAACAAACTATCCGAAGCGGTCTAACAACTTCGTCTGATAAGGTGGTGAAATCTCACTTACGAAGCGGCAAAAGTAATCAACATCTTTCAAACTTCAAACAAAGGCTTACTAATAATGGAAATGCCTGATATCCAATCTTTCTGGTTCAAAGAATGGGCTCGTAGTGGTTTGATTTTGCATATCTGAAATGCAAAGGGGAAGATTCCGGATTCCTAGCCTCTCTCTTCTTTGACCTAAGCAAGTTCGCTGTATAAGATAATCTTTTCAAAAAGCAGTTCTAGTCTGATTGATCTATCAATGGCAGGGAATAAATATAGGTCCTCTAATGAATTCCCTAGAGAAAGATAGGGTCTCACCTCTCTTCGCACTAACGTTAAGAGCAAATGAAAGCTTCTTCAGTACTCCTTCGGTCAGGGAGATGCCCGAACGATATAGATAGAGTGGAAGCCTGAAGCACTAGGAGTTATATTCCTATGGGGAAAGGAAAGGAAGAATATGAACCGTAAAAGAAAATACCAATTAAACCAATCACAGGAATACCAGTTACAGTACCTATCAGCCAAAGAGGAATCCTTCCCTGCCGAGCTTCCTTCTAGCCAATCCCTTTTCCTCCCTCTTTTCTGAAAAAGAAAAGTAAGAGTGGTTCTTTCAATCCCTGCTTTTTTCGTATACCAGAAGCACAGAGTGGATCTATTCTTTCTATTCAAAAGAAACCCCTCCCTCTGATATCAATAAAAATAGAAGTTGGGCTTAGAGTCTGTAGTTTCTGTAGTTGGTGTATTCCTTTTTCTGCTCGGCGAAGCGTGAAGCCAATGCCCCTAGTCTCAGGAAGAGGGTCTTTTGAAGGGGCCGCTGGTTGTTCACGAATAAGGCAGGCTCTTAGGAATCCCTATAATAGTAGAAGAGAATCTATGCCATCTCGTCGTTCGTCTCCTTTTTTCTGTGCGTGGGCATTTTCCTTATAATTTTGATTAACGTCCTTTGCTACGCTTACTCCTGCTCTTATTGGAATCTAGATAATATCTATGTCAAATAGCTTCTTCGAAGCATTCTTCCGGGATTCTCCAAAAGTCACTTTCACACTTGGATTCGATGGTGCGTAAAAGACCCGCAGCATATTCGTCGCAAACAGGGGACCCACTAAGAGCCCTTGCCCGAGATTAGTGAGTCATATGCCGAATGCCGAAAATGGTCTTCATTCTAGAACGAATATGCCATGCCTTAGAGCAGTTCCTTGTCCGATTCTCTCCTTGGCCCTAGACTGCTTTCTTACTCGTGCAAAGGTTTTTTGCAAGATGGATAGGATTTCTGACTTCCACTTCCTATAGGGCATGAGGGCTTCAAGCCTATGATAAGAGAGTTCCTGTCTCGATCCTTTTTATCTTTCTTCTTTTGCTTTCCCTCCGCTAGTCCTTTTATCGCTCTCGCTCGGGATAAGGAAAGGACCCGAAGGCCTTTCAATTCAATGGAATGCTTGTAGGTATCATAGGGAATTGTTCATGCATCCATTCTTCATTAAGAAGTGGTGCGGGGCCCAGTGCATACTCCTTTAAGAGCAAGCATCTTTTGTCAATCGGATAGGAGCCTCCCTAAACTCAGAAAAGGGATTAGCCTCAAAACATGAAACCTTGATGGGAGCAAGAAAGAGCCGGACCGGAAGAGCAGGATCAAGATCTGGTGTCGAACAAGCAAGTAGGTGTCACTAGTAAGATGGTTGGTGACTCACTGGGCTTAGTTCTGGTGATCCCAGTGAATAAAGATGCTAGACGTGCAGGTGAAATGGATCAGATCGCCTTTGAAATCGATCTTTTCCGCAGTGGTCAAAAGGCTTTTGACATGCTACATCGGATCCTCCCTTCCTTTCTTGAAATGAAAGGCAGAGCGCGAAGCTTGTGGTCCCGTCGCCTTCGCTTCGTTTCAATTGCAATTGCCCGAAGGTAAGATTGGATCTTCTTGCCGGGAAAGAGATTGGTTACCAAGTTCGGTTACCATAAGCGTAAGTGCAAACCTTAGATCTCCGATATATAGGATAGAATGTAAGTTTAAAGGGTAGATAGTATGGCTTGACAATGTCGAGCTAAGACTATCGCGAAGTAAACACAGGGTCTGTCTTAACTATGGAATCAGATTTCCTCGCGACTATCTTTCCTTTTCTTCCTGGTTGGAAGCAGTATTTCGAGCTAGGGATCCTACAATTGAAGCTCCCTGAAAAGCCCTTCAATCCATCTTCATCTTGGCCGGCAGCCTAGATTGAGCCCTGGGACTTATCTTCCCGTTGGCTTTGCTGCAGCAGTACTCACAGTGTAAGGTCAGCGGGTGGCATAGCGAAATTCCTCACCGAGATGACTGGACAACCTCTCGACCAGATCGTCTCAGCGGAGCGATTCAAAGCATCTTTGGAGCGAATTGAAAGTCTTTAGTGTTCTAATTGAGCGAGCCGTGGATCATCTAAATGATAAGCGTAGCTTAATTTAGCCGATCTCAGACCGAACTATAAATAAAAATATGTGAGTGGCTTTTTCTAGAGACTTAGCCCAATGGCTACCACCGGAAGTGCGCAAAGTTAGTCACAGGGAAACCTCCAAGTTCTTTCTAACCTCCGACTCTATAAACTTGGATGGCTTGCTTGCTTGTTTTGTTTAGCTTGCCCCCTTCGTGGTCATTCTTTCAACCCTGTCTCGGTAGGTAAAGAAGGTTGCTTGATTTGATTATTCTTTTTCAAGAGCAAGCCATAAGGACTCTGTAGATCGCGAGAATGCATGTTCTGATGCTTGCAGGGTTAGATTCCTTTTAAGGACTTTTACTTTACTTTATTTGAATTGCATAAAGACCGAATGAAAGATTTCTAATATAAGTAAAAGTAATTCCATCCCATACATCCACATCCGATTCCAAATTAACTGCTTAGCCGGCTTGGGACAAGCTTGCTTGAACGGATATAGCAGATATGCTCAGTATGATATAAGGAAGTACCTTTTTTGACAAACCGAGAATGGAATAAGAACAAGATTGGATTGAGACCAATGGACAGCGAACAAAAGGATGCCACACTAAGAAAGCAATCGCCAATGACCGACGATGGAAATCCGCGGCAGGGATGCTAAATGCTAATGGATTTTCCCCAGTGAGTCCCGTCGGAATTGTAATTAACACCAGCATCGGCGCAAGAGATCAAAGCGGCAGAAGTGAAAGGAAGGTGTGATTCTCCATTAAGAGGTTTCGAAATACAGAGTGTTGGGTGGAGTATGAGAGAAGAATGGTCAGGCGAGCACTAATTGAACACTGACCTAATTTGACTTGGCAGGGCATTAGCCTTAAGAAAGTACGTTTCCGTTTTCACGAGCAGAAAGACGATTGATTCTCTCACAATATGAAGGAAATTCCCAATTCTTCTTATTTACGATGCCGGTAGTTAGTTATGGGCGCCAACCACTGATTGTCTCCTGCGCGCAGGTGCACATACATACGCGTATAAATACAAGTAGGAGCTTTCGTCGTCTGGGTCGGTGGTATGGGGATGGATGTCCGGGTAAGGTAGTTTTTTTGGTGTTTCAGAGAGATAGGCAGAAAACGCTATTCTTTCTTTCTTTTTTTCCTGATCCGCTATAGGAGTGGCCTAAGCTTGACACTGGAAAAATCTGAATTTCATGGAATATTTTCGGATCCCTCCCCCAGGGAGCTTCCGCACTTTACTTTTTAATTAAATCACTGGAATTCTAATCGACTTTAATTAGTTATTATAGAGAGTTCCTATCTTATGTTTAAGTCGGCTCGAAACGAAAATATCACTGGCAAATACTCGAATAAGGTAAAGATATAAATAAAGAGTTAATATTTCTTTGTTATCCTTTCTTCTTTTGACTTCGACACAAGATTGAAGACTGAAGTCGAGTTTTAGTCTGAATGAGCCGAGGTAGCTTGGCTCGGGGATCTGTTAAGAGCGGAAGATCTTGAATTGCATCATCGGTTAACAGTAGCTGCTGCTATCGAGATCTTTAACAACCCACACAAAGCTCCTTACCCTGCCCCGCTACTTTTCTACTGTTATTAGCAATCTCGAATCTCATCGAGCGGTGGAAAGGCTTTCAAAAGAGACTCCTCACTCAAAGTCTTCCCCTTTGTTCATTCAAGATCTTCTTCATATGGAAGGTAACTGCACACTGACCTAATCTCTGCTAACGTGGAATAAAAAGAAAAAAAAAAAAGAGAAGTCAGGCTAGCAGCAGCTACGGCACAGCACATATGAGAAATGGGAGGGTAGGGCTTTCCTGGAAGGGAGTCCATGAGGAAGTGCTCTAGTGAAAGTGTTTATTATGTGTAATACAGATCAGTTCCATCAAACCAAGTGTAACCAGAATCTCATAGCCCACCAAGGGCTAGTCCTCAAATCTCAGCCTTTGCTTCTATTGAGGCTTAGTGTTCACGCTTTGGATCACCAAAGGGGATCTTTGTTGGTTGATAGTGTAAGTCACTTAATAAAAGTGTTGATCTACGGCTAGATCCAGGATCAAGTGAAGCACTATTAAATGTTTTTTGCATGACCTTCACCCTTTTGTTTTGCAATCGTAAGCATTCTAGGTAGGAGCTCTATCCGATATCCGAACTCCAACTCACTTATTTTTACGACATTTCCTTCTCTACGTGCTTTATTTCCTCTCCAACTTGAGGGAGCCTTTCTTAGATTCGATATCCATTTTTTGCCACGAATAAGCAACTTTCTTTGATTTTGAGCACGAGCACTAAGGCTTGGCTTATCGAACTTCTATTGTTAGAGTGTGTCTAGTAATCCCGACATAGAGGACGAAGACGCATTTAAGACAATTAAAAGAAAGTGAAACTCTTTAAGAGCCTTGCTACTTTTCCGAAGTTGAGTACTCTACATTATACATACCACAAAATAAGAAGGACAATTGGTTTATGGATCTTGATGAGATCTATATAGAATAGAGTAGAGCGAATAAGATCTCTCCTTCCGGAAGCCCAAGCATTACACCCTTTACTTTAGTAGGAGTCGACGACCTTAAGCAAGTTTCGGATAGAAAGATCCTCATCATGGAAAGAAAGAGTAAAAGTAAGGGAGCTTGAAAGCACTCCATTAGAATGAAATTTGGGGTTGCTGAGCTCGGCAAGGAGAGAACTCCTTCTAGTAAGGATCAGACCTCCATTCAATAGACCAAGGAGGAAGAGAGGCATCGAGATCTCCACTTCGTCCATTAGCATTGGCCTAGTAATGGAATTTGAGATAGTCCCATTTCGTGCTCGATCCGGAATAATGATTAAACCCATAAAGGTAAGGTCTCGCCCAATACTATCTGATTCGGAAATAGTGCAGAACAGTTATTTGTCAGATTTGGTTTAAGGTTCATAGGAAAGGGATCTAATTCCGGTTTTAGTAAGTCACGTATCAAGACTGCCATATCTTTTTTTCTTGGTTGACTAGTAGTTTGATTTATCCCTCCTTTCATAAGGTCTTTTTCCGGTGGTCTACTTGTTGCCTAATTTATTTTGAGCATTATGGATTTAGTGTTAACGATGGGGGTGATTTCAAAGGAAGAAGCTCCAGTACTAAGGATTGAAAAAAGAAATCGGCTGGTGTTTACGTGCCCACACCCCATCCCCTCTGTAGAATGAAATGATTGACCGTGAAACCCGGCACTGAACTAAGGGTTTTATCTGTGACCTTCAGAACTGTTCACATCGCTCTCTTCGGTTCAATTCAAGCCAAGGCTATGATGAAAGTTCGGATCGGCTTACTTTCTATCGTACGGAATGGATTCCAAAGCCTTCCAAACTATCATAGGCAAGACAAGCTTCCCTTTGATTCCACTCGTTAAAACTCAACCTTCGAAGTCTAAGAATAAGAAGGGCTACTTAGCGTCTACCCCTGAGTCTTACAACTCAGTGATTTCATACTTTCATCTATCAACTCAGTATACTTCGTAACCTGACAACTAAGTCACTTCACTTCTGTACCTCACCCTTTCTTCCTTTTGAGCTTATGGCTTACTTTCATCTCGAGCGTTAAATACTCGAGGTGGGGTAGCCCCATCCACTATGTTTACAGAGTTCGAGTCTCGCTTTCTTTCTTAAGAAGGCACCGATGGACTTCTCGTACTTTTTGTGGTGATCTCATGTCAGACATGCTTATGATGAGAATAATGAATTGCTGTCTGAGTGGGGTTCCGCTCATGGGTCCAAAGGGGGGGGGATATGGCTTTTCCCGGGCTTTCGATCTTTGAGCTTTTTGAACCCACATTAATTTCCGGTCGTCTAGGGATGGAACAGCCAATATGCCTATATATTCGCTCGGGAACTACGTAAAAGGCTATTTCGTCCTTAGCATGAGTGCTTTCGGATCCCGATATAATATAGGTATAAGTATAAATAGGTTCTAATTCAAATACCTTTATCATTATCTCGACTCATGGATGGTACCTTCAATCAGACACGTCCTCTTGATTTACTAGTAGGTAAGGAGGTGCTCTTTTCTTATGATCTGAGCTCATCGACTGATCGCCGGCCTCTTGAAATTATGGAGGGGATTACTACATTATTATTCGGTCCATCCTTTGCTCATGCGAGAGTCCGTGCGGCCTTGGGATGTAATTATTTTCCAGGTACCCTTTTACTTTAGTAAAGGGCCTTAGACTGTCTACTTTGCTACTGGGTTGCAAGCATTGCTATGTTTTTAAATCATAAGTTTGACAGTTGCTTTTGCCCAGAGAGAAAAAAGGTTAGAAAGGGAAAAAAGATATCTCTTCTTTAAGCTAAAAAGAGGAGTGAGTGGTAGAAGCTAACTGTTGAGGAAGTGGCTTCTCATCCCAGATGTAAATGAAAAAGAAATGGACATTGATAGAGGAAGATGAATACTATCCCACTAGCTCAACCACAGCTTATTCTTTAAGAACCGAGTCTGTAATAGCTGCACCTTCTTCTACTGGGGATTCTTCTTCAATTGCTATTAGTTCCGTGCTTTATCTAAGTGGCCTAAACCTAAAGGCTGTCAACGAAAGTCCCAAACCATTAAGGCATTAGCGGTCTTATAGAAATAGGAATAACCGGTTTTTTCTTTCTTTGTCACGATGTTCTGTTAGTACAAAGCTGCCTCCTTCTACTATGGCAGCCCATTCTTCCTTCATTCCTAACTAATTAGTAAGGGATATTTTCCTTCCAATGATATTCCCGGATTCTCGAGCAGTAAGAGGGCCTTTCTCTAGGGTTTGTGGGAATATTCCCATGCGTATAATAAAAAGAGGTAAAAAGTATGATTAACTAGTAACTAGGGATATTCAAAACATCGAGAAAGAAGTAATAATAGTAGAAAGAGAAAATAACTTATTCCGCGAATGCATATAATATATACAACCCATATAATATAAGGCGAATCCATCTTGATTTCATGAGGACAGATAGGCTAAAGAGAGGTGAAAGGTAAAAAGATCTACAACCTATTCTTGCATCCTATACTAAGACCCTCTTCTGTGCATCGAAGAGGAAAAAGAATAATTACATTAATAACGAAAGAATTTCATTGCCTTAATGGCATAAGCTGCTATCGAATCTAGCTATCCGGAAGTAACATACTTAAATTCGAATGAATAGGAAGAGAAAGAGAACCAGTCTGCACCGGGTCGCCATAAACTCGATTACATTGCCTTCAGACTGTTGGCTTTGGCCACTTCATGAGGTTCACTATCCAAAAAAACCTTCAGACATGGAATTTCTATCTAACTTATGGTTCTGGATAAGAAGAAGGAAAACAGGAAAAAGGGAACGGAGAAGAGGGAACTAGCTCGGCAGATGACAATGGGTGTCAAGTCTCATCATGAAAAAGATGTCTAAGACTACGAACTGGAAGTCAGACCTAGGACTGGGGGAAGATAAGATCCTTATGTCGAAGAATTCGTTCCAGGAACAAAGACCGACGCAGTAGTGTCACCAGCGGATGGGGTCGCTCACTCCTTCTGCTATTTCTTTTTTTAGTTAAACGTAGTTTACTTCCAGAATTTTTTTTAGCTTTAGAAGGTACCATGATGAATCTTAGACTCATAATATATATCACGAGTTTCTCTCAGCCTTCCACTTTGATTGGACGGTAATTCTAGAAGCCAGAAGCGGGATCTATACTTTAACGACACTTTCTTTCTCGGAGTGAACTTATTTTTTTGGATACCCTAAAAGTACTTACAGCTAGGTCTTCATGCACTTAAAACCCTTCTTTTGCTAGATATATGAGTTTCATTCATATAACCGCCTGCCTTGAAGCCACGGTCCAGTAGCCTCTGTCAATATTTTAGTCAGAAGAATCCCCATACCAGAGCCTGACATCTGGTCCTATCGAACCATACTGGTAGATAAAGGGAGGCAGTTGTTCGTAAACCAAAAGCGCATTGTACAAAACGAAATTCCAACATAGTATTAACGTGAACTATTTCATCTGCTGGAAGAGCTTCGTCAGTCCAGCCAGCTTCTTTCTTAGGCCTGTAACTTAGTTGGTGCTTCGCTCCGCTTTTGTCCTTTTCATTCTTGAATGTAGTTATTGGCTTATGGACCTAATGAATCGTCCAGTCCAGCCAAGCCACTCTTAGTTATTGGTCTTCACAGGCTGCAGATCAGGCAGAATCCACAGCTATTGAATCAACTGTGGGACTTGAGCTAGTTGACATATCTTAACTTTTTGAATCTTCCTCTATAGCATCTGATTACTGAATCTTAAACTGACACAAAGGAGATAGAAGAACATCTTTGCACTGTATTTGCGACAGAAGCAGAAGGGCTTTGTGCAAGTGAAGAAGAAGCAAAGAATGCCCTCTATTCAGTGAAATGGATGGCATCAAATTAAAGGTAAAGGCTGTTGTCGGCATTTCCACTCTTTGCACTTTTACCTGACCCTTCGTCACTGCTTTCTGATCATGTGGATGCCGCTCTTAGAGAATCCGCGAAAGGAAAGGAGACTGTGAGGGGGAGGGATATGGATGGAATCGAGAAGTAAGAAAGAGTCACATCGGTTCCTCACCTGCAGGTCACAGGATGGTAACCATTGGCTCTACAAACCATACTGTAGACTATGGATCACGCGGGTAAAGCCTTTCATGCACGAGATCATCAATAGACGAAGGGCCTGGAGCAAGGAAATGGGAGTTCGGGTATGCCTATGGGTGTGAGTCAAGCAATTCCTTTATCTGCCTCGCTTAAAAAAAGCCATTTACAGCCCCGCATCCTCAAAGGAAAGAGGGAATAAAGAAGGAGAACTTCTAAATGAAAGGGGAAGCACTACAGTAATGCAGTTACGAGACAGTTACCATAAAAGATCGCGAGCAAGAAAAGAAATTTCGTATTCATATATAGGTTTGTACTTCTTTCCTTTTCCTTTGTCTCTATCCTGGGCTGCTTTTAATTATCTCCTACGCTTCTTTCAGGTTATGACAGGATTCCCAATATGTTTGGGGAATCTAAGTGAAGATATCGCTCAGGACGACGCCTTTTTAGACGGCTTGTTTGGTCTTGCCCTTGATAGTCCGCAGACTTCAATCCCTGTGAACTTAGTTAAAAAAACTGGCGCTGTCGAGGTTCCAGACTCAGGCGAGGTAGGAATTGAGTTACATCTTAGCTGGTAGTGATGATTTCTCCTCGGATTACTGAATTCCTGTCTCGGAACAGGTAGGAGATCCAGATTTCGATTTAGATGACAGGGTGCCGGTTGGCTCTTTTATCTTAGCACTGAGACCATCTGCGAGATTCCTCGTCTTGGCTTATACGACAGCTTCGCTTCCTGACGCTTCCGGGAAAGAAGAATGGTTCTCTTCCAGTGACCAGATTCGATCCAGTATCACCGACCACTTCTTCAGACGTAGTTCTTCTTGATACTTCCAAGAACGACGTAGAGATGTCTGTATCCAAGAACCTCCAAGTCCCACTTCAGCAGGTTAGAAGTCTTGTCCTTATCAGGTCAAGACAAGACTTGTCTACTTGGTCTGATTTTCCCTTACCTTAATACTTGAATAAGGCAATCAGGGTTCTTTGACTGGTGATACCGTGGCTAGCAAATCTATAGTGCTGGGTTAGATGCTTGGCTCCAGTCTTTAGAGATTTTTGAATAAGATGGTTTTTGATTAGCAGCCTCCGAGAGTGTGCTCTAGTAGAACTTTCGGATATGTCTAAAGTTGCCGATAAGATCTCTTTTTAGTAACTGGGCTTTGATCCGTCGCCATTCTCTAAGCAGAGTCGTGCTTTGTTCATTGCAAGTGTTGAGTTTGAGGCAAACGGAAGAAGTTCGATCCGGATGTGATCTTGGAGAAGAAGAACGTCATCGTGGCAGAGGTAGTAGCTCAAGCTAAAGATAAAGAATTTGAGAAGACCTTGGAGGAAAAGAGGAACTTGCTTGATGCATGCCACGCTGTACGCAAGGATCTGAAGACCGCCCACTCATCTTTGCAGGAGCAGATCATTGAGTTGGAAAGGAAGCCCGACCGCTTTCTAGTATGAGTCTCTGCTCTTCCCCTATCAGATGGTGCAGCCAGCGGCTAGTTCTATGATCTGCTGGTTCTTCTCGATATGGCTAGAAGCTCTTTCCTATCTATTATGTGGGACTGCCTTCCTTGATTCAACCGATCTTATTGAACAACCTATTTCAACAACTTATTATTGTACACAAATCGGTTGTTGTATAATAGGTTGTTGTTGTAGTTGCTAGTGGGACTGCTCTTCCTAGTAGCAGCACATCTTTGACAGCTTCTTTTTCTGACAAAAGACGTTCTTTTATGTGCTGTTCGAGATGTTACAAAGATCGGATGAACTAGACCAAGGGTGAAAGAGGAGTCCAAAAGTGGAAAGATTCGTCGAAAAGGGTCAAGCTAGGACTCAGTCCAAAGTCAGAGGCAGTCGAAAGGTAGGAAAGGTGCGTTGTCACCGCCCCTGGAATCATGGGAGTACGCCCCAAGATTGGAATGAGGGGAAGGAATGGAAAGATAAATGGATGGGGAATCCCCCTATGTGCTGAGAATAAGAGGAGACAACAAACTGAAAGATACCCGTAGGAAAGCATGGGAGCCCCAAGCCTATGTAATAGTATCAACCCTTAGAAGATAGTTTAGCATCACCCTACCGATGAGTCTGGAGGAAAGACTGGTGAATCAGGCAACCCCTCTACCTTGAATTCATAACTTGCATAATGAATTGCATCGACATCTTTGCCCGTGATCGAATGCCCCTTTCCCACGCCACCAATCGACGAATGCTGAGGAAGGAGTGAATCAACTGATGCAACCAAGCACAATACAATACACCACCCGAGCAACTACCCAACACCCGAAAAGGCGGAAGAATGCCAGGAAGTGACCAAGCAACTCCAAGTGAATAACCCAGCCACGACTATCTAACCAACTACCGATGAACTAATCAACAACCGAACGAGACTGAATCCAAGCGAGTGAATGAACGAGTCAGGGGTTTGTAAAGAGCAAAGGACTATAAAAAAACTACCCGGAATAGGAGTCTTGGCTTATTAGTTTGAGCTGGAAGACCAGGAAAGGCAGCACGCTTGGAGCCATATTCATGGGGTATTACTTAGGACGGACCTGAGACCTCGTCGGAATCGAAATCGAGCGAAGGAAAGGCCTTGGCTTGACTTCCTATGTCCACAGTTCGTAGCGTAGGGAGCAAGAAACAGGAGATTACCCAATGCCGGCCTCTAGGAGATAGGAGAGAGAAAGAAAAACCTCTTCTCGTAACAACCTTTTGTGTACACAATCGATTGTGGAAATCTGATGTCCTCCTACTAGAAGAGCAACGACTTTAGCCCAGGATCGAGGTAAGGTTACTCCTTCCCCCCTTATCGAGCTACAAGCACACTTACGCTATCTATCCCTCTTATTTCCAGAAACAAAGAAGCTCCCTGACTAAAAGACAGGAGAGGGAAGAACGCGGACTTCTCCGTCAAAGCACAGCCAGCCTGAGCACGAAGACAGAAGTCATGTTCTGCATGCAGACAGATAATGCCTTGAAATCAATTCCCGATGCATCTCTTCTTGCCAGTCCGATCGTGAGTGTTGGTAATTTGTTGTACATGACCTTTGTCAGCGCTTGTAAGACCGCAAGTAGGTGTACAAGTAATTTGACTTTGTTGAATTATCTGCCGCATAGTCCTTTTTATTTTGAAGTCCAGGCATTCCGAAGCAATGGAAAGACAGCACTCCAACTTATTGATTGAGCTATACCTCGTGCGAATCCCTTTGGTGCGTGGTCCGGGTACACTACTTTTCCTTTTGTCGTAGCTTAGAGACTTATAGCCTTTAGTCCACCTGCCCGTCGCTTACTCTAATGTCTAACGCTCTCTCCCGAAGTCAATTTACTGCCAACAATCCCTCTCCCGCTATCTTTCATCCCTTAATTGCCTTATCTTTTCTTTTTCTGTTGTAAACCGGCCGTTTGTTAGGATCTTCTCGCCGTAACCAGTAATAGGCTTATCTGCCGTTTCATTCGCATTATCGTGAGCGGGTCTGGTGAACTACACTACCCTTTCACGGGTTCTAGCTACTATTGGATTTGAACCCTAGCTTAGCGCTCCCTCTTGTTATTGTTAGGGATATACTACCCGTCTAATCTTGATTCTCCTTTACAGACCAGCAGACCTTACATACGCAATTCCTCGATTCATTAACGTGCAAGAGAAAGCGATCCACAAGAGGGTTCGTTCATCTAACACTTACACACTATCGGCTTCAAGCAACTATCGATGTAGACTGAGAACCTATTGTATAAGGTTTGACTATGTGTGAAAATTTGTTTCAAATTTATTCACATACTCTATTTACCTAGGAAGTCCTGAGAGAGCAACAGCAGCAGGAATTGGACCGAGGGGTACTAATCCTTCAGACTGTCTCAATCCAGGTAACTCTTACTTACTGACAAACGGATCCAGGTAGCTCAGATCTAGCTAGGTTAGACGGTTCGGTCTTAGATGGTTTGCTTGGTCTAGTGTGTTAGGGATAGCTGAACAGAGCAGAACGACTTCTCGCTGTGTGTCTAGTAGAACCCGAAGCATTGACATTGAAAGAAAGACTCAAGCATTGAAGAAAGAACAAAGACAAGGATTTACCTATAGGAGAATCCTGTCTAGAATCATCGACTACTCGAAAGTCAACTCATCTCGGAGCATGGAAAGAAGGATCGATGGACAGAGAGAAAGCCTATGGTCTCTATGCCTGCTGAAGTCAGCTATTCATTTCCAGGTATTCCGTGTCTGGTTTGATAGAACCAGGAGTGGGAGATGGAGTCGATTAGTTGACTAAGTAGAAAAATTAGAAGTTGGTACCGGCCTTTTCCTTTGAAAGGTCTTTCACTAGTGGAAGAGGGATATGAATCTGGATCCCGATCTTGTCTTACGGACTATCCCGTAGTGGTTCTGTGATCGCGCTCGAAATTGGATCTATTTCTTTGACACAGTCAACTGGCATTGGTTCAACTAACTGGCTGGCTGCTATTGATATCAGAGCCCGAGCCTTTGTTGACCATGCAAAAAGAAATCCTGGGGCAAAGAAAGGCACCATGGGAAGCAAGTCTTAAGCCAAACCACTCTATACGACCGACATTGGATGAGCGCGCACGGGAAGGCCACGCTACTGACTTTCGACTTCATACGAGATGCTAGTTGAATGGCATCGGCATTTCCTCGTCTTTCACTCACCTCACGAGGACGTTGGCCGGGTGGAATCTAAGAGAAATTCGAATCAAATACGAACGTATTCTTAAAATAAAGAAATTCCCAGGGAATCTCCGCAAGAACTAGTCGGGAGCCTTCTCCTTCTAGGATCAAGATTCAGTGTCAAGATGAAGGGCGGTATCACATTCACTTGCTTGCCATCCCTTTTCTTCTTTTTCTCCCCTCCGGTCGCCTCGTTACCTTTTTTGCTTTATCACATTGACTTCTTTCTGCTTTTTCACTTCTTTTCCTTTGATCCAGCTGTATTATTAGCTGATGATTCCTTTTTTCCAAGTGTGTCCGATTGGTATCACTCGCATAATACTTTTCTTTTATTTGTAGCGGCCATGTGGCATAGTCTATCTTTTCCTTATCCTTTTCCCTCCATACTTGCCTTTGTACTGATTTGAATATAGGTAGGAAGGCTTAGTGGAAGGACGGCACCCTCTTCAGAGGTGCCCCTATAGAAAGGGGCACGGTCTCTGTCTTTGACTTGGCCTTCGGCCTTGAGAACATAATGATTTCGGACTTTCTCTTTTCGCGCGTATTGCTTTCTTGTCTTTTCTAGCTTGAGGTCTATATAGACGATCTGACTCTTTGTCAAGTTAGAGTCAGAATTCTCCTAAAGTTTGTGATAGCGGTTAGTGGAACGTGCAAGATAGGGCCAGCTAGGAGCTCCGCTTTACTTTACGAAGCTTCTCCCTTCTCCGCTTAACGCTTTTTGGCCTACTCTTGTATCCTTTCCTTACGGAAAAGCAGAGATTCTACGGCGACCTTAGCCCGAAAAGGACTTTCTTCAATAAACAGAATCGCCTTTCTTTGTATTTCGTATACCAACCTCCGGGGATTGATGGGTTTTGCAATAAGGCAGCCAGGTGCATAATTGGGCCCATTCGGCATGCGCTCTTAGAGAAAGAAGCCTCGGAAAAGATGCTCCAGGATAATCCCGTGGAATGTGAAATAAGAAAGGCTAGCAATTTGAATTCTTCATTCTATAGTGTGGCCCGCCCTAGGAATTCGACCATGTGAGTTGGGTGAGCGGTGGATCTCAGTACCATGGCTTTTAATGGCCTTCGATGCTTGTTCATTTCTTGGGAAGAAGGCAGTAGGGAATGTATCCCACGTATAGATAGAAGAGAAGGGTCGGTCCTTACCTTAGTGGGTGCCCCAATGTCTCTATCTCTAATATGGGATTTGGCTGGATCTACACGATACCCATAACCAAAATAGGGCTCCAAGCCGGGCTGCTTCATTCAAGTCTAGGGTCGGGCATTGATGGGTTCCATATTTCTCTTCGACACGGACCAAGACGGGAAAGAAGCTACCAATCTGAAAGACCCAGTGAGCACCTCAGTCAAACAAGATCGATCGCTTCGCTCCCCAATGCCAAGCCGGTCAAGAGAGAGCCTTAGTAAAATAGGCAGCAACCGGATGTTACAAGACCCGAGCAATCACGAGATCGAGTTGTAGTCCACTTCGACTTTCAGTCTCGTTTGTAGATCCTGCGATTAGAATATGAACTTGGTACTGGAAGTGCAACTTCTCTGTCTGGTTCGTTCACCAGATCTACTTTCTCGACCGGAAGAAAGAAGTCGGGATCGGTGCTATGGCAGTGGTTTGCCTCCTAGATCTGACGATTCTCAGTGACGATCCACATCGGTAGTTGTTGGCTGTTATGCGTCTTGTGCTAATCTGGTAACTGTCCTAGGGGAATAGGAGCGGTAGTGATGGAAGTGGTGCATCGGGAAATCGGAGAAAGGACAGTCCCTAGCGGTGAATCGGAGAATTCATTCAACTACTAAAACTATCCCGTCAGTCAGAGGGAAGCAAGAGTGCCTATGGGTAAATCGTTAGTTCCAAGCAGGGAATTGGCTGTTCCACACCGCATAGCTGTCAGCTAAAGTGGGAATCAAAAGTTTAGGAGCCATATTCTCGAGACTTCCCTTCCCGCTTCGCTAAGGAAGCTTTTCCTTCTTCAAGTATTCCCCGGTACGGATTGTTTGGTCCTCTTTCCCCGATCGAACAAGCAAGGGGTGAGCAGCGACTAGCTATGGACTTTTCTCGCTTCCTGTCTCCCCGGTTGTCATGTCACATCGCCGATGACCTATAGCCTTTTCGCGCAGCCCTTTTCTTGCTTGGAAGCAACCAACGGCATCAATTAAAGGCTTTCTTGCTGAGATCACTAGCGGAAGAGACCTGGCCCCTCTATCCCCGCCTGACCTCTCTGTCCCCGGACGCTTTCCCTAAGCTGAGAGTGCCTGCCAAATGAAAGCGAAGCTCCCCGCATCCCATAGGACTAAGATAGGGTCTGCAACTCTCGCCCTTGAAGAGAATGGGCTCTTGTCCTGCAGCTTTCGGTTAGGGGATCGAAGAAAAGCACGGAACTTGTTCTAAAGAAGAGACCAGTGATCTCATCTCGACACATCCCTTATGTCGTCTTTTCATGTGAGAGAAGTTACTCTAAGCCCGAATCCGACAGAGAATCATCTTATCTTCAGTTTCGGAATTTCTTTCGCAACAAGAATGGCGCGGCAGGAGCGATATCAGACCCTTAGTTTCAAGCAAGAAAGATAACAGCAGAAAGCAGGAAGGGCGCGAAGTGGTGGGAAATCCAGATCCAGCAAAGCCATTCGAGACATGTCGACTTCTGTTCTGAACTATTGATATTGCCCAATAGAAGGAAATTAGTCCTTCTCACCCGAGTGATTAAAGACTGCTTGGAAGAAAAGCCCTCGTTAGGCCGAAAAGGGAAAGGCGCTAAGGTAAGGCAAGCTCTTTAAACTAAACCATTGGGAAGTCTCATCGAAGGCCTAGGGTAGGGCATTATCTAACTCAAATAAAAAGGGCCCAAGAGGAGGTTTAATGCATCGTATAATAAGATGGCAATGTTAGGAAGATCGGCTTTACTATTTCTAGAGCAACTGTCGAATCTCGTGCAGGGGATGGGAAATTTTGTCTTTGCACGAGTAGGCTGTTTGCAAGAACAGGTTTCATTTCACATGAATCTCTGAGGGGCTGTCTCCTTCGGGTGTCGAACTCATCTCGGGCTACTAAAGAATGGTAAGAAGGGAGTAAATAGGCTTCCATAGCTGTCTGGGATAGGCCACAAAGGGAAGCGGAAGGGAATGTCGAAAGCGTAGTGAAAGCACCTACCTTATGTTTAAGCGTGTTAGTTTCAGTGAAAAGAGAGTTTTGCCTGCTTTAGTGGCAATTCTGTGCTGCAGATACACTGCCGTATAGACAGCTTCTGCTTGTTAGGAAGGCCTTTTTCATGCAACATAGCTCTAGCCATTTCCATAACAGATCTGTTTTTTCTTTCAGCCACCCCATTTTATTTTGCTCAGGGGCATAGCCAACAGTAAGCTGGTGATGTACACCTTCATCATCACAAAACAAAATTCCTTGGAAGTATATTCCTTGCCTCTGTCACTCCTTAAGGCTTTGAGTTGACAGCCACTTTGCTTCTCAGCTGCATTCTTTCATTTTTGTTTTGAAAACTTCAGATCTTTCTTTCAAGAAGTACACCCAAGTCATTCTTGAGAAGTTATCAATAAATAGGATGAAGTACTTGCTGTTGTCAAGAGAGGGAGTCCTCATGGGACCACAGACGTCAGTATGCACCAGTTCCAGCTTATGTGAAGCTCTCCTGGCTGTGCCAGATGGCAGATGGTAAGGATTTTCTAGCCATCTTGAAAAGTTGACACCCTTCACACACTCCACTGCATTCTCCAATGGCAGGCAGATCTTTTACCATTTGCCTTTGAGAAAGAAGTTTGAGACTATGCAAGTTGCATAGAAAGAAGAGTTCGAGCCCGGCATAAAAGGAATGCGCCAAATCGTCTGCATGCGCTGAATCTTCTTCTCTTCCTTTACCAATGTGAGGAATAGCAGGCAATCAATCCTGATTGTTTGAATTCAAATAAATGCTATAAGTACAGAAAGATCCCCGATCTACGAGAATGAATTTTGTATTCCTAGAAAAAGATCTTGCCCATTGGTAGTTGGTATTGAGAGTGGAAAGGCTTAGCAGCAGCTATTAGTCATTCTCCTTCTTAAAGCATCACTTCAAGGCTAACTTAAGAAAAGGCACTAAAGCAAACCACTACTTACGATTTTTCCTCATCTTCAATGTCGCTAAATAGTGGGTTTTTCCTAATACCTGTTCCGGTATACGTTCTGACTTGTAAGGAGAGCCTAACAAGTCGGACTGCGGACACTTAGCTAAGCTTCATTATCCTAACCTAATTCGGTGTCAAATTGGACATCTTTCCTTGGCTATAATTTTAAATTCTAATAAAGCTCTATTTGACCTGACCTAGGATAGGACAATTCCATCCAAAAAGAATCGAATCAGGTGGTAAACAGAGAGTCTCTATTAAACCAGAAGGGGATGGTGACCAAGATGGCTCCTCTGAAGACGGGAGTTATTGAAGTGAATCCTCCCCTGAAGGAGCTTTTGAATATGTTAAGGGCCCCGTCTTGAAAGCTGGAAGTAGCTCCTACACCCCTGTTACTCCCATTCCATTGGCTTCGACCTCTGTGGATCCTACCTCACAATCTTTTGGTGAGGGGACTCCGGCTGTGACTCCTACATCTGCTTTCAAATCCAGTGATTTCCCTCAGGTAAGACCTTTGGCACTTAATCTAACCACACCTTTCTTAACTTCATTCTTTCCTGACTGACATGCCTTTTCTCTCTCAGCCACAATTTGATTTGGTGCCACAGCTTCTACCTCGAGTGGTTCTTCGCGGCTTGCAAAGCGTGTTTTACTTGGCTCCTTGAAGAGTTTGATCAGCGAGGATTTAACCAGCGAAGGATCCAAGTCTCAAAGCGAAGCCAGCGCGGGCCCCCGAATCCATTCAAGGGACTCCCAAACATGTCATTCTTACAGCTCGTGGACGACGACCTTCTTCTCGCCAACAAGGAGGCCGCAACCAACCTGTTCACAACAATCGCACCTCCTCATATAGACTCAATTTTGAGAGCCAGAGTCAGGAGTTTGAGGAGCTGTTTTGGTTTAAGCACTAAGCTCACCTATTTTATTTATGGAATAGATCAAGTTCAGTCCCAGTAGCGAAGGTAGGCGCATAAGTGCATATTCCCTTGAGGGGAGCGAATACACTCGATCTAGCTATGTTGGCTAAGGAGCTGGGACTGGTGCTTATGGATCTTTACCTAGAACTGAAACTGACCCTGACTTTCAATCTGGTAGTGATGCTGCGGGCTTACTTAAATGGAGCCCTTGGTTCCCATACATCCATGTAAAAGCCTTTCTCGGTGACAGATGTTATTGATGAAGCCATCCCTGAAAAACTGGACAAGCACGCGTCTGTACGGTATAACAGGACCGTCAGCTATCTAGTGAAATAAAGGGCATACTTTTTTTTTCGTGGTATGGACCAAAGAATGGGTTCTGCTGCTATCGACACCTACTAAATTAACCAAAAGTAATCGATCGAGACCGAGGAGAACTGAGCATAAGTCGGAGATCTTAGGTTAGGGTAGGGCTCAAAAAGGAATTTCATCCGTCACTTCGTTCATACCTTCTTGGCTTAGGCTTCCAACTGAACCTATTTCATAGCCTTTAGCCTGCCGCTAGCAGAAGCTAAGCGCTGCGCGCTAAAAAACGTTGCTTCTGTCGGCCTTTCTGTGCAACAGTCCACCAATAGCAGAAGAAAGGGTTACTGTACATACAAGAGTCTTCCAGTTCTTACGTAAGCTTTTTCTTACTAGTCAAGTAGTACAACAGCTGTATCTTATTTTTATAGCCCGGCGCGGCGGGTCGCCTTTTGAATTCCGTAGATAGAAGAAACTATTAGAAGGAGTAGGTGAGTGAGTGAGTCCTCACTGACCTGAGCGATTTCGATCACCTAGCAGGCCTTTTTTTTATTTGGTAGGTGCCGAAGCGTCTCATCAGATTCACCTTCGAAGGAAGGAACTCGAAGTGAGACGGCGCCGTCTTGTGCAACGCAACTACCGTTGCGCCTTCTATCATCTTATATCCGGTAGACTTGGTAAAAAAGGGCCCCGACTTCTTTCTAGAATTAGAGTTCGACCGCAGCTGCCCCTTTTTTGATTTGGGGGGATCCAGTTCCTTGCCAACTATCGACCCCCATCTCTTTTCATTTGGGTAGTACCAAACCTAGCCTAGCCTTCGTCAATTACACTAAAGCAGAGCACCCAACTATGGCGTCACGTCAATTAAGGGTTAGGTTAGTCAATCCGGCCCGAGACGTCACCAAAACCGCCGTAGGAATGGAGACCGCTCAATAGAGCGGAGGCGAACTGATGAGAAAGAGGCAGGCCCTACTCACTACAAACGAATACACCGCGACGATCGAACTGCACTCATGCCTCTCCCGCATCAAGTGCCCCCCCTATGTAGTGATTCTATCAATCACGTAGGTAGGCCCTCCATTCTTTCTGATTGGTATATCATGAAAAAAGAAAGCGCACCAGGCGCACTGCGCTTTCCCTTGCCGTTCGCCTTTCTAAGTCAAGTAATGATGCCCCGCCGAAGACTGGAGCCTCGTAACATGTTGACGAAGACCTCCGAACTGAGGGTTCGATCAGTAGAGGGGACGACTTTGCCTCCCCGGAAGAAGAAAAGAAGGGACCCGCTCCCTAGCCGACTGATGCCGTATATAACTGAGAGGGAACGTGTCACATTAGAGGTGAACGATCAGAGATGTCCTATAATCACCACGATGAGGCTGGTCCCTCTTTTAGTAGACTCAGCTATGAATATGAATGAAGAAATGAATGCCGGCTCTTTCTGCTAACCCCAAGAAGTTTCTTAATGCTGATACTTTCTGTTTCGTCGAGCCCCATGTGGTCCTCCTTTGATTGTGGGTTCAATTGGATAAATCCGAAAAGGTCAACGTACGTAGCAGCAAGGATGGTGTGGTGCCTATTTCTCGTTCTCGCTCGGGAGCCAAAACGAACACGCCTGATACCTACTGTACTGGACCTTCGACC
This sequence comes from Populus euphratica, assembly GCF_000495115.2. Classification (NCBI taxonomy): domain Eukaryota; kingdom Viridiplantae; phylum Streptophyta; class Magnoliopsida; order Malpighiales; family Salicaceae; genus Populus; species Populus euphratica. Next base: position 175,353 of record NW_011499963.1, on the reverse strand, counting down.
AGGCATTCTACCCTTGTCGAATCGGAACCAACCACCACTGCATTACGCTCGAACAGTCACGCGGCCGCCGGCCTTCCGTACACAGATATAGATTCATTCTTCGTACCTGATCCAACCTCACAACCCTTCGCGGGTTGGTCAGGAGTCATGGTAAGACGGAATTTTTTTAAGAAAAGAGAGTGCTCGACCGGAACAACGGCCAACAAAACAAAGACCGTAATTACATAGATAACCGCTCCTCCCCTTCTCCGTCTTTAATTTAAGGTAAGGCGAACCGTATGGCGGCGAAAGACGACCTCACCTTCTCGTAGATGGTGTCAGTGAGAGCAACGTCGAGTATCCCCCGTTGACCTTCTTTTTTAGATAGAATCCTCAATGAGTGGAAACAAGCAACCTTTCTTATCTTAGTGACGTGTTGAGTAAGGCCGGCTTTAGAGCCCGACGCCCCTTATGATGAGAAGAAGAGGGGCCGCCCTCTTTTCCGCACCAATCCGTCCCCCTACATCTTTTTTAGGGTGTATAGCTCAGTTGGTAGAGCATTGGGCTTTTAACCTAATGGTCGCAGGTTCAAGTCCTGTTATACCCAACCCTACCTTACACTATACTACTACTGGATATCGATCTAAGATAAGATCAAACTTTCTTTTTGAAGTGGAACAAAGGATTGTGTGACAGCTTGGGATAAAGAGAAATTGCATGTACAATTTCTCTTATGTGAGCACTCTTCGTAAAGAGAGGCCTTTGCGGATCACGGGATAGAGTTCTGGGAAAGGAAAGCAGTCATATCCACTGTGATAAGAAAGCATTTCACCTCCCTTCTGGCGGAAAGCCCTTTCCAGATGGAGTAAGTAGTCCATGGAACGTTCAGAATGTGGCTCGACTAAAAGGTTTACGGAGATGCGTACCCTTTAGGTAGGTAGGGGGAGGTTCTTTCTGATGCTCGACCGTAGGGTACGAGCTCCATACTTGGAGCGAGAGGTCACGAGTAAGGCTGCCCCTATTGCCTTTCTTTTTTGTTTTTGAAAACGGATCTCCATCCCGGGTGTGATGATGTCAGGAAAGGGCCACGTCATCTAGAAGTCTGTCTACTTGATTTGATGAGTGAGGAATAAAAACCTTAGCTAAAGGAAGCCTTAAGGCAACAAGAGGATAGGGTCACCTTTACCCCAGTATGCGAATCCAAGTCAGACGATTGAGTCTCAGAGTCAGTTAAGAGAAAGCGAAGGAAAGGAAAACTTGGAAACATCCACTGACGGAATCTAACATAACACATCCATTTTGTTTGACCAATATCATTCCCATCTATACCTTCTTTCTAATTTAGCAGCCTTCTCGGATCAGAAACGGAGCAAAAGAGGTGCAGGAATCAAAGTGAAGTTATTCACCTTATTGTGGCTTAAAGTTTCTGAAGAGAAGAAAAGAGCACTGACTTTGACACCGGCAAGAGAGGAAGGAAAGCGGTTTTCGGGTAGTTGCTAAGAGAGAATAGTCCGTGCGCCCTTTGAGAGAGGAAAGACAGGAGGGCAGACGGTTGAATCATGAAGATTGTAAAGTGGCTGGATTACAAAGAAGTAGATCCGGGGAAGCGACCGGAACAATCGATATGAGAAGGAATGACCCGTCGGGTTGGGTCTTTCTCGATATGCTATCTCACAGCATTCAATCTTTCGACGTTGGTGAAAGACCGTCCGTCCAGATGAAAGTATGTCTACCTCCCTCCTTCTTGAACGTAATAAAGATGCTAATGAGCTGGCGCACTGAAAGACAGATTATGGAAGGGAATCGAGAGTACAGTTCATTCAAATAATGAATTCACAGCTGACATTCCGACTTTCCTTAGAAGAGCAAAAAACCGTCAGATCAGACCGGGAGCTCGATATTCAGAAAGAAGGTGGTAGGGCAGAGAGGTTCAGCCAAGGGAAATTCCATTCTATTTCCAGCTGCATTACTGGCTAAAGCACACCGAAAAGAAGGTCTTCTTGATCCCCGGCTGATTAGATTAATAAGACAAGAACGAAACACTAGAGATTAGACACGAACTGGATTTTAGTAACGAGAGTCGGGATCGCTCATAGCTAGATTCCTCAGTAGCTTAGCAACTCGTAACTGGATGAGGGCAAGAGAACGGATTAGCTTTTAGCTAGAGTCCCAGCACGAGATTACGGATTCCTGCACTAGAAAGCAAAGAGGCGGAACCCATTGTAGCTGTAGCAGAAGCAGCTGCCATTGATTTTGCACCTTCAATACGAGATTTGAAGAAAAACCTAAACTCATATGTATGAGTGGAAGTACTTCCAGAGCTTGACTAAGGATAGCTTACCGATATTCAAAAAGGTCGGCATAAGCCCATTCCCTAAACGGAATAGACAGATCCGACAGAAGTCGACCGATGGAAGTCGAAACTGTCACATTATGACAGCCCCAAAACGCGGGATGGATGACATTTGATTCATTCAAAACTATATCTTTCAATCGATCTCAAGTCTGAGGTCATAGCATCCTTGCTTGAAAGAGTGACTCTCCTCTGGCCCAATCAAGAGGGGGCTCGGCTCGGGCATGCCCTTGATTCTCCTCTTTCTCGTACACGAAGCCGGGTCCTTGAAAGACTTATTCCCTTTCCGGACATCGGTCTTCAATCGCTTGTAACACTTCCTGTAACGGACTTTTCAAGGCGAAGTGAATCAAAGAATTGATTCTCTTAGCGTCCCTCACTTCCATTTTTTAGAACTGAGAATGCCCTTTCGGGCCATATGTGACTGAGGAATGAGATGAAACTGAGCATGCTCGACCGACAGCTGCCGGATTAGAGTCAAAAGAAACTCTTGGGAAGAAAATGAACGAAGGCAGTCAGAATCCAGTCCGAAATTCTTGCCCGCGGAATGGTCCCTCCGCCGGGTTGTCAATGTCCGCGACTTCTCCCTTCTTCTTCTTGAACTCATCCAAGTCAGCTACCGACCTTAACACCCTCTTTGCCAAAGTGATGTGATCCAGCTGGGATTTTCCTCAGGCAAGTGAGTGAACCGTAAGATTAAGAAGCCTTGCTATTGCCTTTCCTTCCGTTCCTGTAAGCACCAACCAAGTTTGATTCCTGGGTGAGATCTCTAGTTACTTCGCCCCTACCCTAGAGTTTGACCATTTCCGCTTCCTTCTATTGAGAGAATGCCAAGCAACCTCTGCTTATCAACTACTCCCAAACCTCTTCTTAGAGCTAGCCTCAACCCGCAAAGATCTTCTACCCTTTCACCTACTGCCTGAAAGTAGTGCCTGTAATATCAATTTCTAGTTCAATAGCATAATCCTGCTAGTCCTACCTTGCTCAATGAATTACCTGGATCGAAAAAGAATGCGCTTTGCACCTTATTGGTTGACTTATTCCTAGAAGCTCTCTTCCTTCTACCCACTCCTCTCTACCGCTTCCTTGCGTCCTGGCTTCATGGTCCTTGTCCTTGCTTTCACTCATATTACATACAGCTGGTAAACAAACCTCTGCCTTCATAGGCTCATTCCTTTGACCCGATCGTTTAAAGAACAGCCTTTGGCACGCTTCCCCTTAGTTTAGTTGAGTCGAGCTCAATGAATTTTCTCTTATATCTTGAATGACTAGCTGCTAAACGCCCTACTTCGAGTACTGGATTGACTTTCTACACCTATTGCTTGAGCTGTAAAAGCACCCTTAACAATCTTCCAGAACGAGTTCAGCAATTACTAAATATATGGCTATAGGGGTGCATTCAATTGTCAAGAAAAGAAGATGAGTTCTTCTAACTGCAAAATCCGATCCTCGTAATCGATTAGTTGTTGGTGTATTCTGAAACACGGAATCATTGGCTTATCCAATTCTCTATCGAAAAAAGATTCAACCACTATCTGTTTTACGTCAAGCAATACGTGGAGTCACTCCCGCTGTAAAAGCAAAACGTGTAGGCGGATCGACTCATCGATGTACCTATTTCAATAGTATCCACACAAGGAAAAGCACTTGCCGTTCGTTGGTTATTAGGACGAAAACGTCCGGGTCGAAATTAAAAATTCAGTTCCGAATTAGTGGATGCTGCCAAAGGGAGTGGCGATGCCATACGCAAAAAGGAAGAGACTCATAGAATGGCAGAGGAAAATAGAGCTTTTGCACTTTTGAGTTATATCCCTGAACAGGATCTATATAGACACATAGAGCCCGATCGGAAAAGAATCAATAGAAAAAGAATCGGAATAGGAAGGGACCTTCACTTTAGAATGAAGCAGGAAGCATCCTGAGCAGAAAGCCCACATGGATTCGACGAGCGCTCTTCTCTTTGATGCGACAGAAGGGAATGAAGATGAGTAAAAGCTTCGAGTGACGCTTAACAGTTAACAGTCTTGATATTCCTTAGGATTAAAGGCACATACCAACAAAACTTTCAAACATGAAAACGACGAGCCAACCCGTAGCCGTCACATCGGCTAGCTTTGGACCAAACTACTCTTCTTTCGCTGCAACTCCTTTCTTTTATACTTTTATAGCTATTAGAAAAAAGAGAGAAGAAAAGAATGAATTGGATTCCATCCCAGGCTTCCCCGGTCGTACCGTTCGCCTTCCGTTCGGAGCCAATTCTTATTTGGCTTCCATTGTATTGCTGAACTGCTTTTCCTGTTGATGCTTTTAGGACCTAGCAGCTTCTTAGTCTGAGAAGATTAGCGGAATTTTGTCGTTTTCTGGACCTCGATAGGCGGGAAGCTCCTCGGCCGCTATTTACCCGGTATGGGAATTTTTCACATTGAAGAGTTGTTGATGATACAGTCATGTTTTCATGCAGCCAAGGTCTTCCTAAGAGCAGATTAAACGAGGACGGTATGTCAATGACATGGAGTGGAAGAGGTTTAAGCACTGGTCCTACCCGCATGTCTCTGCGGTCCTTGAACTGGACTTGCTTCCCAGGAGTCCCGTTCCCAAGAGAGCCAGGAAAGAAGGAATTTCCTTATCTACCGTACGCTTATTCCCTTTCCCTATAGCTAAAGCCCTAATTCGTTCAAACGAGCCCATGGAATAATCATCATCATCCTATACTCCAATTATCTCAGAAGTATCCTCTTATTCTGGGTGGGCTAAAGCAGCTTTCTCACCCACCGCCTTTTGTAGCTAAAATCAAAGATCTTATAGACAAGATCAAAATGACAGTGCCTCAAGAAGATGCTCCATCAAACCCCAATAAAAACGTGGGGATTTTCAAGGACCCTCTACCTCAGCACGGGTCTGTTGCTTCCACAACCCCAGATGCCTCATCTCCACCATAAAAAAAGTCTTCCATGTCGCGGAAGACTAACATTCAAGAATAAGAGCTTTTTTCTCTTTGATTTCGATTAGCGTTCTGAGCTGGGAAAGGTAGGGATCTAAGAGACATAGCATCCCAATCCCAGGCAGGGACATCTCTTTATACTGATTGCAAGTTAGGGGCTCCGGCTCTATCTCGTGGCTAGGGTCCTTCGAACATTTGTTGAGCAAGTCAAGCTCTGTAGTTGCAAGAAATCGGTCAATAGTACCTCGACGTGAGCGTGCAAGGGATTCTCAAGAATCAGTTTTCCGGGCTAAAAAAAGAATTTCTTTTGGCTTTTTGACCCCGGCCCCGGGTGGATCTCGAAAGATATGAAAGACCTCCCTCCAAGCCGTACATACGACTTTCATCGAATACGGCTTTCCACAGAATTCTATATGTATCATAAGTCGAGGGGGCCTGACGAAGATCGGCAGAGGGGAGATGGTCACGGGATTAGGTTTAGCAACTAAATGGGGGATGGGCTGAGTCTAGCTTGGGACAAGTCTTAGAGAAAGGTAGTTTGCGAGAGAGATGGCCAGGCAGTTCTTAAGATCAGCAACTCGGAGGATAGAGAGCTCACGCCCAATGGACTTCTTATTGATGATTCTCGCTACCTCTTAGCGTCAGACTGGAAGAGAGATTTTCGACATAGCTAGCTAGAGAGAGGGGAATTTCTGCGCAGATGGACTTGCCAGGCTTCATATCAACTCGGTACAGTCTGAAGAGCCAGAGTTCATTACTTCTTTACTCTTTTCAGATCTAGTGGGTCTTGCCCTCCCACCTAGGCTGACGGTTCAGTCTAGTCCTTTTTCAGTTAAGGCGGTTTTCTAAGTTCTTGATATAGTAAGCTTGCTTGCAAGCAAGGTTATGCAATAAAATCAGTCCTTTTTTTTTATTGAATCATGGCCCTTTCCCTTGCAGATGTGTCCTTTCAAGCCGGATTTTTTATTTACTAGCTTAGCTATCCTAGTATAATAAAAGGGGTAGACTGACTTATTTTATTGACATAAGCTCAGGAAAGGAAGGAGGACAAGCTATCTCGTAAATAGAAAGAAAAGAGCTAGAAAAGCTCGGCTGACGTAGTTCCGTGACAGCCTGCAGAGTCAAAGGCCTCTATTGCTTATAGGGACGTAGTTCCAGGACCCCTTATTTTTTTGCCGATGAATCGACGACCCGTCAGGCTTGTACAAGGTAAATGAGAGAAGGCTGGCGGAGAAAGCTTACCGCTCCGTGGGAATTGAACTATCCTTTCTTCAAATTGAAAAGGTACTAGCGAGACTGACTTGACTATCCTATACTTTATTTACTAGCCTAGACTAGCCTTATAGAAGGGGAACTAGGTCTGGTTTATCCTTGTCTTCTACTTTCTAGAATCTGAAGGAGGTGCCAGTCTTTTAGGTATAGGAAAAACCGATGCCATTGAATGGCTTGGTCGATCATTTAACTACGTCAAACCTGTCGCAAAGAAAGATTTTCCTCTTACTGTTAGGAATCGATATAGCTGCTTATCCGGTCCTTTACTTGACTTTAGGAAGGACATCGCCCGAAAGCAAGTTCAATTTCCTTCCACGATGCCTGTTCTCAGGTTTGAGGGAAAGGGTGCTAGGCTAGAGAGCTAATTCGCATCTGTTGGTGGTTAAGCCTTTGTGGCTAGCTCTGGTTCATTTGACCGAAGAGAAGAAAAAGACTGAAATGGGACCAGGAAAACACCCCACCACTAGAGCTTGCTTTGCTCTCGCTCCGCTCGCTCCCACCTGTCTTCTTCCCACTAAAGTGAAAGATCTTTCACTTCACCATAGCAGGAACCTCACTAACCTTATAGGCCAGTTACTCTAACCACTGGGATCCCCTCCAGCTTTCCCACCCACCGTAACTGAAACCTTCTTTTTTCGATCGGAATACGAATAAGATCAAAACATCACCAAAAAGAATTAATAACTTGGAGTAATTGGAGGTAATACTCACTTTGAATGCCTAGTTGAGCCAAATCTGTATATATGGAAGAGAGTAATTCTATATCATTCCCCGGTACCAAGCGGTCTATTATGTCATACGCCGTTCTTCCAGGTGGAAGATTTATATGATTAGAGTTCAATAATGGAGAGCCTATCACTAAGCTGTTCCTTTATTGTTTCGGCGACGCTTTCGTCCACTCGCTCCTGGTAAGAGGCCATCGTTAACTGGCGAAGCCTCGCGACTCGCCAGCTAGCGACTATAAAAACACTCAGTGGTAAAGCAGCTGCTGAAAGAAGGGAAATAAGATAGGTAAGTACTAGATCCGACATTCTTTATTTCTTTACTAAGATAAATTCAAATAAAAAAGAAAGTAAGTGGGGCCTTGCTGGTAGTAGACCAGACCCAAGCCCCTCTATTTAAATATTGGGGTTGAAAGGAATTCGGGGGGTGCTAAGGCGAAAAACTTCTACAAGACCTTGCTCTTCCCAAAGGTTGCCCTTGAAAGGCTCTATGCGACTATTGACGCCATTCGTCGCTGGCGTCTGGCCAAGAGTGAAGTGCGTTGGAATCAAAAAGTCTACTCCCTTACTTACTTAAAGAAGAGCATTTGACCTTCTTACCTGGTAGAACCGGGGGAAGTACTTCTGAACCTCTTTCTACGCTTTCTTCTCTTATTAAATTCTCGCAGAGATCTAGCAACGCGGCGCAGATCATTGGTATTGGATGTATCGTTAGGTTGTGCCGAGTCAAATCTGCTCCTTTTTTTCCATTGCAGAAAAGAGATCCCTTCCCCCCGCTTTAAAAAATGTTGAATATGAAGTCTGTGGGGCTGCAGGTACTATGGATCCTCTGACTCTCAATCGGGCTGGGTTGCCTTCCCAGGTCTCGCCGATCTTGCCTGTAGGTCGTGATGTGCCTCGAGATGGCCGTCTCCTGCCCCCCTGCCGGTGGGGAATCCGCTCCCGGGTTGTCGCTCTGCTGCGTCTGGCCCGTCCTCTAGGCACCTTTGGAAGGCCGGGAGTGTGACAACGTACACGCTTCCCTTTACTCCATAGGGCCTTCTCATCAGTTGCAGGGTTTGGTGGCCCGAAATTGACTTGGCTTCGCCAAAAGGCCTCATCTCTAGAAGCCCGGCTCACGAGGCGTCCCTCTCGCAGTAGGGTTCCAGACCTCGCCTCGCTCTTGTGACATGCTATCTTTCCCCTCTTTATTTCCAAGTAAAGGGTGAGTCCCATGCGTCAGTTTGTGGATCGCGGTCTCACGCACTAATCCCTACAGGTGCCCGTAGTAGGCCGGCCGCCTTACCTAAACCAATCATCATATCGGCCCCTAAGCCCCATTGCTGGAAAGGCTCGGCTTCAAAACCGTACGTGGAGCTTCCGCCTCATACGGCTCCTCTAGGGATAGGGATGGAGGTAGGCCCAGTCCCGGCTTGTGCGGTTAAGGTTGTTGTACACGATTTCATAAAAAAAGAAAGAATTGGGAGTTGGCGCCTGCTTGCTTGCTTACCAAGCGATCCTGCCTTTTCACTCCTCGACATCTCCAAGAGGGGTCTTCGATCCGCGCCCAGGGAGAAGATTAACCTTATCTTATCCCCAGGCAGGATTATAGGAAGAAAGAATTACCTATGTTTCCCCCGATCCCGGTTGAATTGCTCCCAATTCTCTTGTTGGAGAATGGGAAGTCTTTCTCGGAAGGCCTGTCTTCGAGCTCGGGTCTCCTCGAAGCGGCCCCGTATAGTTGGGTCGACCCGTCACGCCTGAGCCTCGACTTCCGCTTTGGGCATCTTCCTCTCGTCTAACCTCATCCAGGGCCCGGCATTCATTGATTCGCTCAATAATTTGGTCAATGCGCTCCCCTAAAACCCTCACTTCCTCTAAGTTGGCCCGAACTTCGGCTGGAGTGGTGGGGGGTCTACTCTCCAAAATTTCGAGGTCCCTGTTTGCCTCTTCAAGTTGGTCCATTAGTAAGGAAAGCATCGGGTTAGGACTCGGTGTCCGGTTAAGGTCGACCGGTTGATTTGCAACAGGCGCCTGCGCCGGCACGTTGTCGGGCTGGTGCGCTTCCATAGGATTCGAAAGCGCAGAGCACCCATGCGCATCTCCCGATGGAGAGACCATTTGATCCCCCCAAAAAAAAGAATAAGGAAGAGCTCTGCAAATCCTAATTTAGACAAGAGGGCGCGGGCTCCGGTGGAGATTAGAGCCTTCGAAAGGAAGGCCTGAAAGAAATTCCAGTCCCATCCCAGCCCAGAAGAATAGAGACATAATAGGAAGAAATGAGATAAAAACTAGAACCATAGTAGTAAACCGGGAAAAACGAGCCATGATACGACTGAGAACTACTTTCGTACGACCAGCGCGGTTGTTCCTATTTAATTTTCCCCTTTCTTCGAAAGCACTCACTGAGTTACTTACGGAATCTCAAATCTCTCTCGACGCCAAGAATTATGTGTCCAGGTCGATTAGAGGTTCGGTTTCCTTCTCCAACCACCTTTTAGCGTTCTGGGCCCCTGAAAAAGAAACCCGAAATCAAAAAGAAAGAAGAGAAATTTGGACATGTTTCCCGAGAGAGGTCGCCTTCTCTCAGGCCAGCAGTCTTCTACTTCTAGTCGACTGCTCTATGACGGGCTTCCTTATTTCATGGGCTCTGCTCACTCGTCTACGAAAACAAAATGCATTAAGATTTAAAACTTAAACTTGTCGTCAAAAAAAATGGAAATAGTGAATCAAGATTAGGCGCGACGAAAGAATTGTCCTTGTCGGAATCGTCATATCCTGCCCATATCTATTCTAATTGATTCGAAATCTTAGTCGTTCGTTTTCTACCCTCAGACGGGCTACTTTCCTCCTTTCAAAATGAAATTGCCAATCCCGCTCTTCTTGGGCTCGCCTTCTCTCCTCCTGTTGGGCAGAAGCTTCGACGATTCTTTGACGTTCTTGCTCCAACTCCAGAATTTCGGCGCCTCCGTATCTCATCCGTTACCCGATTCCAACTGAGGGGCAGGCTCCTGCTCCGGGGCATTTAAGTCGATGTCGAGAGGAGGGCGGTTCGGCATTTAAGTCGATGTCGAGAGGAGGTCGTTTCGAAGAGCCGCCCCCCTACGAGCTTGATGCGGCGTAACCTTCTTCTGACATCATCATGTTCCCTAGAGTGAGGTCTCCACAAAAAAGAAAAAGTTCTATCATCCCATGCAACCTTAATAAAGACATCACTTTCCCTAGCAACATTGATTTCATTTTCCAAAGAAAGAGATCCAAATCCACCTCGATTAGTAAACAGAGACAATAAGAGAGACTGAGAAAGGTCAAAATGAAAAGAAAGAAAAGACTCAATCTATGAAAGATCGAAGTAAGCTGTCGCTTCGAAAATGTGAAATATTTAAGTTAAGAGGATCCATTTCGGGAACGTGGAATGTAAGAGAAATTCAAATGTTATAACTCCAGTACGTCAGGAACCATCAGAAAAAGAAAGACTACCCTCCAAGAAATTGTATAACTTGGAGAAAGTATTCACTTTGCGTTCCCTGAGAAAGAAGATCACAATAAATATAATATTGTGTATGTGTAGAAGGCTCACTCTTGCTTCTCCAAGTGCGCTTACCTCTTGGAGATTGACTCCTGTTGGTAAGTTCACATCCTCAGTAGTCTCTCTATAGACTCTCAAAAGAATTGAGAGTTGGTCAACGATTTTCTCTTTAACAACATCTATCGTTAGATCAGTTACCTTTGTTTCCATATTTTGACTATTCATTTGATGGATCATTCGGCCAGCCCTAACGGCTACAAGAATAGCTACAGGCAGAGCCAAACCCATCCTAGAAACGAAATCAGCAACGAGTTGATCCATAACGAGTATTAGATTGAAGTTCTCTTAAAGAAGACCGCCAACTCGTATCCCGAAGATACAAGACAAGCAAAGCGCCCGGTCCTCTTCTCTTGTGTCGAAGTGTGGTGAGGCCTCACAGAAGGAGTGGGAAATTGGGGAAAAAGCCGAAACGGAACTAACGGAGATCACGGTATACTCCGTGCTGCGAAACGGGCCAGTACAATACCACGTCTTATTGAGGCCATGAAGACGGACAGCGCTTGCCTTGCCTCTTGCCTATATTATATTTATATATAGGGTAGGGTTCTTTTCGATCTTGTACCCAGTACACTGAACACCAACCCAATCTCGACAAAGAAAGTGAACTTTGGGAAAGATCTATCCTACACTTGCATCCTCGCATAAAAGAAAGGACTCAAGGGTTCATAAGGTATAGTAAAGGTTAAGGTCTTTACCTGGACGGATCGGATCGAATAGAGCCCTATTCTATCGAGCTCTTGTAGGTGCGCCAAGTTTACTCACCTACTATATTTCTTAGTTTGATTTTTGAAGAAGTTTTCAATCTAGTTTATAAACTAAAATGTAACGATAACCTACATAGGACCTTTTTGTTTAGGATTTATTAACTGATTTTTCTTTCCTCTTGTCAATTCAATTGTGTAAATGAAATTTCAAAACAAGCAGAAAACACGTTTTTGGAAAAGGAAGAGCAATTGAGAGAGAACCACATGCAGAACACATAGAGAACTCTTGTATGTATAGAAGATTGGAAGCTCAGCTTTAAGTCAAGAAGGGTAGGGGAGTCGCTGCGCCTACAATCTCGACAGTTGTGGTTAAAAGGTTTTTCTTTTTTTCACGCATCTATTAAGAAAGGCAGAATCCACACTTTTATCATTTTAAAATGCCCAAGAGGCCTGGTTCTGGTTCAGCATGAGGAGATAAGGATAGAAGTTATGAAATTGTTATCACACTTATCCATCTTATCGAGCCAACAGCATATAGGAGCAGTCCACCAAATATTTGAAAGAGTCCCCGAGGCACAAAAAAAATGATTCAATTCAATCTTTTAAGCTATCTATCAACAACAGAGGGGCTGCTCATAGTCAAAAGCTACTAGATTAGATGGATTCCAACTGAACTTAAACTTCTACTTGGTTGATAGATTCAGGGGTAGTGCTGGAACATAATTAAGGACGACCTCCATCTCCATATGGTAATTGAAGTCGAACAGGAGCAAACCAGATGCAATTCAATCCTTCTTCCTGGCAATGATTCCCAAAAAAGCAAAACCTCACTAGACCGAGGCCCATTGCTATGGGGACTACACTGTATAAGAGAATGACTAAGGTAATTGCCAATAGATTGAAAGACACGCTGGCTCTTTAACTTTAAAAAGGGCGCCCTCCTAATCTCATTTGGATAGGAAGAGATATTGATGATTATCCCAAGGAGGCTTACTAGTCAGCTGATAGATCAGGTGAGCCAGCCATGATCACTAAACTCGCCAAACCAGGCATATGATAATGTTAATCATAGGTTTCTATATGCGACAGGAAAATGGGATTTGCAGAGTAGGATACGAAAGTTTTTTTATATACAATGAATAGCACCTATGATCCATGGACGACCAGTGGGGTTCATAAGAGGAACCAAACAAAGGTCTGCAACAAGGCTGTCCCCTCTCTCCATATCTCTACGGCTGGTTGCAGATGACACTGTAATAATAACAAAGCCAGATAGAGAGACTTTTCGAGGCTTCAAAACTGGGACAAGACTTTTTTTACTTTGGTCATGTTAAAACCCCAGACGACGACGGATACTAATACAACTGGGATTCAAAGAAGGATTAACAGACGATCTATGGACTTACTTGGCTTGGTCCCAGTTTATAGGCATTAAAGAAATCTATAACTAGTTGGAAAGGGCGCAAAGAAAGCAGGAAAAAATGCAGTCAAAAGAAGCCTGCCTTAGTCTCAAATAGGGCTTAGCCTCAATGGCAGACCAACTACCAAATGCGGAATGACGGTCGTGAGCCGGTCCTTATGGAATTCCTAGGCGTGAAGGTGGACAAGGTGGCGGGAAGCCTCTTTATATGGCGTAGCCCTTCGAGTGAAGCATTCGATTATGCGTGCTGGCCGCTCATCCTTAAAGTAAAGGCCGGGTTGAGAAGGAAGAGAGAAAACTTCCTCATTTTAGAAGGCTATATCAACGGGAGCCTGTCAAGGCCGAGGAGGCCCGCTACCGTGCTAACCCCCTTCCCTGGCTAGCTTGCTTTCGCTTGCTTCGTATCCGGTTTGGAGCCATCGTCGCAGTTTAGGTTTTAGCATGCCTTGGCGAGGTTTTGCTCTTTCTTGGGAGCGTAGTTCCCTCTCCCTTTGCTTATCTAGCTTTATGTTTACGGTTGCCCCAGTAGCTTTTATGCAACGGGTGTCAAACTACCCTTCCTCCAAGATGGAAGTTTCGCTCCAGAAAATTAGATATTTAGGAAAAGCCATTGGAACCGAGTATAATAGCCCCTATAAGGACTCAGAGCCCTTTTGGAACTTCTTCCCGCCTACGCCTAGAAGAAAGGCTTTCTTCGTCTGTTGTTACGGATGCCCATTCAAAAGATTCATTCCCTGGTGGATTGATTTGGCTATTGCTTGTCAGCCTCTTTTGGCTTTGGAACATTCATTTACTACTTTTTCCTCCCACATCCTGACAACAGCTGGTTTATGGCACCGGGCTAGCTCATGAAGAAGTCGAATCGGAGTTGTCCAGAATCAGATCTCCTCAGAGCACTCCAGCCTTCCTTCGCCCGGGAATGGTGACAGTTGTTGCCTGCCTTGCGGAGCTTTGCTTTGAGTCCTTTCCTCTCTAGATCTGACCTCGCCCAAAGGAAGGTGTAGGTAGCATAGCGAGATGCTTCACGCAATTGCGCGAAAGACTACCTAAGCTCAAGCAGCAGATACTACCACATACAGGAGAAGAAGCTATAGCTCGAGCTATAGCGCTTATTAGGAATTGTCCAATTCAATGAATTCCAGGGTCAGAGGGAGAGTCACGAAGGGCTATTCTTCGATTGGGTATGATTCAACTTTAACCTTCCCAAAGGGATCAATGGTATACCGAAGGAAATTGCTCAAGTTTAGTTTCGTTAGGGACCGGGTCTACGTCACTTTAGAGGTGGGCCTTGGCTCGATTCCGAAGTCATGAGAGAAGGGCGGTATCCTAATCTTTCTTTTCTCCTAGGATCGAGAGACCATTTCGCTCTTCCTGCCTAAATAAAGAAAGAAAGGTCTTTCTCCCATTTCCCTAGTCGAAGAATTGCTCTATAGCCGAGCTCTCAAGAGTCTTTTCTACCATAATCGTTCTTTCCTTCTTCATCCTATCTGCTAGAGCAGTCAGTGTGGCATCTCCTGCATAGGAGTGAGTGTCGATTAGAGGCCTCTTTAGTGCGTGCACGAAATCTCTGTGACTTTTTGCACCGAAGATGCTATCTTTGTCTATGCCTAAGATAAGAGGTTTTCTATCTCCGATGGAAATCACACTAGAGGAGTGGCAAGCGCTCTTCTTAAATAAGATATTGTTTCAGGTTGCGGTTGCTCATTCTTTATGCGGGAGTACGCAGGATTAAAAACCTATGAACTAACACCCGATTATATGAATGAAATCAGTTGCAAAGAGGGGCCATTCAATAACAAGCCTTTTTTGTACATAATCACCTGTTTGTTGAATAGGGTTAAGTTGATTCGAAATATCTTAAGAGAACCCCAACAGGCCGACGAGCTCTTTCTCAGAATCAAGCTGGCAAATGCCCGCAAGAAACCCATTTATTTATCTATTTATCGTCTAGATGGGGTAGGTGTGAAGTCTACCTTCGTACAAGATCCAATCTCGATTATGTTTCTGCGGAAGTATCTACTCGTTACGGAATCTTAAGTATCAAAGTAATAGATGTTATGTTAGAACCTGGCGTTCTGGGCAACTGGGATCAACTTTCAGTAAAAAAGGGGGCATCTATGTCCATCCTTGACAGACCAACACCCGCCTTTGGGACGTACTAGAGTCATGTCTTTCTTTCCCGGGTCACTCTGGTTATATTGAGATTTCCCTGTGCTTTCTCTTAATGGGAGGAGTGTGCCCCGTTCTTCTCTATCCGGTCTCCTTCTCCTCGAGCATGGGGCATTTCCTAGTTACCGAATCCTACTCTTCCGCTCTCGCTCTTCTTTCTACAGGTACGAGTAGCATCCTATTAGAGGGGGTCCTCCCACTGCACTGGAGTGAGTTTATTCCAGGCAAGAAGACAGAGAGTGACCTTGAAGTGTGCTTCTTGTTCGTTTTCTTCCCTTGGCTCCATTCCATCCTTTATAAAGTACAGGTCCCAGGTCCGCCCTTTCCTTTGAATATGAGCTCTTAGATAGATATCAGCATAGCTTCGTAATTAAACTTCTCGCACATCTGCTCTGAAAGCGAGAGCTTGAGATGCATTGCTTGGGTCTTCATTGGGCACTAGTCTAGCACTCTCTCTTCGGTGTGAATAAGAAAGTGTCAAGTGATGGAGGTGTGGCTAGCTTGCTGAATCGCCTCCTCGTACTGCTAATCTTCTTCCCGCTAACTCATTTCTCTTTCGACCGGAACTCCTTAATCAGTTAATCCGGAAGTTCCCCAGAGTTCTTCCTTCTAAGAGGGTTGGCGCAAACAAAAGCAGCAGATATTGAAACTAATAGCAAAGAAGGCTAGGCTCCTCGAACCAGATTCTCTCCGATCTTCTACCGTAATTCGCTAATCTCGATGAAAGAGCAGGTAACTACATAAGGCAGCTTTCCCCGCTCTGTCTTGTCTCGATACGAGAAGGGCTGGTGCTAGAATACTAATTACTATTGCAGCTCTCGGGTCTACTCTCCCTTCCACTCCAGCCTTACCTTAAAGGCCTGGTTTCGTCTGGTAAGCGAGCTCTACTATATATAATATAGATACTGCCCTCTGCTGTTAGCGCTTTCGTTTGGTTGTCCTTTACCTTTTGTTCTTTCCATTCAAGCAATCCTGCTTTTTCGAGCTTTATTGGGTCTAGGTCTAGTTGAGACTGAAGTCAATGCCCCTATTGTAAGGAAAATGGCGAGAATCATCTTATAGAAGTAGTGCTCCTGATTGTCGCTACTGCGGGTAAGAAGATTTCTGCCCAGTCTTCCTAGTTGATCCTTTATCAGTCCGGGATGCCAGCCTTTAAAGTAATTGGTTCAGTTCCTCGGCTTCGGCATAAATGCAGTGCCCGTCATTCCCATCAGTACGGGTGAGGGGTCGAGATCCGTTATTAATGAATGTCTCCTCTGGCCGCTTCTTTTGGGGATTGCCCTTCTATCTCCAGGAGATTGCTGCCTTCCTCGTTCAGTGGGGAAGTCTATTCCCTCTCAATCAATGCCCGGGAAGGGAACTATGAGAAAGGCACTTCAAGAATACATACATCTGGAGATAGGTCATTTAGATAGACCGATTCCAATAGCGTCCCGCAAACTACCGGGAAGCCGACTACATAGGTAGGGGGCGTGCTGACATGCTTGACTTTCTCAATTAAGGAGGTCCGCTAGCTGCTTGAGCCATAAAGACTTCTTCATTCAACGGATTTCATTCATTCATTCACTGGCTTTCCTCTCTAAGAAGTCAGGTCGATCCAAAGCCATTGCTTGAAGCGATTTCCTTGACCGAAGTCTGCTACCGAAGCAGGATTGCTTGACACACAAGCATACCAACCCGAGGGAAGGTCAATAAGGATGGTGGTCGATCAAGCTATTCTATTAAGAAGTAGGAATCCGCTTCTCCATGCCCTTCCATTTTCAAGGGGTAGGCCCTTCGCGGCACACAAACAAGATTTTATTTTGTCACTGGCGCATTCGGTAGCCCCTTCTAGTGCGCGTACTAAGACTAAGGCTACAGCTCACTTCTTCCTCTTTCTTCTCTTATGCAATATCGAGTTAGCGTCTCAAAGAGCTTACTCTGAATGGGAAACTTCTTCTTCCCCAACTAACCCTCTGTGTGCACGTTCCACAAAAGAGAAAGACTTTGTTCATTGAGTGGGCTCTCTGGCTGTTGAAAGAGTAGAGGCTCTTATCTTTCTTTATAGGCGGCATGGCATATAAACGAATGTCGATTGGTCTAATTCGAAGAAATAACATAACTGGTTCGGTATAATAGGTCAACATAGGCAAGATAGGTTAGTCCTAAAGCACTCACTCTGATCCCCGACCAGTTCAGCTTGAATTGGAAGCCTAATAGAAAAAGCCGGTTGGAGGCAGTTTGGAGTACAAAAGAGTTTAAGTACTCACAGGTTCAAATAGTGACTTCGGGACAGAGATAGTGAATCCTTTTTCTTCGGAAAGGAAAGGACTCAGCATCCACAGCTCCGCCCGGCCTTTCCCAACCAGGAGAGCTTGAAGAGGACATATGGCCCAGGATCGAAGAAGCAACAAGGGAGAGATTCCACCGATTAGCCTTACCCGATGACCGTTAGCAGGAGTTGACAGGGGAAAGTACTTAATTACGGAAAGCGGTAAACAAAGCAAACAAGAGATGAACGCGTTACCATAAAACCAATACAGCAGGACGAGAGATTCACCGAAGCCATAAAGAGCAGCTTAACTTTAACTAAGAGATGCTAGTCCCCTATAGAGCTAGCAGCTAGAGGGAAGGCGGATAGGCCATAGACCGCAGGAAAAGCTACCCCAGACACTGAAGACTTATACGGCAGGGCAGGAGTTGAATTAAAGAATCGTACTGCAACTGCTGAAGAGAGATCAGAGCTAGTACTAGAGGAAGCGATAGCCCCACTACTCTTAGTGACTGGCTACTTTACTACGCCATTTTTCGCATCGAAGACATACAAGCGCACTCTCTCTGGGCCATCCGTGGGGCTTCCTCCGCTATGAAGCATAAGGAACTGCCTTCATGCGCTCTTTCTACTGGATTTGGATGAGTACCTTAGCTCTACCCCGAACTGAACTCCCCCCTCACCGAATCAAATATACCTAGCACAAACAGGTCTCATTTCAGCTGGGGCATAGCCCTTATCCTTCAAAAGCTCGGTAAAGACTCTTTTCGCATCGTTGCCGTAGCCTATTTCACACCCGCAGAAAAAGGAAAGATCATATCATAGAATATAGAAAACGGGGTTCCTATCAAAGATGGACCCTGTCGGAAGGTGATGGTCTTCGGTAGCTATAGGGTGAAGGTCTTTCTGCGGGAGCAAGGCGGTTCGTGGTCGCCGCTGATAATCCTTAAGTCGACCCTGAAAATAGGTAAGGATCGGCACGCAACCGATTCACTTTCTTGCATTTCGCTCATTCTTATGTACTCTTCATAGACACCATTGGACCGGTCGGGGACACTATCGTCTCCCCTCCCCCCTCGTGCAGTTTGAGTCTATTTGTTCAAGCTCAAGTTCTTCTGTTCAAATAATATAAATATATTATTATTTGGAGTTTGAGCTTCTGACCCCTATTCATTATCACTAACTTGGGCTTAGCTTGAGCTTCTAATTACTTATTGGTCTTTGTCAAGAAGCAAGCTACCTCCCTCAGTCGAAGTCACTCCAGTTATTGCTAGCCCGGGCTTCCATTATGATTACTATACCACGGGTCTTACTTAGTATAATATATAGTATACGAGTGTTGGATGATTTGATGATTCTTACCTCCTGGGTCGGGCAAGAACCCTGCTCGCATGATGTGCTCCTTACCCTATTCGCTTCGTTCCCGAAACCACCGAGTTATTTGATCATAGAAAGAGGCCCGTCCTATCATCTGTACGATAAAAGATGAAACAATAATAATTCAGCTGATTCCACCTTGTTGGGCTTTCTTTCTGTTAGGGACTGGACCTCCACTTTGTTCTTCAGAGAGATCCCGTCTTCCTACTGCCGGACAAGACTCTGCATGGGATGAAATTAACTTGTAGTGATCTATGCGCTTATGCGACCGACTCTTTCGCTCTTAGCTTTACCACGTGTAGGCAGGGAGCTTTACAAACCCCGGATAGGGCTTTGCAAAAGTCTTTCTCCAAAAAGAATAGATAGGACTATTTATAATAATGAATGCTCCACCGCGATTACTGAGGGTCAGATCGAAGAAGTTCTTTGTTCGTACTCATGCTAGGTCATCGGCTAGTAAGGACTACTGCTGACGAAGCAAAAAGGTATGCATTTGGTTCCGTCAGCCTTATAACTTGAACAGAGAAAGGTATCGCTTATCAAAGAAGGGGGTTGGACCGCTTTGCTTGGGGCACCCAAACCCAAGACCAACGCTTTCTTAATTGGGATCGCCAGATCCAATGCAATGGTAAAGGTAGTGACTCGGGGTTGATGGGGGATTTGGCCCGAATAATCTAATTCCTTAGATCTTGGTTTCGAAATCGAGGCCATAACAAGGACTTTGTAACAGGAATGCAGCCCTCGGTTAAGCGCGCTTTCCTATTTGTTCTTAGAAATAAAGTTACAGGGCTAGTTTTCCTGCTGGATGATTCTGAATCAACTACTTTGATCAGCCCAACCAGACCCCGGTGTTACCCTTTGCGCATTAGCGAGCCCCTCTCTTAATGGTGTAAATGCCCAATGCAGCTTTTCTCCTAATGGAAATGTCAAATGAACATCTTCGCAGATTCCTCGAGGCTCATCTTTGAAGAAAGTTTCCAGGAACAATGTTGTATGTAACCAGGATCTATAATCTATAGGATACCAACCTCCCCCAAAAAAAAGCCAGTACAGTAGCTCTCCTCTATATGGTTCACCTTCGAATTGGAGCTTTTTTTAATGGAAAGGGTTCTTTCGTGCTATCGGAGAGGGGTCGAACCCTTAACTTATTTTATTATGTTGTACATAAATAGAATCTATTTATGTTATGTAATATTAGAAAGAAAAAGGTGGCTGTTCTGTTAATGGGACCAAATGAGTAACTTTTATACTGATTCCTCTTTGAGGGGTTGATTTTGAATGACTTTCTGATTTCGCCCGGATTACCTCCACTCCCTTGATTCGGAGTCAGGAGCCCCTGTTCTTATTCGAAGGTCTTTGCTTACGCCGCGCTTCCCCCTCCTTTGGTCAAGGCTGGCGGAATAACTGACGATTGAAAGGTAAACGGGAGAATGAAATGGGGAGGTTGGAGGGTCTGCCTTACCGGAAATTGAGTATTGGAAGGAAATGAAAGGCTTTTACTAAGACCACCGAGCGAATGAAGAAGAGAAAGGTTTTGTTTGAAGCAGATTTGACTGAAGGGAGAGGAGGCGAAGGTACTACCGAACAATGGTTGTGGGCTGTACGAGGGCTTTCCTGAATGACAAGGGAAATCTCTATCAACTACGGGAAATGAAGAGTGAACGATGGCTTGGATTTCATGATGGCTTAGGCTAAAAGGGAAAGGGCTTTGGTTGGCCATCGCCCTTTGGTTTGGGCTCTTTCAAGACAACTCCTTCCGTTCGAGACTAGTTGCTGCCAGAGACCGTGGATTTAACTACTCCTCCCTCACCAGCAGGGACCCTTCTTCTGATTAGGCGCCGATACGGATTCATTCCAGTAGGGATTGCTCCTTTACTTTAGGTTTAGGTATCGATGAGGTATTTCCTGTAATTGCAGGGGCTCGATAGCGAAGAAGGAAAATGAGCCCTAGAATCTATCTCATGAAGCTCCGAGACCAGTTCCTCTAGGGAGCAATTACTTTTTAACTACAATATTCCTACGAAACGAGACGGAGGGATTAGACACTGACGCCTACTGACCGGGTCGGGCACGAAGGAGGAAAGGAGACTATACCACAGCTTGAGACTGGAAGGAGCCTCCGGCTTCGGTTGACGACCCAGGATAAAATAGAGTGAAGGGAGTTCATAGAATCTCCTGAGTCTGAGGCGTCTCTAGCCCTTATGTAGTAAGGTCCCTCCACGGAAGTCAACGAGTTTGATGCCCTTTTTTTCGAGCCCTTGAAAAGGTCATGTTTAAATAGTTCCAAGTCCGCGGGTCCAAGGGTGAGTAGCTGGAATCATATAAGGGCTGTAGGAACGGTTCACCCATAAAGGGAAAATGAATGTCAGAGAAGATGTTGGCCCTATCAGAGAAAAAAGCCCCTCTCTTCTTACCCAGTGTTCGAGTGCCGGTTTAGTCAAACCAAGGAAAGAGAACCTCGAAGCCTTTCTCTCGGAGATCGGTCATACTGTCTAGCTTGATGCTGTCCTTTTACCAGCCCCTTTATTCTGAAAAGGAGGATTTTCTTTATGATGCTGATTCAATGGTTTGTGGGTGGTCTTGGTACCTCATTGAGCTGTGGTCAGTTCGCTTTAGCCAACCTGCTAGCTAGTCAAGAGTATTTGATGACTTTGATTTCGCCTCGCATCCGCCATATCGATAGGAAGCGGGGCGAGGGTCTTTCATTCGAGAAAAAGGGATGTTCAGGGCCGGGCCTTTCGCAGCTTTCTAAAGGAGATAATTGAAGAAAGTTCTAGCCCGAGAGAAAAGAAAGATCAGATTTGCGTTGATTTTTCCAACAAAACTAAGTACTTTTTGGTCTTTATCATTCAGAAGACTCAGTCCCACACTCTGACTTCAATGATGGGAACAACCTCCGCACTCCGGCGCTCCAACGAACAACAGTTCTCCGCCTTACTATACTATATATTTATCATAGAATAGGCGGCGAAAGCGCCACAACATATATATATCTTGTTCCGTGCTATTGAGAGATAGGGGACAAAACGCCCTTAGACCTATACCGGCGGGGAGCAGCGGATACACTTCAGAGATAGGAAAAAGGTTCACAAAAATGAAGAATCAAAGCATGTAGTTGGGAATGGAATGCTACTGAGGTCAAATCCAGAGTGAAAAAGGCGATGGCGCTTGCCGTAGAAAGAGATTAGACCGGTTTGGTACTCCAACTACCTATGATAAAAAGTTTTCAAGACAAATCCGTGAGTCTAGTCATGCTGCTTCAAAAGAATCCTCTGGGTCTTTTCTTCCTATCTGGTTCTCTGGAACCGGTGAAATCCTATGTTCATAAGCACACTTAGCCTTTCAATAATATCCAACCATTTAATTTAAAGAAAGTTTTAGACATAATTAACTACACTTACTAGTCGTTGGGCTTTTGCACCAGGCTACTTAAGGAGTCATTATGAATACTCATGTAACATTTGACTCGCCCTATTGCGTAGCTATAACACTACACAGGGGGGGGCGTCCAAGATGCTAACTTTGGAATCTTAGTCACTGAGGTTAAGGGTTAACCTAACCAAAAGGAACTAAGACGACGTAAACATAATCATAGATCACTGCTGATTATGTCGCGTCTAGACACAGCTAAACAACACTCCATTCGGAGGCGCTCAGCGTGTGCGGGAGAGCAATCTCCCCACCCTCACTCACTCAGTATCACTGAAATACTGAATGGTGCCTAAAAGTAAAAAAGGGACAAGGAACGAGTAGAAAAACAATTCGAATTGGAAGGAAGGATTCAATCCATCGTAGAAAACTCCAGTGCGCGGATGCATAGCGTCGTAGCATTCTTGGAGACGGGTGAGAGTCGGAATGAGCTTAGTCAAGACTGACTCCTATTCATATTCTTCCTACTTGCTTTCCTATTCCAGATGGCTTTACTTACAGCGGGTGTGCTGACTTGACCCGAGGAGATCCGATTGCTTGTGCTTATGTACCAGTTCCTATTGCTTGCTTTACTATTCTGATTCCGATTTCTATTTCTATTGGCAGCTGGAAAAGAAAAGCCTTTCGTTATCTTAAATCGACTAGTAACGCGATGTCTTCCCATAAAAAACAACGTCCGACCCCGGGTCATAACAAGCAGTTTTCGGCAACGGAATCGGCCAATGCCAAGACACTTTTCATTTGACGCGGATCCGGTTTTGCACCTTTTGTGATTTCGATAGGCATCGCACCCTCACCTCAGGATCAGAGGGCTTGTTTGAGCGCTGCGCTAGGGGCACCACAGAACGGAGAGTGTACGAGCGCCCCTTTGCTTTGTTTGAGCGTTTTTTTTCTTTGTTCGCTTCGCAAGTGACGGTTGTGCTCCTCTTCCTTCGCTGCTTTCGTACACCAGGGGGATAGAAGATAAGGTAGGCTAAGCCGGAAAGAGAGAGCAGTTGGTTCTATAATTGAAATAATGGAAATGCTCTGTCGTAGAGCTTCGCTAGCAGTGTCGAGCTTTGCTCGCGATTCGACTGGAACTAAAGACCTGAATGAAAGTTCAGAGCTCTCGCGCTGCTATCTAAAGAATGAATAAACCGCTACTGAACAAGAGCGAGTGAAGTGAGTAAGCCCCTTTAGAGAAGAGATAGGGGCGAGCCAAAGAGAAGTTGTAGCAACGAGCTACTAATACTAAGGAGTGACTGTGTTGAAGCTTCAAACGTAGGGCTCGCGACGACTTCGAGCGAACCCAACCCATTTGAGGTGACTGCTGCTGCTTTCGATGCCGAAGACACAACAGTCGGTACTGCTAGGGACTCCTTTTTGGCACCGGGATAGGGTGGCGCAAAGCGAGTTCGATCCCTCCCTATATAATTATTATACGTAATTATAAGAAAGGGGAAACGAATCTCCTCAGATTACACAGAAAACCTGATTCACCTATAAAAATCAAAGAGAAATCTTTATAATTCCTAATTAAGGGGACAGAGTGAGGTTCGACGTAGTTGACTGCACACCAACCGCTGTTTCGCTAGCTTCTCATTTCGACGAGAGACCCGCGGAAAGTCGTCACGGCCTCAGAAGGTTCAGCCGAGGGATTGGAGGGGGGGGCCAGCCAGGTTCAGTGTCAGTAGGACTAGCCTTTCTTTCCTTATTTATAGAGAAATTTCATTTGCTCATTTTCAACTAGATCAACGATTGGAAGATCGGATATGCCCCATCGCCTTAGTCGACTTGTTCCTGAGATGAGAAAGCTTGACTCGCTTATCAGAGCTTGGAAACAGACTACGCACTTAGAAGCCCTACTCCATTGTGGTTGCTTGCCTTCATAACAGTAGGTTCGGTCAGCAGAGGGCTCTCCGGAGAGAGACTGATGTTGCAAATCAAAGATCTCGTACTACTTGATATAGGGATACCTGGAGATTCTTTTTTTCTTTTTTATTTGAATAGAAAAAAGAAGAAAAAGGGAGAGGAAAAGGAATGAAAGAACAATCCTTTCCTTTTTTAGATTATAGTTAAAGAAATCCGAGGCCGATTCGGTTCTTAATTGAAAAATTATGCGGAGTCCATGAGAATTGATATATCATACCAGAAATCCAATGGGTTAACCAACCGGGGAAAGGCTCAAGAATAAAAGGAAAAGCGCCAACATTTGTTCCTTTGTTTCATTAAGGACTTGCGATAGGGGTTGCCCCCGGATTTTACTGAGTAATAATAAGAAGACTAGTGTGCTAAAATGAAACACACAGAAACAGAAAGTGTTCTGAACGTCCTTCAGAATACAAAGGATAAGAAGAACGTTCATAAAAATCTGAAATAGGAGAGGATTTGCGCCTTCGGCGTGGTGGCGCAAAACCAAAAATAGAAGGCGCGGCGCATCCCCCTGCCATGGGCAGTAGTCGTTTTAATGTAACACCAGTATCCATCGGATCATAAGACCCATGGAGTAATAAAAGAAGGAGACTGAAAAGCAATAAAAAGAAGATGCTTTTCTTTTTTGATAAAAAGAAGAAGATATCGAGTAAGATTATCTGAATTAGAAGGGAAAGTGCCAAGTCTTGCATTTTTGGATGAAAAAAGTATCGCCCGACTAGCAGGGCTAGAAAAGCGATATCATAAGGAAGAAAAGGGAGAAATGCAAGACCTAGGATTAATAAAGACAACATGACTGCTTCTGGTGATTCTCTACAAATCACCAGAGTCGCCACATTGCTTAAAGAAAAGGAGAGTCTGTGGACTTGGATCTACCAAATGATAAGAATGCCTCTGAGATTCAATCATAAACGACTTCTTCTCCAGTTGAGGCATTTGAGAAAAAAGAAATTATTCCAGAAAGAGACTCCTTCCTGTACGAGGAGTGAACAACTATAGTTCTCTATAGAGAACTATTACCAAAGCATGGGAAAGATGCACAAACAAAAGAAGAAATGAAAGTCCTACAACTTACTACATCCCTCCCAAAAGATTGACGTAGACAGCCATGGCCTGTATGTAGCATTCACCCGTTGGCCCATGGAAATAAAGATCCCTTACCTTAGGGCATCTAAAACAATAGGTAAGTTGTCGGTATCTCCAATCACTTCCCGGCAAAAGGCCGGTAGCGTCCAATCATTTGGAAGTGGATTTTGTCTAAATGGAAGAAGTTCCGACATACGCGCATAGAGGCAGCTTTGAGCGGAACTCAAAGCATTCTGACATAGGATCTTCGGGGTTTTGCCCCTCCATACGGAATTGGCTAATGCCGATAGAGAATTGAAGAGTGCAATTTGATTCTCACGTCTGTCCATATAGTTCATTTTTGACTGCTCCCCTCTCAAACTGAAGAGAGACTTGTCGGAAATCGCCGGTTGGTTTTTTCCAACCAAGAAAGACATGGGAGAATAGAATGAATCCAATGCATTCTTTTCGATACAGTAGGGTACACTTCTCCCCAATATGAGATAGGTTGCAGCTATAGTCAGAACTCCAACTGGGACAATATAGTTTAAACCATCTTTTTCTCTTTATATCGCGTTATATTAAGGCTTCTACCGCCTCCACTAATACAGTACAACACGAATTTTGGGAGGTTTCTTTTCTTCCTCTCTTAGTATTCATGCCTTTGTCCGGAGGCCTTCTTGCACCAGCTCTTAAAGAGAAAAGCACTGTTTAGCTTAGTTAGCTTAGATCCTCTTTGAGATGAAATGCGGAAAAGTCCTAATCAAAGGCGAAAGGCGCCATCCAAGCAAAGTGGGAATACCCAGCAAGATCCGACCAACAATCGAGTTCATACCCGGCGTGAGGCTTTAAAGAAGAAAGCCCAGGCTCAAAGGCCCTGTCATATTGTCAAGCCTGAGAAAGCCTAGCCCGCAAGCCTGCTTCACCTTCACTTCCTTCCGTACCTGATTCTTAGTCTGCTCTAAAGGCAGCCAGTGACTCGAGGTCTTCTGGAGTGACTCTCGGGTAATTTCAATGGTTCAGCTCTGGTTCAAATGGTATCCGGGGTATATCTGTTATCTGTTGTTCACGAATCCGTTTCAGGTTTTCAGGCATACCCGGTCTTTTCTCTTTCAGTTGCTGCTCCGGGGAAAGGACGTAAGCAGCAGCACCTCTCCCTTTCATACGAAACTTGTCATTTTTCCCTGACCTAGAAGCTCCTAGAAATAGGAAGAAGATCTATCCAGTTAGATAGAAAGCAAGATTAGACATAAATAGATTGATTCTAGACTATTTAAGATAGATGGTTGGCTAAGCGTTGGATTTTCATCCTTCCCCCTTCTTTCTTCAACGGAAACTCTTACTTCTAAAAAGCGGCTTCGACTTAAACAACCTGTCCAATACGCCAGGAATGACCACGGAATTTAGAACATGGTGGTCGGAGGAATAAAAACCTTGCTTTCAAGCCAATCGAAGCCATCTCACCTGGAGATGTAAAAAGGAGAATCCCGACCGAAAAATCCCAGAAAGGAAAGAGCAAGACCAAGGAATCCGTCCCAGAGCCCTCGTCGAGTCAACTTTATCCTCCCAAGAAAAGAAACCCAAGAAAGGTATCTCCTTTTCGGTCTTTCGTTGTTTAACTCCCGCGGTCAAAAAATGAGTTGTTTTTCTATTTTGTAGACAAAAGTGCTAAACCCCCTACCCCTAAGTCCGCAATGTCTTCAGTTAGGAGAACCCGAGCTACCTCGAAGCGCACAGCTGCAGAAACTGCCTCTGCTTTGATTAAGAATAAAAAAAAGGAAAGACGAAGGCAAACCCACTGACGAAGCGTCTGAGCCTCTGGAGGTAAGTGAGGGAGAAAGTGAGCTGGCTGAAGCCAGAGCCTACAAAAGGATCCATTATTGGAGTGCTGCGCTTCTCAGGGCCCTCTGTCCTCGGCCCCGCCGGGGCGATCCAGTCACCCGGAGTTCGACGTTCGATCCATTAGGTAGTTCGCATCAGTTCTCGGACCGGTCTAGCACTCAACCCATTTTTTTCTATAGCGGATTTTGCTTTGGGGACGCCCGAACCCGAAGCGAAGGTGCAAAAGGAAATGAACGCATTATCCTTTAATTGCTCGTCACTAATCCGTTTCTAGTGATTCCACGTTCATAGTTCTTTCCATTTTGCCGGTCGGGAAGAAAGATCCAGAAAGATTCTCTCTTGCTTTATAGGTCACGGCCGAGAACGGAGAAATAGAGGAAGCAAAAAAGCCGGTTCATGCGTACCAACGGAAGAGTTTGATTGAAAGTCAGGTGTCAATTGCTTCCTGCCTTCGAGTGAGATGTAGCTAGGATATGATACCTATGCCTTAGTCTGAGACTTTTTGAGGTGCTATTGATGCCAAAGTTAAAAATAGCTCTGCATCTGTCCATCGTGCTCCAGCTCCGTCCTTTGCAGTGGTAGAACCTGGTCAACCCATTCCTACTACCTCGTAGCCTTCTGTGGACCTTTCTTTTATTATGATATTTCTGGTTAGAAGTTCAGTCACTGAATTCGCAGGCACTCCATCTGATGGATGCCCTTACTCTCATTCTAAAAAAAGGCAATGTCCCACTAAAGGTACGGGGGGTGGCGATAGACCTCGAGACACATTCCCTCCCTCAAACACAAAGACAGAAAAAGAAAGGCTTGCTGCGGAAAAATGAAACCTTCGACCACTTCGAAAACGGACGGAGAGCATTCACATAAAGAAAAAAGGGGGTGCCTTTAGGTTAGGGGCCAGTTAGACCAGCATGACCTCAAGTGATTGAACAAGGTCAGGACGACCCTCAACGAAGAAAGATAAAGAAGCAATTCCGCCTTCAAGGGGCCATTACACGATGCAAGAGAAAATGAGAAAGCAATGCCCCGACCTGAAAATCATTTCCCCTGACTTCGACCAATGACCCATGGTTCGACACCCGAACACTCCTCGATCTCCTTCAACGGGCTGAAATCACTCAAGGCACTGGCCCCTTAGCCGAATCAAAGACACTGGATTTATCCACTTGGAACATCATAGACTGGCTCCACGACACCGGCAGACGGAAAGAAAATGAAGTTCGAAAGATAGATCTGCTCATCGAAACCCAACCTACCGAAGGTTTTGACCTGGAATGGAAGGAGAAAAGCAAAAGACTAGTCCACGAAGAATAGCCCTAGTTAGGATCTCTGTCCCCTTCTTAAACTATGGCATGCCTCCTCTTCCTCCTAGCTAGATTCTCTGCATCCTGGCTTTCCGCTCCTACGCTTCCGGATCCTCCTACTTCTTGTGCCTACGCTACAGCTCATGCCAAAGAAGGACCTACTGAGGGACCAAGCACTAAAGGCAAAAGGATGCTTATCTGGATTAGCCTACTTCTTCTATGTTACGTCCTTCCCCTTTCTTTTGTTGTATTCAGTGGGTCAGGGAGCCCGTGCTTTTTCTTACTGGGAAAGACGTCGCTAGCCTAAGGCAGGCTTCGCTATCCTCCCGAAGCTGGCATTTTCCAATGGTTTTTGCCCACTCACTTATATGGGTACAGGGGGCTTGACTATATTTTACTTTATTTAATTAAGTTTAGCTGGAGTTAGAGTGGGTCGATCTAGCCGCCCTAATTGATTGACCCGGTTGAAGATCACATTACTAAATCCGAATGATGATTTCATAATCGGTGTGAAATGGAAGATTTTCAGAAGTCAGATAGACCGTTGGAAGGGCTTCAGCCATTGGCAGGTGCTCACGTCTACTATGGCTCTTGGCCTGGTAAGGGCCTAAACGACTTTCCAGGAATCTCTTTTCATAACAGACTGAGGCCGAGTCAAGTCAGAATGAGAAGAAGAAGGCAGTCGACCACAAGCCGACCATTACCATTATAGGGACCGAAACAAAAGGAATGAATTTTTTTCATCTCAACTCCCCAGGTGACCACCTTAGTCACTCATAGATCAGCAAATCCGCACATTTGAAGTCTTGTCGAGGAAGCGGATACTTTTTATAGTTATAGGCAAACTCACGTAATTCATTAAGGTTACCCAAATGGGAGAAGGGAATCTTTCTACACTAAAAAAGAAAGTGACTGATAATCATTTTATGGACCGTAATCAAAATAAAAACCTTTTCCTGAGCCTAGCTTCGAATCAACTCTTTGTTAATGGTATGGGAATGGCGCTTCTCCTAGATACCTCCTCTAGCTCTATTAACATAGACCCTCTTTCTTCATTCTTGGCTCGTAGGTCACAAGGCAAGAGCCTTCGGGTCTTCTATTTATTAGAATCGGGCACGGTACCTCAAATAGAAATTTCCATTGAGCGGATCCCCTGATTCTGGTTTAGCAGGATCTTTTCTTGACACCGAAAGTACATCTTTGGGAACGCCTAGACATCCATCAGTCAGGAATGTTGGGCACCTCGGCAAATCCACATATTTGGCAATGCTCCTTTCCTGAAAGCGATCGGACGGGTAGTTTAAGAAGTTAAGAGGAAGGCAAGTACTCAAACATAAAGCTTTGACGCAGAAAGATAGATGTGAAAGAAGATTCTAGCGGGCACTCTTCCTCTTTTCCACCCCTACGCTATAACTAATTCTCCGCTTGTAGACGCTGGATGAGACCAGAAGGTAGTAAGCGAGCTATCCCTATCCATTCCGCTTTGTTAGTTAATGTAATTACCTGTCCACTGACCATCCGCTGACCCGAGGCAAAGAACTGAAAATCCATTTCATTTGATAACTTGCTTGCCTTTTTTCTGCTAGTGGATGGGCTGGATTGCCTAAGAGGTAAAGAGACTTTCCTTGCTAGCTTGCCCGTCAGTCTTTTGACCTATAACCTGCTGGCTTAAGAGTGGCTGGAAGGCCTAAGTCCCTCTATCTATTGTTCGAGTAACTCCGTTCCTTTCAAGGAAAGCCTTTAGCAGTACCTTAGGGAAAAGCCCGTTTTCAAGCGGGTTCTAGGATTAGCACTCAAGCAAGACAAGATTCGAAAGCTAGCACTCTTTTCAAGCCTATAGCCTATATATGAATTCTTCTCAGCCATCCATATGGGAGTTCCCCGCCAGCCTGTGGGAGTGCCACTATCAATAGGTTAGCTTTGCTTTCCTTCTTGTCCACGCTTTGAAAGCTATAAGACAGATTCACAGTAAGCTCTTACTTATGAGGCTGAAAGAGAGATTGTTAAGTTAAGATCTAGTCTCTTGGGAGAGAAAATAAAATACACGGCGCCCGGAAGAACTTATTTCCTTTCTTAGCTTGTGCGAGAGTCACTGCGCGGGACTATACGGACTAGTAAGACTCTCTTCCCAGTACTAATCGATATCAAGGGGCGTGGCGCTTGCTTTCATCAAGATCCGATTCAGAGTGAATAGGCACTGCACCTGGGATCTCTTTCAAAGGAAGGAAAGAGGCCAAACCAACCTACCCATGAAAGTAAGAAAGAAGGAAAGGACTGAATCCGCTGCTATTGGTTTACCGCGTAAGGATTTGCGCTCTCCAAGCAAGGCCGTTAAGGGCGGTAAGGCATTAGGCTGTGGTAAATCTAAGGATTGGGAATGAACGAGGGCTTTATCTCGCAGTAAGGAGCAG
Organism: Populus euphratica; assembly: GCF_000495115.2. NCBI lineage: Eukaryota > Viridiplantae > Streptophyta > Magnoliopsida > Malpighiales > Salicaceae > Populus > Populus euphratica. The sequence goes on along the minus strand of NW_011499963.1, from coordinate 144,635 downwards.
CAATTAAGCTTTCAATATCGAGAGGAAGGTTCAAAACGTGAGATGGAAATCAATGGGAATAAGCCCTGAAACTACTTTTGCGGCTTTTCAGCCTTCCTTATGAATCGAATTAAAGAAAAAGACTCTTCATTTATTTATGGAAACGGACAAAGCTCTTTCTTTTCTTAGCTGTATATCTAGCGTCAGCATTCTAACTGGAATTTCGCACCAGTCGTCAAATTTAGATTCTGTCTTAGGGGTTCTGGCAAGTTTGACGAAGACAAGCAAAAAAGATTCCCGGACCTTCACGGACATCGAGGCAGAGTGCAGCCTCAGTTATGTTATTGGTCGTAGGAAACCCCAGCTTAGATGCCTTCGGGATCCTTCTGGTGACAAAAACACGATCCCAATGCCATTATCCTTTCTCGACCCAGCCTAAGGTAAGGCACTTCTTTTAAGCTCTCCTACGCTTTTATAAGGTCTTGGGGGCAATGAGGGTCCAGCGGAACTGCTGATATCTCTGATCAAAAAGACTGTTTGTTACCTATTTACATTTTCGTCCTTATTCTCGTACTTCCTAGAGTGGAAGGGATGAGTTCGACACCCGCTTAGCCACAAGGTAAGGTAAGCTCCAACACATGTTTCGTTAGACCGTCAGCGATTTATAATATAGAACTTGAATGTCCGCCAGTTCCAAGAGTGCAGTCTACGTAAATACCGTAACTTTTTACATTGAGGTGCTCTAAAGCCTCACTTATCATCACTGGTATATGTCTTATAGCAATTCCATCCATTGAAGCAATTAAACTGCCTTCCTAAAATTTGTGGAATCACCCGCAAAGTATAAATTCACTAACCAATTTACTCAAGATTGAGGTTGTCTCGTGAGAAACTCCTACTTTATTCTACTTGCTCGACCTTGGAAATTGAATTTGGCTGAATAAGGATTTACAACCTTTAGGTCTTCTCCTGTATAGTGAGTCTAGTGCTTCCATCAAAGGAAAGACTCGGCTCTCACTTTGTTAACATAAGGCATCTATAGGACCTGTTTTCGTATGATGAGTATCAGTTCTGGGAAGGGGAGGTGCTACGCGCCTTCAATGAAATATTATCCACTGGTACATTCATTCAGACTAGGCTAGGGGCCTTCTCTTTATACACAGCACTAAGAGAAAAGAGACTAGAAAGATATAACTATAACCGGTTTGATCAAAAGCATTTTATTGAACTGGATTGCAAGAACTTAATATATCCTACCTTACCCCCAAAAGAGACGGGATTATGCCTTACAACCTTCACTTCACACTCGCTTAATAAATAAAGCAGGATACTAAATCGAAGATTCCACATCCCCTTTTTTGTGCAGCTATGAAGCATGGAGATGTCCTTTCTTTCTCTACACCTGTAATTCAAACTATTGCGAGCAGGATGCCAACTCATGTTCCTTCCACTAAACTAATATATAGTTAGTTGGTTTTATAAAGACTCAATAATGTTTTTTGAAAGACTCTTCCATATAAAAATTTGCCTAGTCAAGAATTAGATTAGGGCAGAGATTAGACAATGTCTTAAAAAAGGCCTTATGGAGCAACTGGAAATATCTTCACTTTGACGTCTGTCAATCCTATGACTTGCCCTAGAACTTGAAAATATCAAAAGCGCCCCAGCTGATTTGACGCGGATTTCTCTATCCTTTTATAACTTACTTGATTGGAGTAATTACCAGACTGAAACCGGGGTGAACCGGTGGAAAACTAGCGTTATAGGTCACTGTAGTTGGCTGGGGCTTGACTTATCCCAACTATAATACTGACTATGCATAGACTAAAGAAAGGGGACATTAGGAAAGCTCTCACACCGCCGATTCAGTGGGTCCTTAAAAGATACCAGGCTTCCGAGTGGCGGAACTGATCAAGTTGTATTCTTTGTTGAGTAAGAGATCAACTTAACTTAGAGCCTTACTTTTCTTATGCCTGGTTTTTATAGCTTGCACTGCAGCCAAAAAGACGGGGCTCTTATATTCGGTTAGGGAGTGACGGGTGAAGTTTAACGGCCAACTTCCATTACATTACTTGACTCTCGTACCACGGGTTCGATGCCGGATCCCTTGCTAAGGAAAGGACCGGGCAGATATTATGTATAAATGGTAGGTAGACTGGCGGCTACCCACTTGTAACTTTAGGGAATCTGGCCTGTCAGTATACATTAGTTGCGTTGAAAGACTCCTCCTGCCGAGGAGAAGGTAAGGAGACTACTACTAGCGATACCAAGCCAAGGTTGAAAGAGAAAAATAACAGGCAGCTGGTGAACCATACCGAGCTAAAGCAAGGTACGACGCTATCAAGCTTTGTTAGTACTCGACTGAAAGGGGAGGGTCTTTTGCCCTTGAGACCTCGTCAACTACTTAGTCGTCTAGAAAAAGAGAAAGCACAACAACCTTGATCTGCGGCTTTGAACCGATTGGAGGGAGTTCTAACGATCGTAGCGTAGGCCAAGCTGGTAACTCAATTAGACTTTCTTTCCCAGCTATGGATGGTGGGCCCCTATCTCTCCTCCTTAAGAGCCCTTAACGCATTCCATAACTGAATGAGCTTCCCCGGAGTAAAAGTCCGTGGACTACAACGCTGATCAATCCAACGAAATAATCCCGGCTAGGCATCAGGCTCGATTCTCGGGATCACTAATCACTAACAGAATCGGAAAGAAAGAGAATGTCCTTACTAAAAACAAAGAAAGTCGGATACTTTCAAGGAAATGGGATTCATTCGTATTCTTAACCTAAGGATAGCGAAAGAAAGAACAAGGGAGGCCTCATTCCATTAAGCAAGTCCCCGAGCTAAGAGCAGGGCGGATGAAGTCGACAAATCTAAGGGTAAGGGCCCTTTGCTTTTACTTTTAGTATCTACTTTCTCTCCGGGCCAGTCCTAAAAGCCCATCAAATTACGCCTTTCCCTTCCCTCAAGAGCTAAATCGACTGCGGATCTTTGCAGCATCGCTTATTCCTCCATCTTCTTAAATAGAAATAGCATCGGAGTCGTTCACTATTCTCTTTCTCGCTTTCTAGGTTTCGAAAGAGAATTAAGCAGAAGTGATCAACGAAGACCTAAAAGCAGTTATATAAAGCACTGCTGCCATTTCCTTTGCTATCTTTCAGTCCTAAAGTGAAAGTCAATCAAGAGGGTAAAGTAAACTCGATCTATCTTTCCGCCCGAACTTCTCACCTGGTATGTCCTGTATGCCCTACCAGGGGAATCCTGGAGTTACTGAAGGATATTCTGATTCAAGCTCTGAACAAAAGCTCATTCTTTTCTCTATTGTACCCTCATCGGCATCTCCTTACGCTGATTCAATAGCAGCTGGATTGTGAACAAGAGCTGAAACACGTGAAAGCTCAAAGCTACTGGTTCTGTTCTGTCATACTCTATTCTAGTTCTTTCTACTCTCGAGTTACCTTTCGAGCAGACTCAGAAAAAGAAGAAGCCCACGAAGCGGTAGCAGCTACTTCTTCTGCTTCTTCGGTTGTTGCCACCTAATTAGCTACGATCAATGAAAATATCGTAATATAAGAAAGCTGTGCCACGAACAGCGCTTTGCCCCTTCTATATAAGCTGCACTACGCCGAATGATAAAGATTTCCTGCTCCCATCTATTTGTTGTGGGGCATCCCATGCTTTCTGTTGGTCAACAACCAACAAGCAAACCTTATCTATTGTTTACTCGTACAGGCTTGACGGAGTTAAGCGGAATCCTTTTTCTCAAATATCATGCCTCAACTGGATAAATTTACTTATTTTACACAATTCTTCTGGTTATGCCTTTTCTTCTTTACTTTCTATATAAAAATATGCAATGATGGAGATGGAGTACTTGGGATCAGCCGAATTCTAAAACTACGGAACCAACTCCTTTCACAACGGAGAAAGAAGATCTGGAGCAAGGACCCTAACAGTTTGGAAGATATCTTGAGAAAAGGTTTTAGCACCGGTGTATCCTATATGTACTCTAGTTTATTCGAAGTATCCCAATGGTGTAAGGCTGTCGACTTCTTGGGAAAAAAAATAACTTTGATCTCTTGTTTCGGAGAAATAAGTGGCTCCCGAGGAATGGAAAGAAACATATTCTATTTGATCTCGAAGTCCGTGAAGGGCACAGGATTCAAGCCTGGATGGGGGATCACTTGTAGGAATGACATAATGCTAATCCATTTTCTACGCAGCCAAGGAATCGTAGTAAGATAGACAATAGGCTGAGAACGATTGGCTAGGTCGTTCGGAATCGATTCTTTCTCGATCAGAATAGTGGAATGGAAAGCACTACAAGAAAGATATACTCTTTTTCAAATCGCCCCGCGGTTCATAAAGTTTTTCGAAATTCTCTTATCTTTTTTTTTTTTATTTTAGTGGGGAGGTTCGGGAAGGGAGCGAGACCAAGAAGAAGAAGAGGAAGATCAGAAGCTAATCCTTGTCCGGGAAAGGCGTATTAGAAAGGATGTCCCCCCATAAGAATAAGAGCTTCAGAGGGAAGGTACGCACCTTACTCGACTAGAAGAGGACCAATCCGAAGGGGTCCTAACAAGGTCGGGGAGTTCTGTCCGTCTACTTTCTTAATATGGAACTGGGATTGAGACTTTCACTTTCATGCTAGGAGTTGAAGATGGACTAAGCTGTTCCCCCAAGAGCAGTCCAATCTTAACGAGAAAGAAAGTCAGTAGCTCCTCGAATTCCCGAGGCCGACCCGTAACACCTTCTACTTACTATGAACTAGGATCAGCTCATAACATAAACTCAAAGACGCCAGAAAAGCACATTTAACGCGGTTCATCAGGTTGTTCAGAGGCTCAGGCTTTGGATTAAATCATAAATGCACCTCAACCGAAGGTACTGCAAAAAAGGAGTCTAGTTTCATCTTCGAGATTCCCTGACTGTAAGGCATCCCAAGGAGCGTGAAGGATTTGAAGCTGAGTAGCCCGATAGCACAGGCAAATTGATTTGTTCGATTCGGCCCATCTTTTTGCGATTTAATAAGTAAAATAAAAGGCTATAACCTCTTCCTGCTCTTCCCAAGCAGCAAGAACAAGAGGGGATCTTGCCGATTCTGATTAACTTGCGAAAAACAGGGAAAACTAAATCACATCTTCCTCTTAATTAAGGGCTCGATAAGCATAAGCCTTTTCTATTAGTCCCACAGCTCCTTACAGAACACTTGCTACCGTGGCCTAAAACGCACCTTCGTAGAGGAACGTGCTACTTTATAAAAGACCGGGGCAAAGGAGCCAAGACAGTAAGACTGTTGCTAGCACGACTTATTGCTTTAAAATCTCTTTCTTCATATATGATACCGTCCGCTTTTATATCCGAAACTATAGAACAAAAGAAATATAGATATTCCCATGGTAGGAATAGGACAGTTGCACTAAGGAAGAGAGCTAGGGATTTGATAAAGGTGATAGGACAGGGTTCCAAACCTGCCTTAGTCTCAAATAGGGCGCAAGCTAAGGATATGTATACCTGGGTGAAACTTTTTTTATTGGGTTTATGAGTTGCTTGAACCGACTCATTCGAAAGCGTTGAATTCAACTGGAACTGATTGCTGAGATGTTCAGCGAGCAGCAGATTCAGCGGGCGAACTCGGGAGACAGCCCCAGAACCCGGCGAGAAAGATTTCGAAACGTGTATGAAAATCATACGAGTCAGTCATAGTTTTTTAGCTCTGAGTCCGTGATTAGTCAGCATAAAGAAGAAAGCTATCTCCATCCACTACCCCCTCGATGACTGATCCCGAATTCCTCCCAAAGTCATCTTTCCTTACCTATCCCCATAAAAAATCCCTATTGCAACTCACCGAAGAAAGAAAGGGCCTTGTAAGACCGATGTGAAAGGAAAGCGAATGAAATGTGGAGCACATCCAGAAGAATAGAATAAGCAAGCAACTTTTTTTTATAGGAGTAGTGGTGCTTAGGAGTTTGAGCTCTTACTTTTCGTAGTAGTAGTTGCTGGTCTAGTCTATTGGCGAAAGGAAGGTCACCGCTGCTTTTGCCTGATTGTCTGAAGTGAAGTAGCCTTCCCGCTTAGCTTTCATTTGACACTGAACCGCTGTTGCTGACTACCACCGGGATGTAACCGCTGCCCTCGGCCCTAACAGCTTATTTACCCCTTAGATGAAAAAGGTCGGACCTTATGCTATTCTATTCTTTTTTCACGTCAGAAATTGCGGTCCGGGTAAAGCTCAACATACACCTTCGGGGGATAGAGAAAAAGAGTGAAAAGGTCTTATTGTATTGATTCCCGAAGTGAACTTACCGTGATTGCTTTAGGAGTTTAAGAATGTCGAGATGAAAATAGAGGGGGATTAGCGTTGAGAATTCGAGATTCCAATCCACGAAACAACTGCTGCTTATTCAGGTACTGGCTAATGCTCCTATCGAAGATTCTCGAAACTCTCAATCAACTATGGGACTCCTTTCTGGCAGGGGAGATTCCTTTGATAGTTGTGGAGCTCTGTGGCTGGGATGTCCAATCTCTCGATGACAAACGACTCTGTGCTCCGGTGTAATAGCATGTGTACTAGAGGGGCTGAGTATTCATTCCATAAGGGCTAGCGAGTCAGCCAAGCGATTGTAGATTCTCGGAACATGGGTGAAGGTGATCCCCCTAAAGCGCTTGATCAGGTCAATGTCATGGTACGATATTGGGGCTCTTTGGTCTTCCATTCTCCCCCCTTACTCACCTCTCTCTATAAAAAAAGCCTTTCCCCTTTTCATAATAATAAGGTAAGCATCCAGCTAGAGCTACTGCTTCAACAATCAACTGAGCTCAGGAAGTCAGGTTAAGACGTCGACTTATACAAGGAGGAGATGAAAAAGAATTCCTGTCTTTAGAAGTCAATCCCACAAAACTACACTTGTACGCTTGACATGAAAAGTAGAGGCAAGCGGAGTCAAAGGCCGAGCCTCAACCAGCAAAGGGGGACAGCCATGCCAATCCAAGCAGAGCAACTAGAAGCTCACTCTACCTTTCTTTCTTTACCTTAGACTTCGTTCTTCAAGGAGACTCATGTGCATTTCCTCTGTTTCTTTCCTTGTGCCTTTAGTTGAAGTATAGGTCGTCGATTCTGATGGGATTTTTCCTTCTGTTGAGTGGTAAAAAAGGGATTTCTCTAGTAGGTAGCGACAAGAGGCTACATCAATAGCTGAAACTTGTTTTCGGCTAGGGTAGGCTTGGAGTCAGAAGTTCTCTCTTTCCCAACCAAATAAGCACTTTTGCAAAGTTCACCTTCCCGCGGTCAAAACAAGACTTGCGGATAACAATCAGACCTTACCAGGGACAGGGACCAGACTATATAGCCTAATTAACAAAAATTCGGGCTTGCTTTCTCAATTCACATCTATGAGCGACGATTCCTATATCTCTTGCTCGCTTCGATCGGACTCTGACAGCTTAGGGAAGAATGATGGGTCGCTAACAAGGCCCCTAAATGACCGTTCAGAAGGCCTACCTATTTTTTTCCCAATCTGTCACTTGCTCGTCCCTCTCTCATGAAAGATTGTCTCTCCTCTCCGGCTTTCGCAGTCGCTTCTGTTATGGCCCTTGATGCCGATGACTTTGTTTTCAGTTCTTCTTAGGAATGCGATTGATCATTACATTAGGTTTCCGCACCCTTTCGGATATGGCCTGGAATGAAAATCGTTAGTTCTTAAAATCTTGAGAGCCAAAAAAAAAAGAAAAAGAAAGCCCCGGCTTAACGTGCAAAAGAACGCATTAGAGAAGCCTTTGGCAAAGGAATTGGAACAGGAAGGAAGAAGCTTGAACTAAGCTTTCAACCCGCTAAGACGATCTGTCAACATTGATAGTAACACCACTGGGCAATAACATCTTTGTTTCACGTATTACCAGAGTCATCCTCTAGGTCTCTCGAGCCTTCTTTGTCATGCTTAGCTCTCAGAATTGGAAGAGAACACAAAACTATCGTTGGTACTTATAACTTCTTTCTATTGAAGGAACTTAGCCTCTGAACGAAGATTTGAAATAGTATAGCTCTCCCTCATCTTTTTTCTACCTTTAGGGTTGGCTCGAACTTCCGAGTAGGATTCACAACAACTAATAAAGAACTAAGGGGGAATAACTCTGAGCTTTGAGAATAGCTTGACGCCTTATCATCTTTAGCGGGATTGACAGACCAACTTGCTTTGAGAAAGTACTAGCTAGCCCTCCTTGGGACATCTGTACTAGCTGTCATCCTTACCTGGGATGGTATGGAAAAGGAAGCATAAAGAACCCTCTTTCGAAAAAGAAAGTCTCAATACGATGGTGAGACAGCTATTTATAGACAAGTCAGAAGATTGAATGTTGAATGGCACCGGGATCATTGGTTGATACTTCTTTGTACAGTGGAATTACGTTATAAAAGATCAAGTCAACCATAGGAGCTTCCAGCTGCACTAGTGGACAGAGAAGGAACGAAAGGAAAGAAACGAACAGATATATTCTTTATAATTTATTCTCCGAATATGTAGGAAAATACACTGATTCCTCTCTTAACTAACCGAACAGCTACACTGCAAAACTGCTAACACCAGAGCTATTCTTTAAGTTAAAAATGGACCAACCATACAGCTGCCTACTTTCTTTAAGCTGGAAACCACGTAGCTACACTGATTGGGCTTCTTCCTTCAATTCACAAATCAATTAATGGGAAGTTTCGGGTAGTCTTCAATAAAGAAGTATGACCTGAGCGAAGAACTAGTAACATCCTTTATCACTTAAAAAACACTATAGTCAGAGCTCCATACTCGTAGTTAACTCCCCTCCGCTCAGCGGCTACCAGAAAAAGAACAAGGAAATAGGAGATAGTAAGAAGATTCAGTCTATTCAGAACGAAATAGCACCTCAGTCCGGACAAAGAAACTCCTTTTCTCAAGGTCTCTAACCCGAGCACAGGAAAGATATCACATACTAACTAAGACAATCTTGGAAGCCTCAATTCAAGAGTTCCCACTGCCTGCTATAACACCCATACCTTTAGGGAGTAGGCGTAAACAAAGGCTTTCACTACCTTACACTACGGACATTTCCTTCTCTTCTTTGATTTCCGGAGAAGTTCTTGTAGCCGAGGCTTTACTATAGCTGACGCACTGATTCGAGAGATAAATGGCCTTATAAACAACATTACATAAACTAATGGGACGAAATTGTGATAAGCGAGAGGAACCTTCACCTTTTGGAATAAGGACAATGAAGGTAAGGTATGATTGAGACCTCTAGGTATGGTCCCAGAGGAAAATAAGTCCTATATAACATATACCACATTAGCCCCGCCCAGAAGATATTGAAAGAGGAAGCTGAAAATCCATCTGGTCCCGGTGTTTTGTTTTTGAATTGGGCATTGAGAAGATGAAATTTTTGATGTCGCTTTCTTCTGGCATGGAAATAAATCTATCATTTTCCTCATCTGTGACCAGATCCCATCAGCTTGGCCCGTAATCTAGGATTGTCCAACTTGTACAGATTATGAAAATAGGCAACTGTTTCATTCTGAATGTTTTGCTGCCCATAAACTGTTGAGCCCATCATCAAGCCTCAATTGTGATAAACGATTTCTGCTTCTGCGGTTAAGGGTTTGAAGATGGAAAACTTTATATTCCGATCTCCTTCCTTAAGTCAATCAACCCGAGACTTTTGACTCCAAAGAATTTCTTTTTGGAGTAGGCATTCATTATAGTATTTGCGTTTCGCACTTCAGCCTCTTCTTTGAGTTTCGCCAGATTGGGCCTGAATGCATTACCAATCTCAATCTGTAAAGCCTGTAATCTTGTCAGACTTTCTTTATCAATATTCAGGTCTTAATCCCCCACCACCGTACGATTCCATCTTCTTAATTCTTGAGCTGTCCTGCCCAGATTTAGGGAAAGTCTCAGGCTATAAGGCATCGGGGAATGCTTTTGCCAAGCTTTTCTGACCACGTCCACAATAGATGGGTGCCTTAACCAAAATTCATGGAACCAGAAAGGGAGCCTTCGAGGACCAGGGTCTGGGTCAGTCGAGAAAAGGATTTGGATCTTATTTTGCTTTAGCGAGATGATTCACCGTAGTATCACTAAACTTTACTCTCTAATCACCATTAGCGACTATCCGAAAGAACGAGAAAAATTTACATTTAGTGGGAATCCCAGTTGCAGGTCTCTACATTTATGATACAGGGAAAGGATTTTACTTTACCTACAATCCTCCTTTCAATTTGCTTCTGCTGAAACTTCGTTTTCAACCGAGACTAGTGCCTAGTGTCTAAGCCTCTGTCCCAATTTTCTTCCTGTAAAAGAAAGGAAATTCCCACGGGGGAGACTCGGCTTGTTTTCTCTTTCTGCACCTACTTCGTATACTCTTGCTTCAGTTGAAGACTCACTTGCTCTTATACTCTAGTTATCTAGCTATCGCTTTTTCTTCAAAAAAGCTCTTACGTTACGTAAACTTCACTCGCTCTTATGGTGTAGTAGGTCTTACCTTTCTGGATCCGGCCAGCTAATTCAATTGATCTGGTACCAAGGAGTTTACTCTTCTTAGTCTCAGCTTGCTTTCTTGCCTTGATCGGAGTTGAACGTAGAGGGAAGTCGCGTCGTGAGTTAAGTCATAAAGAAGCGAATCGAGATGACAGGACCATTCTCTTCCTTTCGCCAATGCACTCTTTTGTCATTTTTTTTTTATAACGAAATACTTCATCCATAAACGAGCTTTGAACTAAGCCCCTATGAATTAGTTCTAAGAAAGGAATGCGATAACCAGAGAGAGAAGGCGCAGGCGATGGGCCCCATACATCAGAATGCACAAAGGCTAATGGAATTGAAACAATCAGAAGATTGGAATTCGTAGGTGTTGCCCGTGTTTGGCCAGCTGGGCAGCTAAACCAAGAAGAGAATGAAGAACTAGCAGATGCAGGAAGCAATTGAAGGCGTTCTAGTTTGTTCAATGTAGTCGAAGACCTAACAACCAACAAGACCTCTATAAGCCCTTAGTTGCCAAAGATCAGGAAGCTCTTTGTTATGAAGAAGCCACAAATAAATCAGAGGAGAATCAAGGTCTAAAGCATATATGGGTTGGCTACGGGCGGCACCCTATAGCTATGACATTATGCGTGTGTAGATCCTTGACAACACAGAGGAGTAAAGATGGCATAGCTTTGGCGATCATCACAAAGTTGTCCAACCGATCCAATTTTTTGAGAGACTGACTTTAGGAACCAACATAGCATCATTGAGATGAATAACATTACCAGAACGAGATGATAAAGAGATCGTACCAATGTCTGAGATAGAGAGTGGGGTGTAGGTAAGTACGAGCCTCTCTTAGACTGCCTTTTATTAAGTATTAAGAGAGATCTTCCTGGGCTAATGCACCTTTGCTCACCTTAAAGTCGGGGAAGAGTGATCCAGTTCTAGCCTTTAAACACCAACCACGCCTTTTAGCTCAGGAGAAGAAGACGGAGGATAGATTCTCAACGGGTAAACCCTTTATTCAGGGATTTCCTTCCAGTATGCTAGTTCAGGAGCTAGGAAGACGTCCATAGGAGAGAAGCAACCCCCTTATGGAGCTACAAGACCACTAAAGGTATGAGGCTCATTGCCAAAAAGAAACACACTCCCTAGGGAGAGGTCAAGGCCTCACTCTACTACTTAATTTAATAAAGGGATGAGTTGTGGAAGGCCAAGAGTCAGATTGCCCCGACCCAACATCGGATTCCTAGGATGGCCGATGCCAATAGGACAGGCTGAACCGGAGGACATGACGAGACCACCATAATGGAATTGAAATTCTACTTCTTCTGTCATCGGCGAAAGCCTTTTTTCAGTTCTTCCCATCAATAAAAAAGAGGAAGAATTCGGAGTGGTGCCCCAGGAACGTCAAGTCCTGCAGCATATCCTGCAAATAGACGAGATCCGCCTCCTCCTCGTCCAAGAGCAAGAGATGGAATTGGACTATCTCTTGGCTTGGAGAGTGACCCACGCTGGGATCGGCGGAATCCCAGGAAGGTTTGTGAGGAGATCGGTGATCTTTTCCATGATTTCTTGATACAGAACTAAATAGCTATCGTCATAGTCGGTATCGGGCGAACTTAAGCGTACCAGGTCCCCAGGGAAATCCGACTCTTCCAGGGGGGTGGGACTCGTCGGGTCAGCACTGAGGGAGGCTTCCTGCACAGGGGTGAGCTCTTGAGCAACTTGATTAGATGAAGATGTTGCTTCATCTAATCTGGCTCGCTTGGATTCTGGACATAGTGAGTGATCTTCCCCCCTTGAGCGTTTGCCCAAGAGCTTTGTGCTTAAGCAAATGGAAAGAGCCAAAATTATAGTCGAGACTGCTACGGTGGTTAAATCCGCGGTCATTCTATTTTCTCTTTTCTTTCTTTTCTACGCTTTGCTTTTTCATTCTCGTCATGCTTTCATTCCAATTCCAAATCGTCATCTGCTTCGATATTTCTCCGGTGTTCTCTCAGAAGTTGCCGGATTTGACGATAGGGATAGTTTCTGTCATCCTTTGGCCACGGCCTCTAAAGCTTTCATGATCCCTTCCATATCTTCCTTCGTTCGTAGGGAGGTCAAAAGTTGAAATGAATTGGGATTCCGGAATGGGGGCAATCAGCCCCTTCTTATCTTCCTCCTCAAGTCTTTCGTTGAAAACTCGAAAGAGACTTTTCGCCCACTCGCGTCGCCCGAGTTCTGAAAGAAAGGTAAAACTCTCTTTTTTCTCGTTTTCGGAATGACTGTCACTCAACGGGGTGGAAGTCGAAGGTGGAGAAACCCCCCTTGCTTGGTCTTCTTTCTCCGATTTGGGAGTATAAAACTCCTCGGGCTCAGTGCTCGTTTGGCTTTCGCCTGAGCAATGCCCCTCAAGAGAGGTTCCCACTGAAGTAGATGCAGACGGGGACGGCGAGCTTGATGTCCCGGAAGCTGGACCCATCATGTTAATAACTGAGTCCATCATACCAGAAAGAAGGCCCATCCCAAGGAGCCACCCTTCCCATCCAAAGCACCGAGACACAGAGAAAGAGAGGGCCCGCCCCCCCAGAGAGATTCCCGCCTTTGAAAGGCCATGCAAGAGATCTAAACTACCAAGCCACAGAAAGAAGCAATGGTACACACCGAGAAAGGCAAATAAGATTAGTAATCGAAAAAATATAATACAAAAAAAATTTTGAGTCCTCACATTCTTTTCTCGTAAGAAATTAGTAGTAGTCTCTTCCCCCCGGGAAGCAGCCATAACTGAGCAGTAATTGACCAAACGAAAACACTTCCTCATAATCCAATCTCTCTTTTGTTTCTTCTGACCGGACCGGATGTTTTAATTTTTTCATTTCTCTCTGCGAGTGGTAGAACCTAGTGAACCAGACGTACGACTTCTGAACCCGAAGCTCTTCTCTTATGCTCGACGACTTAATGCAGTTGCTTGAGCGCTCCCTTCTTGATCCTCTTCTTTATTTTATCCGATTTTGGGTCCTAAGGGTCATGTGGAACCCGAAACTATAGGTCGCATTATGGATTTGAAGTCAAGCGCTCCGCGACTTCGCATAGTGAGGAAATGGTAGCGTGCAGGCAGAAAGATATAGTAAGAGGCGCACTCCTGGGGGCATAAATAGGAAAACTTTCTAAATCCTAAATACAGGAAGAGCTCCCTCCTATGTTTCCAAGAACAACGGCAAAAGAATGATGTGAAAAAGAGGGAACGGGAAGCGCTTCGCTTAATACCTGATCCCAAAATGGAATCTAGATGAGCTTACGACTTACACTAGAGCAGAAGACCTAAAAAGAAAATACCCATTTATATTCTATATCAGACGAAGAAAGCCTTCCGTAGCCGGGTCTATCGATTTCCTTTGGTGATTACTAGTATAAAAAATTCCTATATTCCTCTCACTAGGAGTTCTTTTCTTTGAGGTAGGATGGTTCAATCAACCAATGTATGGGTAGAATGAAAATGAAATTAGGAAATAGGGCACAATGGAACTAGGAATAGGAGGAGGACTAAGACTGGAAGATTCACATCTAAGCAAGAAACCTGAGGGTCTTCCGGAAGAAGAGATGAACTAGAAAACTATTATCTGAGTGCAATGAAAACAGACTTTTCTGAGGGCTGAACGTAGTGAAGGTAGCTTGGTTGGAAAGGTTAAATCAAAAAAGGTGAAATTGTATGTACGTAGTCGCTATAGCTCAACTATTGGAGTGAAAGCTTCGGTTTCGAAAGTAGAGTGAAGGCAGCAAGCATAGGTCCTTCGGTCCATAGGCAGGCGATAGGGATAACATTCATCGTCTAAGCCTTAACCCTCTGAGTTGTGTGCTTCCCCTTCCAGAGCTGGGCTACTACCCTAATAAAGTTATTCCTAGCGTATAGGATTGGACAGATTGATTCTTTCTATAATACTAATAGAGTACCCAATATTGATTTAATAGGCTATATATAATAGAAACTGTATTCAAGATTTTGTATAGGAGCTCGGATTCCAGTCCTTTCGTTAGAGGTAAGCATAGTTGGAATCTCTTCCTGCGGCGAATAAAGGAAGAAAAAGGGCTATCTAATGGATATAATGCAAGCAAGGAATCCTCTTTTTGAGATTAAAGTTAGCTTATAAGATAAAAACGAAGATACTAAGCATGAAATCAGTCGCTAATTTCTATTTAGCAATAAGCCCAGTGAAAGTCCTTCTTTTCTGATTCAAGTAGAAGACCTTTCCTTTCCTTTTCTATTAGGAGCTCTAAGCGTAGAAGCTGCTCTTAGCTAGGATATAGAGATAAGCTCTGTTTGTCTTCCTGTCTAACTCCCTTTACTTGAGTTGAGTAATTTCCTAGTGATGGTGTAGGACTCTCCCCTAAAGGACTCCTACTCAGCTATTCTCCATTTCCATTAAGACATTAATCTTATCCTTTTTTATAGTTTCATTTTACTATAAAAAGCGATTTATTTTTGCTAGGATAGTCGCGCTTCCCTGGCCTTTGGACTCATCTTTCTGACTCAGGAATAACGGGAGGGTAAAGTAAGATCTCTTCCGCGCTCGTGCCCCATACCTGTTAAGGTAGGCTAACTTAACCCTTCCCTTCGCTCTGCCCACTGGGACTAGCCTTTTTTTTGCTTTATCAGACTTCATTGTCATCTTTCCTGCTACGACCATGAGCGCTTCATCAGACTCGCCCGTAATCCTTGCTTTCGTTCGGTTCCGCTCTTTCTGGTGGGTTGGATAGAATATAGGTGTTTGCCAGCGCTTCGGCTTTTGTCAATGCCTGTCCATTTCCTGTTGTGGGCTGGGTTGTCAGGAAGTGAGCCCGAAAGGAAAGGGGCATCCAGACAAAACAAAAAAAAGAAACCTTCTGGAGAACAAATAAATAAGAGAAGGAATAAAGAGCCGTAAACGAAGAGATCATATGCGAACCACTCTCCCAATCAATCCAACAGAAAAGCAGGCAGCTCAATGTTAACTATAAGTCATGGATTGCCCCACGTGAATATGATGCCCTGAATTAAAAGGGAGGCTAACCCGTTCACTTGGGGGGAACGCAGGCCTAGAACCAGCACAAGGCGACTCCACCATTTCTAGCATTCCTAGTTTCGCGCTTGGTTGAAGATATAATATAGCTTTCCAAGCGGACTGAAGAAGACCTGGTTGAGTCGGGGACACTTTCACTAAGTAAGGCGGCTATCTAATCCACGGAAAGTAATGAGGATGGTCTAGCCGGTGCCCGGCTTGCTTTTGGAGCAGGAGACGGTGCCAACGGCATCTAGATGCTGGTGAGTGCGGTGCGAATGGAGTGTTAGTCTCGCTGTGTTCCACAGCTTCGCCTCGCCATTTCGCGGGAATGAATGAATCGGCAGAGGCTGATTCCCTTCCTTGGGTAACCCCCTGGAGCCGCGGATTCGCCTTTGTCTTATTCGTTTTATTATTCATCCTACTAGCCATCAACATCTATTGCTGGGCTTCAGTGATTGAATAGAGGCCTGAAGTGAAGCAAGGAACTGCAAGAATTGACCATAAATCTCCTCTTAGATAGACTAGAAGGAAGAGTTCGGGATTAAGCTTCCATACCTAATATGTCCATCATCGAATACGCTGCTATTGAAAGGCTCTTGCCGCTGCTGGAAGAAGGGCTATTTCTTTTGATTGAGAGCTGCGAATTGAATCATAGCCCTATAGCAATGCAAAGCAGACTTCCCCCCGTTTCCAGAGTGGGGCAGAGAATTTCTTTTAGCAACATGATTGAGAGATGCTTGAAGTCATAAGAAAGCTAGAACTCCGAGTCGAGTGAAGAAAGAATTCTATTCTTGATAGGCGGAAAGCCAGAAAGAAAAGAATGGCATTTACGCGGTAAGGTAAGAAGCGAGGTGCGGAGTCAGATTCTTTTTGATTTGAGTTCCGGCTCGGGGCTAGAGAAAAGAAAAGCTACTCCTGATTCTTGATAGCACAGGAAAGAGAGCATCCCTACCTCTAATGATTTGTACTTGAACTGACCTCAAGTCCTGTTTTGCTGCTTAAGGAGTGGCCTTCTAGGAGGTTTTCTATTTCGTCTCTGGCTTTTCTTCCTTCCCCCGGGGAAGACTGGGGTGAAGCTCTTGACTGATCCATAGACCCCCTCTTTCTAATTTAGATTTGCGTATAGAACCTTTCGAACCACTTTTTTGGTATATGGGAGGGCCGGGAAGAGTCATTCCTTTATCGATGGGAAAACTCACGAAAACAAGGTTCACCTTGAATCGATATTTGGTTTCAACCACGTCTTCCTCATCTTTATAACCATAACCCATTCTCTCATGTCTTATCTCGTGCCGCTGGAAAGCCAGCTAAGACGGAATGGAATGAATGGATTGACTGACCGACAGGTAGCGATTGGAGTTGGAGCACTGGGTGATCTCTACTAAACCTCGATCGTAGGTCCCTCTGACCAAGCACCCAAACCTGGCACTGTAGATCAAGAAAAGCACGTTCGTAGGGCATTCTGATTACATAAAATCATCTTTTTGGAGCCTTTGCTGCCACTTTCATCCAGCTTGAGCTTGAAATATACATCAAACCCTTGGAAGTCTCGCATGCTTTTTCAAATTGCCTACTCCAGTCTAGTTCACTAGCGCCAATGGACGAAAAAGGGTCTGAAAAAGGTGTCGTCGACAAGGAAAGTGGCCCAGGCAGGCCCTGCTCAAGGCTTCCTTCTAAACTAAACTAAGGCACGCTCAATATAAAGAAGCTAGTGACCTCTTTCAGGTCATTCAGTATAACTTGCACGAGGTATCACAGTGGGGCATGTCTTCTGTCCTTTGGCTAGGTTCTTGGGTCCGGTCGAGCCTCTTTGAAATTACATCCCCGCCTCTCGTCTAACTCGAGTTGCTCCGCTCGGCAGTTAAAGTATCTCGAAAAAAGAAGTCAGATCATAAGGGAAGGTATGGTTAGGAGCAGAAGTTCTCTTTCTAGTGGAAGTAAGAAGAGCAAGGTTAGGACCGCATATAAGAGGGGGTGCGAAAGAATTTATATTCCCAAAGTTGTCCGGTTGGCATATCAGGTGTAATTTAACCAGCTCGGAAATAGTCGATTTAAAGCTTTTATAGTTATAGGTAAAGCCCTTCGGAAGATCGTAAGATAACTGAGAAGAAAAAGAACTGTTCAAAACGTACGAATATACGAGTGAATTGAAGCTAAGACGTGACAAAAGCGCTTTTGTCAAACCGAGTGTTCACAGCGCCCTTTCTTTGCACTAAGTTTATTTCTAAAAGATCACCCTAGCTTCGATTGCTCTACCAGCATTCCCGCTGTCATGCTTTCGCTGTCTCGAGCCCATTAAAAAATGTCAGAAGTTGGAGTCAGACTGCTCATAAAAGCCGATTAGCTTGCACGGGATGTTTGATCAGTTGGACCTTTTGTACTAATTTCCCCCAGTTCTATGAAGGGTTCCCCAATCCCGACAACAGCTCCAGCCGAGAGCAATGGCGAATGTGTTTTGGTAAGACCAACTTTCTCTCTACTTGATACCTATAAAAGTACCATTTTCGGAGGCTTTTCAGTTTGATCGTGCCTCCTTCTACGAAAATCCTGCCGCATTTTCTAAAGAAATGATCTTTCTCGATCCGCAAAGAAAGAAGGCTTGTGCAAGTGAGCGAGACCCTCCTGTTCCTTGAGCCTTTGGCCGGTTTCCGTCTTTCATTCAGAAATGAGGCTCCTACCTAACCAAGAAATGAAAGAAACCAGTAAGCGCCTCAACCACTTGACACGAGACTTTTCCTTCCGAGATAGGAGTTAAGAGCTTCAGGCAGTACCACAGCTCTAGGCGCACTATCATAGGTAGCACAGGTCACAGCAAGACTTCAATCTCTCGATCCAGGCAAGCGAAGTTTGTCCTGCGATATGCCGCAGGCTAGGATTACAGGTTGAAAAGGAGGTATTTGTCCCGGAAGAAAAGAAGTGGCATTTCCTTTCCGCTTACTACCAATCACAGAGGTACCTCACTCTATCTGCTGTTGGGCTTTCTGGTGAGATAGGAATTGGTAACAACATAGCTATTATTTCAATGCTCTGGGAATTGGGCACTGAAGCCCTACCCTAAAGCAAGGAGAAGGAGAGTAGGTGCGCTAAGCGAAGGCACTTTCACGAGGTAAACTGATTGTATGGGCTCTATCATGCTGGCAAGGGCGCTAAGGACTTTGCCATTCATTCAGGAAAGATGCAATAGACGGATTGTTTATGGCCTTATTGGAAATGGACTTCTTGAAAATTGTATATAATATAATACTGCCCCAAAAGAGAGTAGCGAATTAATTCAGCTTTACGCTTCCCTTTCCGCCTTCTAAAATAACTGACTTCGTAACGGGGGAAGGAACAGAACACAATGGAGTAGTCTTTATAACCGAGTTTGGCTTAATTACTGTACTCTTTCATCAATCTTGGCCGATTTAAAGGTTTATATTCGAATAGAATGCTTCTCAGGACTTACGTGCCTCTTTTTCTTTAATAGTATCCGCATTCCTTGGAGTGAAAGACTAGCTGGAGAGGATCCTGGCTGGCCTAACTTCCAGGGATGCTTTGAAGTAGTCCATTCATCCCGGCGGCGCAGACATAGACGGCTTTCATTACTCAGTGACATAAAGGCACCCGTGGAGATAAGCCCGCCCACTCCGCTCTCTCTCCCCACCATAGGACCAAAGACAGAAGACTAGTGCCTTGCGGTTGCCTCTAACAACATGGCTAAAAGTGAAACTAAAAGGATGAAACTCATGATAGAACAGCCAGGGAAAGTTCAACTACTTCTATCGGCTCTAAGCCTAGTTCTTCCAACCCTAGAATCAAGCACCAGGTAATTCCTGAAAGCAGCAAATCCGGTACCTCGAACAGGAATCAAACTTTTTGACGTTGCAAGCACCACAAGTACTATTCCCCATCCCTAAATAAAGCTCCGCTCGGCTCGGCGATGTTGAAGAAGAATAAAGGTGAGATAGATTTCTCTTTGATCGACCAAGCCATTCAATCAATGCTTTCGCGCGCTTACTCTGCATCCAATGAGTGCAGTTACTACCCAAGTCGGCAGTTTCTCCGCATACCTCGTTTGAGCGTGCGCCCTATCCGCCTTCCTCCTTATTGATTACATAATGCTATTCCTTCTATTTTTTTTGAATATTGACCCCCATAAGTAAGTGAATTTGACTTCATACCTCGCTAAGTTAATTGAAATAGGGCGTTAAGCTCCTCTCTTTGCGGAATTACCGTCGATTAAAGAATATGTTATTCCACATCTGTGGAGCATCTCTAAGGATGAGTAGTTTCATCAGGAACGGAAGGAAGGGCTTTAGCGTTGGGCGAGCAAGGGCATGAAGGAGAAATCCTCTAACTTTTCTTAAGGCAGCCTATTTTTTCAGAAATGCAAGAGAGAGGGCCCAGAGAGAGTTCGCTAATGTAGGAGTGTGCTGCCTAGCAAAGTAGTACTCTTAGCAACTAGCTTTACTGAAAGCCTTAGTAAGTCAGTCTAGCAACTTCCTCTTAACTTAAGAGGTAGGTTGGTTAGGTTTATTGCACCAAAAAGTCGAGGAACTAAGAACGAACAGAAGACGAACGAGATCAAAAAGAAGAAGTGGAATTAGTCCTAGGCGAAAGGAGAAAAAGATAAGACCAGGCGCATCTGAGATAAGAAAGACAAGAGCTGATTCAATTGCACTAGCACTGGGTTATTGAAAACTTTCCTAATCTTGACCAACGGATACGAGATCAAGGGATATTCCAACTGGTTGAGCTGATACGAGTAGTTAAAAATCCTCGTCTTCATTAAGGAAGGCGGATAAAGAATCTATTTCCTTCTTCTGGGCATCGAGGTCTGCCTTTGATTCCGCCGGAAGAATGAAAGTGCTCAATCCGATCCCCTGCCTTAGCCTTTGCTTTCCTATTCTCCCCTCTTGGGGAAGATTAGATCCTTAGTCCTCCTTCCCGGGTGCTCTTCTTCCTGCTTCAAGGCAGGTCGGAACCATATTGAATGGGGTTATGGTTCATTGCCCTGGCATCTGTCTTGTACGTTGGTGTTGGGCACGCTTTCTTTATTTGAGTGTCCAAAAAGAGATTTGGGTGTGAAGCAGGCTCTAGACCCGCTTCTGGTGCCCCTACAAGCCCAGACCAGTGTGACACCGAAGCTCCTTTCTATGAAAGCCTCGGTCGGAGACCTTTACAGTCACCTCCTTTATCTTTATAGTTAGTGGTTCTATCTTAGTTTCTTTCCATTTTCTTTTTAGATTTTTATTTTGTTTTTTCGACAGTACTGGATTTCGGGGAAAAGAAATCATCTTCTAAGGTCAATGAAAAACTGACTTGATTTGACCCGTTAGATTAGACTCTTCTTGAAATCGGTCAACGTTGAGGACAACAAACTCCTCTACAACATTATCTTACGCAGCAGGAGCGGTATCTAAACTGACTGAAGGGCTTTTGCCCAGTCCAGTGACATCTAAGTTGACTGGCCGGAATTCACTGCTCGAAAGCAGAGAATAGATTAGACTAGCGGATCGCTTTCTTTAGGTTGAGTTGACAGCTTCGCTAGAGATTCTTTTTTTAGGGCTGCTAGAATGCGGTTTGTAGTTACACTAATCAAAGTGTTGAAAAAGATGCCTTTTCAGGTTCCAGTCTTCTTCACTGGATTCCACTTAGGTGGAGTAGGAGTGGAGCTTTCCCCCTTATGTTATGGAGTTTCTTCCTCTCATTTTGTAGAGTTGGGGAGGGAAAATCAAGATAAATTACTAGGTTCTTACCGAAATCTTATTCTGCCTGCTTTGAATAGCGTGGGCCTTCCTTGCCGCGGATTATGATCTTTTGATCGGTCAAAGCTAGCAAAGGATTTTATTCCTATCGTTTTATGATCGTAGACCATGTCAGTTGATCTACCGGCTAGTTCCCAAACGTTATTAATAAAATATTTCATTTCTTGAAATCGAATACGCCTTCTGAACTACTCCATTCCATGGTTAGGATCTGTCCTTCTAACTCTAATATCATAAGAGAAGAAGGGAGAGTCAAAGAAGAAGTGAAAGTACTTTCTCGCCTTATCAAGGACAAAAATACGCTGTTTCCTCAAACTAGTCTTTTTTCTCGATTCTCTATGAGTGGAAATCGGGTTTAGGCCAATTTGACGTCTCTAAAACTTTTTTTAGATTGGATCCGCATCCTAGCTTGAGAGTGAACTTTGCTTTCTTGACCAGTCGTGAGATTAGGCGTTTAGAGATCGACACTGAGTTAGTAAAGAACTTGGAATCGCTAAAGTGCTGCTTTCTTCTTTTCCAGAGGATTAGAATACCCCTTGAATTGAGTTCTCCTTTTGAAAAGAGAAGTGGAAGCTCTTTATAGTAGTCTATTCTGCCCTGCTGTTCCTTCCGGCCTCCCAAAGCCCTTAGCTGAGAAGCTGCTTAAATGAAGGTATCACACGTGGATATCTAAAAGAATGCGATAGAACACCTTTTCTGACATCAGGAGAATCAAGCTTCAAGCCAATCGGTCGGGTAAGGCAAGGGCATGGATGAGTGAACTCGATGCTAAAAGAGAAGGCTGCCTCCTTTCAAAGAATTGTTGAAGCTGCCGGGCATCTACGTAGGACCTGTTGCGAAGTATTCCCAACCATAAAAGCCAAACAGTGCAGCTCCTACTCCTAAAATAAAAGGAAAAGGGAATAGAGCGATTGTTCCAATCAGAGAAGCCTGCCCCGACTGTGCATCGAGAAGTTCGTCTAAGCATGAGTTTATGTGGGAACGTCGATTCCATCTCTAGCGTAGCGTGGATAGATAAGCCCGAAGCTAGTCTTTTTCGTTATGATGGATGGATTAGATTCTGCAAGAAAAGGCTCTTATTTTCAGCTCCGCTACTAAACTCACTTGGGGAAAGCAACTAGGTCTCACGAAGGGGGTAGGACAGAAACTCATTTTTTCCCATCGAGAAAAAAAAACCTAAGCGAGACAAGAAGGGGAGCTATTCCCTTAGTGACAGTAGCATCTTTCTTTCTATACGAGAAGAATGAAGAAATACCCTCCTGTTACGAATGAGCAGAAAGCGAGACTGCAGACATCGATTACATAACGAAAATCACCATAGAAACCTCTCTTATAGGCGTACATACAAATACAAAGAGGGTCCCATAGATCAGGATATAGGTTGAGAAGCACTACGAAGGACTACCGGCAAAAGAGTAAATCATCGATCGACTCAATTCCTTCTGGTCTAGAAAGAGAGGCGCTGAAGTAACTGGCAATAGTGCAGAAAAAAGCTTTACCCAATGATACGAATGTGGAAAGATCAAGATGTGAGAATCATGTAGATAGATTGGCTTATTGCGTGTAGCAGTACTTTCTTTAAGCTTTAAGGGGTTGAGCCTCAGAATGGCCTTGCTCCCTCCGCTGGAAAGAAGAAGACCTAAAAGTGATATCTGTAGGCCGACCTTGGGATTGATACGCTTCGACTTAGCCGGCTAATGCACTCTCTTGATCCAATGCTCAATCTTTCGCTCAAATGGCCTCAAGCTGTTCCCAACAGATCTTGTGAGTTGTGAGACATCTTTGAATTGAAGCACTTTCTCTTTCCCTACTCACTTTGAAAAGGCTAAGCAAGTAAGTGGAACCCAACCTTGGATAGTGCTCTCTTGTCAGTACAGCTGTTTAGATTCTCTCCTCCCTATAGAGCTAGAAAGAAAGGCAGGTAGTCAGAGCGTTAAGGCTTAAGAGTCTGATGAAAACCCACTATAAGGCACTGAACCTAGGAAGAGAACTCTCTACTCTAAAGTGGATAAGACCTTTCCAGAGCACATGACTGAGCATATAAGAAAGACTCAATGAAACTTCTATGTGTAAAAAGCTTTCCAGGGTATACTTTACTTTCTAGTTGGAATGGGACCCTAACAATTCTAAGACAGGTCCCCACCTACTCTCTATTGAAGTTATTAAAGTTCTATGCATATTAGATCTCGCAATAGGCCCAAGTGGAATAAAAGCCTTTCTCACGGTCCTCTTTACTTCTAAGTCTCTAGTATTCCCTTACCCTGTCCCTAGAACAAGGATGTCATTCTAATAGTTTAGAAAAAGTGAGTCCAAAGGTCTCTCTCACCTACAAGATATAGAGGAAAAGAGGTAACTACAAATATAGCACTAAAGATCTAGCACATTCTCTCTTACCACTAGCTCCTACTAGTTCCTTGCTCTTTGCATTAGAATGGACAAGCTTATCTTGCTCAGTTAGGTAGATGGATAAGTGTAATCTAACTCAGAAAGGGGCAATGGAAGTTAACCTTTGATCAGAGAACTTGCTTGGCTAGAAAAGTATGTGTAACTAGCCTGATTAGCCTATTAAATTAGATAAGACAATCTCTAGGGCTAAGCGTATGGATCTGACTGGATAGCCTAGTCTTAGAAAGAAGGATTCTTTAGTAAAAGTTTGACTGCCATCCCGCTGGTAAAGTACTGGAAGCTATATGAGAAAAAGGGTTGTATCCTTTCATTCTTATCTATCTGAATTGTCTCCTTATTATGCTATGGAAGTTCTTGGAAAAGGTAGAAAGAGTAGTAGTAGTATGACTGTGAAGCAGCTTTTTGATTGAGTCAAGAGAATAGGAAAGATAACAAGCTTATAGAGAGGTATCATTGCTTCTTTTTCTGTGGAATCTCTCACTTACCTAGGAAATGAAACCCTATAGGTGAAGGATGCTTGGTAAGAAGAACTCATGTCCTCAACTCCAAGACTTTTTATTTTACCATTATTCCCTTTTAGATAGAGTGTTAGTAGCTTTCCCTTTTTCTATCTTCTATTGTTTTTCATGTAACTGGGAAGACTAGCGAGACAGACTCAACAAAGGGGAGAAAGGAAATAGATTCAATAAATACCTTAGCCACTCCCTAATAAGAGAGAAGGTGGCAGCTATATAGAGATAAGAGGGCATGTAGTTGATATCTAAGAATCCTTGTGTCTAAGTGAAAGGTATGCTTCTGTCTCAATAGTATCCAAGCAGAGTGTAGTAAAGAAGAAAGATGGTAAAGTAGGGCTGAGAAGTTCATTGAGAGTCGACCCTTTCTATCACTTCACGTAAGTAGAGAACACTTTGATTATACCCAGTGGATCTATTCGAATCAACAAGTAAGTAGCTAAGCTTGTGTACTCTCAAATAGCTAAGGGATATATAGATATTGGAGCGTAGGTAAGGCCCTTATATGATCTGTCTTGTCTTCCCAAAGATGTAAGCCCTATAGCACAGAGGAATGTAGGAGGGCTTCAAAAAACTCTTTCCTTTGGACTTTAACCCTCCGTCAGTTCTTCTTCTATCGTTCGTGCCGCATAGCCAACGGCTCACTTCACTCTCTTTCGAGTTGGATAAGACTAAGGCTGACGGGGAGGGGGGATAAGGAGAGCGTCTAGCCTTTAGCATTCGATTTGGATGTGAAACCGTCACCTTCTTGATGAGTTACGAGATCGGAGTAAGAGCATCATAGAAGAGAAGAGTAACTGAACCAAAGCGGGAAAGCTAGCCTTTAAACAAACAAAGAAAAAGAGGATCCACTTCAAAAAAGAAAGAACGCCAACGCATTCTTTTTTATTAAGGAATTTTAAGATTTTTGCGTCTACATGAGGAAGAGAAAACCCGAGGCAGAAGAAAAGACATAATGCAAGAGCTGCTCCCGCATCATAGTATGAGGTATGAATCCGATTAACATATCGTACAGCTTTGAGAAGATCTTCTAAGATGGTAAAATACCTAAATAAGAAAGTGATTCTGTAAGTGCTATACTAAGCAAAATAGCTGCGAAATAAGTAGCTGACGCTTTAACTAGCTTTTTCCTTTTGACTTCTAAAGGATCAAATTGAGGTTCCTCTGTAAATACTGGCAGCTCGATTGAGCGGTTCCCCGCATTCACAGGGACTGCATTCTTGATGAATTGAACAGAGATTGTTGATGAAGGTGTCCTGTACCACACTTTGAAGAAGTCCAAAATCTGGTGAGCATAGGCTAGGAGGGTTAAGAATCACTAATTCAGGAGCATGCAGCCAAAAAAGAGAAAAACCTAAACTCAGACATAGAAGTAAGACAAAGCGTATATCCTTAGCGTAGGAATAGATTATAGCATCCGCTAACTTTCATTCCTTGATTCGAGTTAACGGATATTGCCCTATGACGCCCGGAACCGAAGCGAGGATCTCATGCTATCATTGAACGGCTACCGAACCGCCATACTCAGGGAAGCGGTCTCCGTTCCAAGTACATCAAGACCCCATAGCTACTTAGGGCCGCAACGCAATAAGGCTTTTCGCTCTAGTTGGGCAATGCAAGGAGGCCTTTTTCGCCATTCTTTCTAAATGAGAAAGTCTTCTTACGGTAATCGATGAGAGGATAATTTATTCACATAAACATATGACTGCCCCTCAATCGCCAGGTGGCTCGCTCCAAGTGCATGAGTTGCTTTGCTGGCTGGCGTAATTATACGAAACGGCCTCTTTCAGTGGTTCTTGCTTTCTCTTGAAAGCTGATCTGGTGCTGTCTCCTTCCTTCAGTTTGTTCTGATTACGATGACGGATACTCCATTCCGCCTATACAACTACCTTGCTTGGTAGTTCAAAATGGAAGTCTAGGTATCTGCTTAAGTGGTCTGCTCGTACCGTTCCAAAAAAAAAGAGCTGCGCTGACAGGCGCTACCACGCTTCTCTCGCCTTGCGAGAGTGGAGACATTGATTTCAAAGGATAAATCGGAAAAATCGATGTCGCAAGATCGGTTGTTTAGCCTATTGATTCACTGGAGGAAAGGCGGTTCAATGCTTTTTGAGGGAAAAGCAGGCACAGCTCACGCACGGCACAAGAGGCAAGGAACTTTCCAATCAAATCGATCCCAGACCCAATAATCCATTTCTTTAATTCAAGCTTAAAGCCAAGGCGAGAAAGACCGAGTGAAAGGCATAGTAGATCGAATCGACTCCTGCTTATTACTCTCTCTTTTTTTCTTGGAGTTTCCCATAGACCATCTTCCGCACTCTCCATTATAACATTCTTCGTATGCTTTTTACTGCTAAAATAAAATTCCTCTACCCCACTCATTTCGTACCCAACCACCCATGCCGATAGGAGCAACTCGTCCAAGTCAAGCCCCGGGCACCATCGATGCAAGAACATCGCGGTCTTCCATACCCAATATTGTCCCTTCTCCAAAACTTTGTTCTCTTCACATTCAAAATGAATCCAAATCAAACCTTTTTTTAGAGCAGAAAGAGAGATCTTACCAGTCAAGCTCCATGCCTTGGAGCACCACTCTCTAATCTCAAGGAGAGTAGGCCTCCTATCACCGAATCGTGATATCAAAGAAAATCTGTATCTGCTGTTTGCTAGCAGCAGACTCTCCTCCTCCCACTCAACAAAGGGAATACCATCTGAGTCTATTTGTGTGGAGGTCAGCTTCACAAACTCTTCTCTTTCTCAAGTAGGCCGCTTTCAGTCCTCTCATTGGTAGTGGGAGTGCGGGGGCAAGTTTTTATTGGGTGAACGACTGGTATGGTTAGATAGTTTCTGGCTTTCAAGGCATTCTTAAGCCCGGGATGGAGGAAAGCCAAGCTGCGGTTAGAAAGAAAAAGAATCGTCCGCTCTCCTAGCTCTATCATTTGGTTACTGAGGGGGGAGTCTCTCTACTATATAAAAGAGAAAGAGCTCTGATTTACCTTTGGCTTTGGTTCAATAGAGCCAGATCCCTTAGCTCCGGCCAACCTCAATCAAGCCATATAAGCCCCCAGCTATTTAGTCCAGGAGGGAATTTCATCTAGTTGCATTCCATCGAACTAAGGCAGGTAAGGAAGTTTGGGGTTGAATGAAGAATGGGATTTAGCCTTTTCTTTCAAAAAGAAGCTCCGTCGCTCTCCTAGTTGCTAAAGAATCCGGAGCTCTATACGCAGCTCTTTCCTCTTTACTACTCCACTTTGTTGATGCAACGAACTCTTTCTATTCCACTCGCCAACAGCCTCCCCTTACCCTTATAACAAGTACTGGGCGCATCACGCTATCTCCAACTGACGGCTTTATGGCTAGGCCCCTTGCTCACTGCCTTCTTGGCTTAGGAGTAGGAGTGCAAATAGGAGTTAAGCTTTAATCAATTCCATAAAGCAGCAGCAGCATTCTCTTTAGCATCCTAGCAAGGAGCTTACCTTCTTGCCCTGGAACTAGTCTAGGAAAGTTACATATTCTAAGAGTCGAATCCCTTGTTTGGCTGTTAGCAAGTCAATTCCTTTACCTAGCGGGAGGGCCGTTTTGCCAAGAGTGGCATTTCGTCTCGGTAGCGAGCCTGTTGTCGGCCTGGATAGGGAAAATTTCCACTACCGTAACTGCTTGACTGCATTACCGGTGAAGAGACGAAAGATGTTCCCCACCGAACCCTATATTTTCAGAAGCTCTCCTTGCTACTTCTTCATTTGAATGCCTCCTTTCCATACCAGATGGAGATTCAGTTTCACAGTGCAACTCCAAGACAAGACTGAGCTATATTGCCAATCCTTTGAGTCGCTTCGAACCTTGCCTGTTCCGAATCCTGCTTGACTGCATTACTTTCTTACATTCTGACTTTACTCCTCGAATGTGATCCCAACTGCTCGTAGTCATAGTCAAAGCTCGGGCTGAGGCTTCTTCACCCGGCCGGGCTTCACTTCAAAGTCAGAGTCGGAACTATTGAATTGAACCTCTTCCACTCGGGAAAGCTGCAGTCCTTCCTTACCTTTCATGGGATGAGACTGCCCCACTCTCTTGATTGCTGTCTGGCTTTGTTGGTTGCTTTCTTCTAGCTGGAAAGAGTGCTGGAAGAGCCCTCCCCGTCTGAAGAGAAGAGATCCCTACTCTCGCTTTGTTAATTGGCCTTTTGTGCCTGTTATGATCTCTCTTCGTCTTTGACTTCGTCCGTCCTATTCATATATCAAGATCAGGGGATCAAGAATCCAGTACTAATGTTCAATCCTTGTCTCTTTCCGTGTGTGCCAGCTTTCTTGAAGGGCTAAGGGAGATCCTTCGAATCCTTCTGTTTTTCATTGTCTTTTTCTCTGCTTCTTGCCATTCCGCTTCTCTGCCTCTGGTTGAGTGGCATGGCATTCTTCTCCTGGAATGGAACAAAAGAAAGGCTTTCCCGCCCGGGAAAGGGATATTCCGCACATGCTTTAGTTGAGCTGGATCTTAGAAAGCACCTAAGTGTTGGACATTTGCATGATACAGGTAAACCATAGCCTAGAAAGAAGCAGGCAAATCGCTCTAGATTAAAAAAGAACCTACCTCGGAAATTTCGAAAACTATTACTGCACACACATAGAATGCTTCGGTGTGGCCCAAACCTAGGCTGTGACGCTTCCTGTTGAGTAAACAATTAAGACTTGAAGTTCGTACTTTATTTAATTTAGGACGAGAAAGACAATTATAAAGAATGGGACTTTAAGCAACTTTTTTAGATTATATTCTTTAATATAGCATCAACATAACAATAACATTATAAAGCGATATAGGCATTTATCCCATCCATCAACCGAGAAAAACACCTGCGTTACACGCGCGCTTCTTTATTCAAAACAAAAAGAAATTATGAAATGAACCCACATATAAAAGTGGGCTGGTCTGCTCATTATTTGTGTTCGTACATTTATTCATTATTGCAATACAAATAACACCTCCACTATACTAGTGATGGAGGGGATTCGCGCCGGATGGAACAAGGCGCTTCGAACCATATACTACTGTTGCTGGAATGAAACGCAGCCTCGGAACAGAATTATGCTGCTTGCTGGGCCCTGATGGTGGAACTGGCATTTTTGAGGGGAAGAAAGCGGCCCCCGGGAGAGTGGGCAGCATCGCTTTCCCTCGTGTAGCTATGATGCCATTCAGAAACAACCCAAGAAGAAGAAAAAAAAGTATTTCGCGGATTATTGCCATCACTGGAAAACAAATTGAGCTGTAGGCATCAAGGTAAGGGACCGAGATTATATACTGCTGCAGAAACGGAATCAAAGGGATTGGTTGGAAAATAAAGAAAGAATGATTAACTGGTTGCAGGTCCCATGGACTTAGGCCTTTTGATGGCTGTCATTTTATGGGCTATTTCTATTTTTCATGATTTCATATGAGGAGCCGCCTTGACAAAAGCATCGATTAAAGCCTTGTAGATCGAAGTATGCAAAAGGGTCTAAGGGGTTCGATTACTCATTTTTGTCCCTACAACTCTTGTCAATGGATAGCAAGGAAGTATTGATAGGGAGGGTTTTACACCAGAAAAGAAATGGAAAGAAAGAGCTCCAGTAAATTCCTCAACTCTTCTAAAGTATAGAGATCCAAGAGTTTTTGGGCTTCTTGATAAGACATAAACATATCTATAAAATGAGTCCATAACTTTAATTTCAATTATATCATTATATATGATTTGGGCCTTTCTCCTTTATATAGGATATTGAGTGAACCAATCTAGTCCAATCCCAACCGGTTCTAGATATTCTGGAGGTGGAGCTTGTTGAGGAGGGAGGAGCTTCCCAAGATGATGTGATGGGTGAGGTCAATTCACGTGGCCTAGCCTAGTCTCTGCAAAGCAGCAAACAAAGCCCACTCCGCCCAATATCAAGCAAACGTCATGTCCAAGCCGAAAGACCTCTCTAAAGTAGGTCCAGGCCCAGAAAAGCAGTCCAATCGTTTGGCTTTGGCCTTGGTATCCAAGGAACATCACGTGGATGCGAGGGTGGGTTCCTCAGTAAGCCTGGTCAAGTCCAGCTCATCAACAACATCTTCTTCCCCCCTCTCTGTCGTTCCCACAGGTAACCCTAACACAGCGCCATCTCATGGAAAACAACCAGCTTCATTTTCAGAATCCAAGCTTCCCCTTCCTTCGCTCCCCCCATTTCTTTTACTGGCGGGCTTCATTTCGTAAGCGTAAGCTATATAAATAGAGCCATTCTATGAAGGGTAAGCGAAAAAAGTGAGTTCCTTGACCCGATTCTCTATTCAATTCATCCCTATGCCTATACGAGTTGAGGTCAGGTGGAACCCTGAACTCCATAGTTCTTTTGGAATGAACACACCACGCGGAACGGGTCTACCTGGCTTCGGATACCACTTCCCCTCTGGATCGCTAGACCACGGACCTGAGAGGCGAATCCCTTGAATTCTCTCAACCTCGTGATCGTAGTTCCCAATTTTCTGACTATGAAACGGTCTCTGTCAGCCTTACCAGCTGTCCGAGATGAGCGTCCAAACCGAATCGATCTTTTTGCCCCCCTCAGCTATCCCTTCCCGTCTTCGTTTAGCAGCGAACTCAAGGATGGCCTTTATGTATGAGCCGAAAAGGAGGTATCCATAGATACCAACCAAACTAGCTAGTCAGGGAAGGTAGGTAAGTAAGAGGCGGATCTAGGGAGTCTTTACTTCTTCGACTTCTTATTCATAGTTGATCCCAACCTCCACCAGCAAGCAGCACCGGAGTGAATCGTAACGTTTCGATCTGGGGGTAAGGACTCGTCAAGAGACGAGACGTAGCTAATGCTGTTTGATCACCGTCACGAGATTTGTTTGCAGCTACTATAGCTAATCAATCTCCTGCTTTCATTCCGTTTGATTGAAGACTGGAATGCGATCTGAGAGCGGATCTAGGAATACCCTGGTAGTGGTAGTTGGGTTGGTGAAATCCGATAATCGATTGGCTTTAGAAAGGCTTTCCCAACCTAGACATTGTAACTGAAAGTCCTGCCTACAAGTAGGCTTTTTGTAATCCTCGAAAACCTTCTTCTTTTACTGGCAAGAGATTCTAGCAGCTTACCCCTTTCATACCCCACGGAGCGGGAGTACTGGCATTTAAGTCAGGCTGTCTTGCTCTTACTATTCAAGCCCCTCCTTCTGGAAGTAGGAATGTCCCTCTGGTTATTCCATTTAGTAAGTGAGGTCAGGTTGTAACCCGGACCGAAGGTGCTGACTACCAGTTACCGGAAGAGCAATTCCAGAGCGAACATCCCTTCCTTAAATTAAAAGAGAATTCTCACTTCTTCATGTCATTCCTTAAATTAAAGGCTAACGCTAACTTGAGCCTCATTCTCACTACAGGGTACAAAAGATGAAATCATAAAGAAATGGTCAATTTCAGGACCTACTCTAGACAGCTTGATAGGCTTCCAATGGCCTTCATGGACCTTTGACATAACTATAACTCACCTAATCAAAAGGAAAAAGATAGAACCAATTCAGCATTAAAGGCTTGGTGCAGGACCAACCGCTGACTCTCATATAATAAAAAAGTGAGTAACCGGGACTATTTCAAAACTTTCACTTTGGCCTTTCGTATAGCTGGAAAAGTGACTCAGCCTAATTTCACTCATGTGAGGGCTGGCAAACTTTCACGTTGTATATAGGTGAAAAAGCTCATCAGCCCGTTTTAGGGAAGGGAGGTCCGACAATTCTTTTTTCTTTCCGAAAAAAAAGCAAAAATGAGAAAACTCAAACTTGCTTCAAAAATTCCCGGGTTTTCGTTCAAACTAGCTGTGGTCCGGAAAATGGAGTCCCCGATAAAACGTGAAAAAATCCCGACCAAAAGAATTTTTCCCAATAGATTCACAGTTAGGGACAAGAGGAAAGCATCTTCAGTACTATCAATCTCACCTTCCCCGGCTTCTCCTTGTTCCAGCGGCAAAGGCTGGATCGGAGCATGACATTGGTAGTGAAGGCAACCAATAGCCCATCTTCGGTGCTAGCACCTGGGGAACGAGGGAACGAGGGAACGAGACGGATCCTATTGTGCTGTGCTTCTAGCCAGCAGACCCTTTATACTAGATAAATCCTATGGATCCTGACACCGTAGCTCCTCGCTTAATGTCCCTTTCTTTCTGGGTCAAGAACTGAAGTAGCGGGTGGCCTTGCCCTCTTAAAAGATGGGAATGGCGCTCGGGTCTCGCGGGCACAAGAAAGAAAGTCAGCCCTGCATGCAATAAGAATCCCAAGCCAAGAGCTAATCCGAGTAACTTATAGTAAAGACGCTGGGTATCTTTATTGATACGCTTCCTCACTAGCAAAGCAGGGTGCCAGCCCGGGCTTTTTATTGTATATCAATACTCGACCCTCGCTGACGAGGAAAGCGTGATGGGAAGACCATCTTATATGATTCGATCCAGCTGCTGCTACCTCTCCATTCATTCCTTTTTCCTCTATCGTGGCAAAAACCACTTCATTTAAAGAAAGAAACTCGAGCCTACCAAGGCCACTTTTAGGTTCACCAATCAACTTAGAGAGAAGCCCTTATCAAGACAGCTTTAGAAGCAGAATCCGAGATTGATCCCGACAGGAAGTTAGCGCTATCAGTTCCTAAAAAGTCAGACTGCCGCTGACATCGCGTCAGAGGAATTGAGACTATGATTGTCGTTCTTTCATTCACTTACTACCCGTACCCGAAAGAAAAGAGGCGAAAAAAGAATCTAAGGCGGATCTACTAGCTTTTCCTTGAAAAAGGCTCTCTCAAGCATTTAAACAAGAGATACAAGAAGAAAGTTCCCCGGACGGGGAAATTGACGGATTTGGAGAGAAAAGACCGTTACCGTTACGTTAAGGGTTGTGATCAAGAGATGCGCATGTGAGGCCGGGTGACACACTTGAGGGTTATTCTATTCAGCTTCGTAGAAGTTATGACTTTTGGGTTATTTTGATAGTGATTGGGCTGGAGACTTGGATGATAGAAAAAGTACTACTGGCTTTCTTTTCTATCTTGTAAATACTGCTTTTACATGGAGTTCCAAGAAAGAACCGATTGTGACGCTTTCTACGAAGCTGAGTATGTTGCATCGTGTGCTTGTCATGCAATCTGGCTTAGAAATTGAATATTGAATAAAGGCAAGGGAAAGATGGGGCATGATGAGGTCCCTCCTGGACCTCTCCAGGGGAGAATGGGTACTAGTACAAGACAAGTCAGCAAAGTGGATATTCAACGTACGTCCAAGAATGGCCTTGCCGCCTCGACCGAATTTCAAGTTCAGCCCAAAGTCAATCTGTCTTCGGCTATCCAGCAAGCAGCTGGAACCGGATTGCCATACTCATTGGCTTCACTGAACTATCAATACATCTTACACTTATTGGCTAGCTCACGGCCTGCCTACTTGCCATTTGAAAAAGAGCTTCCTACTTACTCGCTTGCCCGGGAAGACAACCAGCTATCCCGCCCCCCTTATCGTTAGAGGTGAAAGGATGGGTTTCCAAGGTCTTCGTTCGAAGGTATTAGATAAGATGGTTCGGGTCCAGGTTCATAGATTGCAGGAGATGGCTCACTGTTCTTATTCTTATACCTAAAAAGGTCGGATCGAGGGACAGAAAGAACTTCATCGATAGCAGCAGTTGGGGTCATTCCATTCATCAAGAGCAGAGGAATCCAGAAACAGGAGCAGGAGAGCTTGGACTTTGGAGCTTCTATTCAGGGCCAGGAGACAAAGAAAGATAAGAAGAGGGTGGCGCTTCCACTGGATTCGATATCAAGAGAGGGAGGGTGGTAGTTCGCCAGGTCTTAGTGAAGGGCTTAGGCAGCTTCCTTTCCTTCTTTCTTTTGATGGTGGCTATTGACCCAATTTATTGCCTTATGGAGCCGTGACTGATGGCTATCAGCTGCTTGCTGGAAGGGAATAGAAAGCTTGGCCTGCTTAGCAGGTGGAGTCGCCCTTCGCCACCAGATGAATAATTAGCAGGAGATGGGGTCTCGATAAGAGGTTTCGAAAGTGCTCTGTTCATTCGCAGGAATGGTCTCGTAGATGGCTTATCTTCCCTCGGATGGAGCTTCTTACCTGTAGTTGGAGATGCAATATATGGCGAGCTAGGGGAGAGATCAGCATCGATAGGACATGGAGATGTGGGCTCAGAAGGGAGTGGAATAGAGGGTCCGAAGGAGAGGGATTAGGGGGGTTCACTTGCTTACCTTGTCGGGTCACCTGGAGAGGTCGGTCGAAGGTTGCATTGGATTCCAGGACGGAGAAGCAGAGTTTGCTAGTTAGCTTTCCTTCATCACAGGGGTTTCGTAACCAGATTCTTTCTTATCTATCACTTATCGAGGGATCAGTTCCCAATTAGACTATCACAGGGGAGCAAGCAAAGCTAGTCCCTCCATAAGTCTCGTTTAGTTCATCGTAGGATTTCAGTTATATCAGAAACTAAACCCTAGCCCTAGTTAGTAGTAAGAAGTCATAAGGAATGAAACCGTCACTTGCTATTGTCCCCTCTAATTCCAAATCTCAAGCAAGCTACTGACTAATAATATAAGTTGATCGGACTGAGGCAATTAAATTATTCACCAGAGTATGGGAGGAGTACGGCTTTTCTTATGATTATAGGGCCAATGGTAAACGCTTTTTTCTTTCTTGGGAGTGAACTAAGCATCGATCGGAACGCCTAGTGCTTAGCCTCTCTTCCTTCCGCTTTGCCCCCTTTCTCAGCTCGTTATTCTGCCTTTGATTTTTGATCGCGACCAAAGGACTTTTTTGATTCTGGAAAAGAAAGAGAACCAATTGCAAAAGAAGTTATTATATACCAATAGCCAACTGATACAACTCTAAGCCCATTAGTGAGCGCCAGATTTCTATTCTTCGAGCAGCAAATTTGCTTTTAAAGGTACGAAACAAGCGTTTTTGAATTGATGAACGAACCCATCTCTCTTTCTTCTTTAGCTGGAGATCAGGAAAGCCAGAAGCGAAGTTAGTTCTTTCTTCCCCCGCGTAAATTCAATAAAAAAAGAAGTTTTTGACCAGTCCCTGTAAGGACCTCAGGAGGCAGGAGCTATCTTTCTCTGCCATAAAACTAAAACAGAGAGCTCGTAGGCCTTATTCTGCAGATCAAAGATCGACGTAATTCCCCATTCATTCGAAGGGGGATTTGAGTATAGAACAGAGGCATTCTGAGCCGACTACTATGACTACATGCGCATCTAGTGCAGTGGCTTGGAAGCAAGCTACCTTGACCATCTTCCGAAGTTCTAAAAAATATACTGATCAAACGCTTTAGGGGCGGACTGCTCTACATTCAGCCACGCCATAGTGACCCCCGAAGCGATCTTTTTCTAGTTTCGGGTCGAAATCCAGCAGCCAATTGCTGGCTCTGAATACCCAGCCCAGCAAGAAGTTCAATTCTTCCATAACATAACGGGGCGGGGTTGCGCGCGAGCCGAGTGACGTAGGTGCACAAGAGTACTTCGCGCCACAACCATCTCTTTTTTATAGGTTCTACGGACCGATGCCTGCTGCTTCATCTGGGAGAAAAGAATCATAGATATGCCGGTCATTAGAAGGAAGAACCGCCATAAAAAGATTCCTCGTGTATCATCTGTAGCAAAACTATGAACGGGAGCTAGCAATCCGGACCGTATTGAAAAGGTTCCTGAGACACAGCATGGAAGAGTCACAATATTAAGAAACGAGGTCCAAGAATGAAGAAGGGGTATAATTACTGAATGAATACGAGCTGTGGCTAATACCCGAGGCATAAAAGAAGCATTTTCTACGGGATCCCGAAACCACCAGCCACCCCGACCTAATTCATGATGAGCCCACCAACTTCCTGGCAAGATGCCTACGGTTACCAACCACCAACATGTCAAGATCCAAATTCGAATTGGTTCCTGGTCCTGGTCAGAGACCACTGTGTTCGCGCCGGCGGTCCAACAAAGAGGCGAAGTAGTGGTCTCTTTCTTTCCATTACGAAAGACACGCTTCGTCTGCTCTCCCCCCGTGTCCACTAGCGCTCCTGTCCAGAGCGAAGAGAAGGCGAAAAAGCGCCGCCGAAGCAGCATGAGCGGGCTTCTATTGCTACGTAACAATAGAGCAGGATAGCATTTTGCGCCCACATGTTTGAATTTGAGGGTAAAAAACTCGCTTGTTATACGGGATCCGACGCATCCAGCAGAGCGAAGCAGCGTTCCTTTCTTTTCGACGGCATCCTTCCGCATTGGCGGCGAGTGGAGTGACACAATCCCATTCATCATTTTTGATCTACATAAGCCAAAGCCCATAGCACTGGCGACGTCTCCGGCATAAATGCAAGGAGGATGTATAGCTGATATAGGATCTTGTGGAACAGGATTTGATTCTGCAAGCGGTTCGGTACGAACGAAGAAATTTCGAACAAAAGGATCAGAACTCGCTGATAAGAAAAGAGAGAAAAACAAAGCAATGCCAAGAGCTCCGTCAATCCGCTTTTCATCGATAGACGAAGCTCTCTCTTTATCATCTCGTGCCAGATGCAACAAAGGATGAGTCCTTTTTCCTTCTTGCGAACCACGGGAGCGCCTAGCGCCCAGAGGAGCAAAGCTCATTCTCCTTTCAGGGTAAAGCGGCGCATAAAAAAGTGCTGGCCCGTCAAAAGTCCGATTCCTTTGCAAACGAAGTTCAGAATCAACAAGGTCGGAATCGAAGGGGGTGTACAACTGGGGCGCAGCCCCACTTTTTTGTTCGTAACGAGGGAGAGATAGAATGGAGTTCTTCACGAAGTTCGAGACAAAGGAATAAAAAAGAGTTTCTCTATGGTCTCCTCGTTTTGAGACATTATGGCTTTGGAGTCGACCCCGGTAACAAAGAAGGAATCCATAAAAACTTGGGATCCGACACCATGATAAAATACTACCCTCATGATTAGACCATGTCCCTGAGATTTGATAAAAGAAAGGTGCATTAGCGGTTAATACGTTGTAATTGGATAAGTTATTAGGAATATGACGGAACGAAAGACCAAGGAAAGAAAGAAGAATACACCAAAATGCGGGTGCTGCACCAAACGCTGGTGGTTGTTTCTTGTTATAAGTGAATGCAACGAAAGGACCCGGAAATAACGAATAATGAAACAATTCATATATTGACATTTCGTGCTCATTTCAAAATTTCTGCTTTGTTATTCCCATCATCCGGTAACCACAGGATGATCCACAAGAAAGGTGGCAGGATTCGAACCTATGGCCGGCCCGCCCCTGACCTGCTGGGTTGGGTGGCCGGGTCCCCTCGTCGCCTCTGTACCCGAAACAGATGCGCTGCGCTACCCAGCGCGTAACCTTGTTTCCTCTACCCCTTTTCTGGTTATGCCATTACCAATCGCGGATAACCCTCGGACCTAAGCCCCTGACCGGAGAAGAACGATTGCCCTTATGACCAAACAAGGACCAGCTCACTTACTTCTCGAGCGATAGTTCCACGATCTCGACCAGCACCTTGTTGGGAGTAGGAGCATACAAGCTTGCCCAACCTAGTAAAAGGGCGGGTCGCTTGAGTGTCAAAACCAAGCGGTGGTTGTTTTTCCTTGGCTTATCGAACCAGCGTATGCCTATTCCTCCTTTGATGACTCCCCGTAGAAAAAGCAAAAATTTTCCGATGTGGATTGAAAGGAAGTTGGGGATAGACATAGATCCTTCCGCCTATCCGGAGTGTTGTGTTGGATATAAAACAATGGTTTTTGTATTTATTATTTCCCGATCACTGGAAGCAATCTTCACTGGCACAAGGATCTCCTCACAGCAACTTTCACTACGATAGAACCCAACAATGAGTTTACGAAGTCTTCGAGTAGTGCGAGATAGGCTAATCGCCAGACTGCTCTGAAATAGGTGCCGGAGACAAAAACGAGTGAATCTAGTTTCGAGAGCATGTATATATAATAGGGGGCGTAGAGTTTCTAAGTGAGGGCAAGCGCAACTATCTATTTCATATATTCCCTGTCAGCAAAGCAGGTCCGCTATGCTATAAAGCCTATCGGCTAGAATCAAGAACGGGAAAGCCGACCAAAAGCCCCTTCCATAACCGACTCTTGTTGCCGAATCGAAGGGGCTTGGCTTGTACCAGGCTCTAAAAGAGTTTTCTTCGAGCTTCCCTCAGTTACTTCTTTGCTTTCCCTTCTTCAATGATAGACAGGAGATGCGGTTATCAATCAAACAGGGGGTAACTCCTCTCATGCCGTGATGGGCAAGTCCAGCGATTGTCTAATAGAGATAGATCGTCAAATATAGTATCTAAGATCAAGAGACATGGAATAGAAGTTCAAGGTGTATAATTTTATATCTAATGGCTGCTTTTAGACCCCTTTTATATAAGTAGTAAACGAGTCTTCCCACTCAGCTCATCCACTATCTAATCGGAATCAGGAAAGCAAGGTGGAAGAGCTGAGTTTGTCATGTAGCATTCGCGGAGACAAGGGGACACGGAGGAGCCCCTTGCTGGAGCTAGTACTGAATGCGTAAAGTAGGACCTCTTGTTGGTAGGGCCTTTATCACAATGGGGCAAGGGTGAGTGCAACGAACAACCAACTGCATTGGTAGAGAGATGATCTTAATATACGTGGAAGGGAGACAAAAAAGATTTCAATTCTGACGAGTCAACCGCTTCTGCTGCCAATCAATCTCGCGGCATTCTCTTCTCTGCTCGAAAGGGATTCTTTTTTTATCTTCTATCTAGCTTCTTATCTTAGGAAAGTACTCTTGATTCCGATTCTGATTCTTTACCTCGTTGACCGACATTACAATAGGTGTATGGGTCAGGGAGCGACTACTTGGTTTTGACGCATTCAAAAACTATATTTTGATAGTCTATCGCTGACAGGCCTTTCTGAGTATTGCGAGATTCCCCGCATTCAAAGCTATCGAATGAAGATGCAGGAGCTAGATTCTATTCTAATACTAAAAAAGGAAAAGGCTAGCGGAAAAGATAGATTGATTCCTCGCTTCGGATGAGGCTGAGTTTACGAAGTAGAAGTTCGATCTCAAGCTGCCTGCATGCACCTATAAGACATGGAAAGGATCCAGTTCGGATGTGGACAAGAGTGAAGTGCGTTGGAATCAAAAAGTCTGTTTTAGTACGAGACCGGACCTTTTCACGGTAGTGCTTGTCCCCAATTTTGATTGTAACTAAGGACAGAAGCAGAAGGATGAGAAGTCCAGTCACCGAAGCTATCCAGGACCCAAAGGAGAGGTAAGAAATCACTCTTCCAGGCAGTAGGAGTAGGACAAATCCCTTGTGAAAGAAGGGGTTGCTGACATACGGGTTCGAACTAGCTTAGCTCAATTGACAAGGAGAGGTAAAAAGACCACGAAGTAGAAGGGCCGGGATGACGGCCAGCGAGGAGACAAGGTCCGCACACATTCGAGAAGAGAGGTGAAACTGAAAGTGGAAATAGAATTCCATATCAGCAGTGGTGGTTTGCTCCCCCCGGTTCGTTGATCCTTATTCTTCTGTTAGGTTTTTTATAGTGAGTTGCTTTCTATCCGAGTTAGGAAGCTAGTAGTAGGAGTGGCTAGATCTCCCTCGAGTGAGGATGAAAAAAAGCATAAGCTACCTCGTTTGTGCTCCCGCTCTTTCACTCTCGTCTTTCAGTTCCATTCATTGATATGTCAGTGGTCAAAGAAGCTTCGAAGTCCTATACCTGTGCTACTGTTCATTCAAGCTAGCCTTCCTGTCTAATCGCATTGATTCTCCCTTGCAGATCAATCATGTAACTCGCATGTCATTGACCAATCACTAGATCGATCTACTACATGAATTATTTGATGTACGAATCGGACTATCAAAGAGAGGACCAAGGGCATTCATCCTTGTGCTTTTACCTCGCCATCAAATGCTTCTCTTGCTGTGGAGGGAGATCCATGCAATGGCATTTCATCAACAGATACCACTTCTTATTGATTTGTATGCTTTTTTTAGAATACCACCTAAAGGGAAAAGAGTAGTCATTCGTCAAAACATACCACCTCTCTCTCACATCTCTTTGGAAAGTTTGCATGTCCTCTCTGGCCACCTCTCAGCTGGGCGAAGGAAGAATTTGATGTGGAAGGTAGAATTGAGCCAATGTGTGGAACAGCATTCCCAGTATGACTTGCCTAGCTAGTGCTTCCTAGCTGACTGTACTAAATGATGTTGTCCAAGCAGCACTGCATTCAATCTTGCATAGGTAGGGTTTCCATCTCTTTAGGGAGTAGGCGTACCGTCTTGTCTCCCCCTGCCGCCTGACTGACCATTCTTATACTTACCATTCATTCCTCCCATCTTTCATCATGAAGTTACTGAGAGTGGGGATGAGCTACATCTTGCTGCACTGATCTAGATTTAGATCTAGTGCTGAAGCCGAATACCGTTCTATGGCATCTGCTTCTGCTGATCAACCATGGATTTCTTTTTTTTTCTTCTTTTTTTGCTTGCCGAATTATATAAAAACTTCACTCCTACAAGAACTTATTCGTTGAGACAATACCCCCGGGTCCGGGCAAGCACCAGTTGTTTCAACAGCTCCTTCGGACCCTTACTTTTCCATGTGACCCCGGCCCGACTAACAACGATGTTATTGGATTTCCGAGCGAAGGAAGGCATCGGTAGAACCGGGGGATCAAGCTAACTCCCTTAGGAAGCCTGGAAGCGCGGGTAAGGATATTCAATCAAAACCGGGCTATCGACCTATGGCTTTCTACTCTCCTCTACTGTCAGCTAAAGAAGCCTATGGCCCAGAACCTTCCCTTGATAGACAACATATCGGGGGGAGAGGGGACATATATACCCTAACCTTTAAAGAGCGGGGTGTGCGAGGCAAGATGGCACCTCTTGAATTTACGCGATGACTACTCTAAGTCAGAGTGGGCCTCTAGCTTCTTTTTATTATTCAGTAAGGCTCTCTCGTATAGAGGGGGTTAGTGTCTCCCGGAAAGCCCGCCAATAAAGTCTAAGCCCGTCCCCTAATCTACCAATCTTGATACAAATATTTATCTTTTTCTCTGGAGATCACCAATCGTATTTGGTGACTCAGAACCTAACCAAGCTATCTTTCCTATTTCTCATTCTATTAATGTGAAGCCTAAACATTCCCGAACTTGCCATTCACTTTGCCTTAGGGAACAGAATCTTTGGGAAGAAAGCTTGAGTTAAGGGCGTAGCTCTCGGGCCAATTGGTAGAATCTGTAGGGCGCGTAGAAGGAGGGAGTTCGGTCTATGGAGCCACCGAGGGACGTGAAGAATGCCTTTCAACAACATAAGGGAAGGGGGGATATATAGTTCAGATGGACTACCTCCTATGACCTACACTCATAGAAGTTCATCGAGTTCCCCTACATATCAAGCTACCTACATATCTTGATAGTCTCAGAAGCATCTTTCTTCTTTGTCTTCCCTAGATCCGCACTGGTGATAATAATAAGGTAAGAGGAGTAGTGATCTAGGTATCATTTCTTATTTTTTTAGAAACGAAACTAGGATCTGAAAGAGAACAAGATGTAGGTGTCTAACTTCTATCTATGGGTTATGTCCAAGCTCCATTGCACTTGGTGATAGATATGTCATCTTGCCCACCTTGTAGAGTTTCAAACCTAGTTCAAAGTAGGGGCCTCTGATTACCCATCTGCTAACCAAGCTATAGAAACGAGAACAAGTTCCCCTAAGCTACCTGACCAAAGATCCTAAGCTACTTGTTTTCAGTGCACTGCTTTTCGAGCTCTTGCTTGAATTGAGTTGGCTATAATAAATTATCCTCTTTCTAGCTCGTTCTTCAGCTACTCCATCTAGGAAAGGGACTGCCCTAGATGTCAGGCGGGGAATCCTCGTTGTGTACTAAAGCAGATCCCCTCGACTTGGCTCGTAACCATTAGAGTCGTTTGCGCTTTCTGGGGAAGACTTTTCGATCTTTCTAAAATCTAGGTAAGTCGAAGGGTATTCCACAAGGGTATTCTCTGGACAAGAGGAACCGGATAAAGAGTGACGGTTTGGGCTAGGTCCTTGCGATCCTGCCACCTCTTGGCAAAGTAGGCTGATGGGCGACGCCCCCTCTTTTCGCAATGGTGTGGGGCGTCAGAGGCTGTTGCCCCGTGACCAACTCGAAGGGGCTGAAGTTCGAGGCAGAGCTTTTTGGTTGTTAAGTTATAGCAGCACTGAGCAACATCCAACAACTCCAGTCCTTCTGGTTTGCACTAAAGTGCCTTAAGTAGCCCTCGAGGAGTCAGTTTATTCTCTCCGTCTGAGCTTTCAAAGATATACCGACCATAGGTATCTTACCATCAGATACCGACAGTCGTCTTCTAACAAAACCGACCCTTTAAGATCATCAATTTCACATAACATAAAAAAGCTCTTTTCATCATCAGAAACAACTTGATTTCCGACCTCTTGCATTGCATTACCATAACGAAAAGAAAAATGAATTATGAAAAGAGAGATTGCTCTTGTGATTCGAAATGAACCTTTCTCGATGGAGGAAAGGAATAGCGATGGATTCCTATGGAGCATCCAGGAACAAGAAGATTCAATCGGACGACGAATTCTTACGTGGAAAAAGGAAATCAAAGATCCGCTTCCACGATTTCATCTATATCGAATCTTAATATCAGAATAGCTTATATAGTCGTCATGATTCAATTCATGAATTAGCCCACTAGAGTTCACTGCATTTTTTTTTATTTTATAATAATAAATTATAATAATATATAATATCATTCGTGTCTCTGTTACAACACGGCGAAACTCAATAATGATGAGAAAAAAGAAAGAATTTGGCTTTCTGGGGATTGTAGTTCAATCGGTCAGAGCACCGCCCTGTCAAGGCGGAAGCTGCGGGTTCGAGCCCCGTCAGTCCCGACCTAGGATCCAATGAATCGATCAATTCATTTCTCCATTTTCTGTGAAATCAAAGAGAGTCCAGTTGCCTCCGAGAAGTGCCTAGGAGAAGGTCTCGGACTCTCCAAGATAGGAACCGTCGAAGCCCCTTCATGGTACTAGTGGCATGCTTTACGGGCAATCTAAGGCAGCCTCTAATCTTTCTGATTTTTTTTTCCTCAAACCAAAAAGAAAGGCAACTATCAGATCTACAGACCGTGGAGCTGCAGTCAAGCTGCTCTTTGTTGCGACTTCTTCCTTTGCTCTATCTATAGACCCAGCCAGGATCAATGAATGACAGGACTATGGAACCATTCTACTAGCTAATCCCAATCCGATGGCTTCACGAAGGGCGATATGCTAATACTGGGGTGGAAGATCTCGACGGAACGTGATCCAACCACAAAAAAGAGTATCCGATTTTGATTAAAATCCTGAGTCGATGGATGGGAAGCATGGGCCAAGACAAGGGGAAGCTCCGTACCCACCAAAGCAAACGAAAACGCTTGCTCACGACCTTTTATGCCTTGGGGTGGTGCCCATTCTCTCTCTTAAGTGATTCCACGTCAGAGCTTGATCCGCTACCGATCAGGAAGTGCGTTCGGCACTCGTAATACTAGCGATAAGCTTCCCTTGGGATTGTTTTCCCAGGCATCCTGCCCATAGATAGCGCGGACCAATCCTTCTTTCCACGCTCCCTTCTGGTTGGTTATTCTTTAGTAATGCATTTGTGCCTGACCCTTGCAATTCACTTTCAAAGGTATACTTCACCGCTGCTCCTGTTACCACCTAAATGACTACTCAAAACAACACACTTTCTTGGTCACGCTGATGGAGACTATTCGACGAATCCTAGCTTCCGGATCTTACGGAGAAAGAAAGCGCCAGGACAGAACAACAAGTGCGGAATCCCATCCTGCTGCAGGGATTGGAAATTGCGGAATATCAGGATGTCAGGCTCTTGCAAAGAAGGCAATTCATTCGTAGTAGGATATTCTCAAACCCTCTCTGTCAACAACATCGAAAAGATCTTGACGAAGGAGCTCGAGCTCTCTTCCATATTCAATTCTCGGAAGAAGATTCTCAGAAGCTGATTCTACGCATCAGACTAACTGGAGTTCATGCTTTCCTGCGTGAGACAAAGGAAGCAAATCACCTTACTC
Source organism: Populus euphratica (assembly GCF_000495115.2). Taxonomy (NCBI): domain Eukaryota; kingdom Viridiplantae; phylum Streptophyta; class Magnoliopsida; order Malpighiales; family Salicaceae; genus Populus; species Populus euphratica. The sequence goes on along the minus strand of NW_011499963.1, from coordinate 100,425 downwards.
GGCGGGAAGGGAAATGTTGGACTTGTCCTCCCTCTCAAAAGAAGGTTAATTTCAGCTATAGAAAAAGAAAAATCACATTCTTCAATCGGCGAAGCTTCACATCCTGTTCCTGTTTCCTTAGACCAGGGAAGATTAGTTTCTTAATGAGAAAGAGGAATTGGGTGGAAAAGCTATTGATCCAGTTGAGACAGCTCATATATCGTACTTAACAACTCATTTGAATGCAGCTCATAATGCTAATTATAGCAACCGATCGATATCGTCTGATAAAAGATTGGCCCATCTGGACCTGGAGCTTTCTAAATTCCTTTCCTAAAGCTTTTGAAGAGAAGAAAAAGCGAATCTGAGCCATGCGATGCGAGGGAGGGCAGTGAGCGCTATTTGATAAATGAGGTAATATATGTCAGACTTGTCTGCAGGCCTCATCTTCGACAAGAGAAGGAGTGCCTCTTTCTCATGTTCATTGACGGAAGTCTTTGGCTAACAATTCCTACTTCTCCCAACCCAAAAAGGAATACCAAGGATAAAGCCAGCTATTCGAACGCTTAACACATGCAATTCTAGTTATATCAATTCAGGAGTCCAAGCGTAAGCTAGATTCGTTTATTGACCTGAAAGCAAAGTCAGGCCACCGGAGGAGATCAGGGACTGACTTGACTTGATTCAAAGAGTTGGGCGAAAGCAGCATCACCGGATTCTAACAAAGGAGCTGGATTCATGTCAATTGAGTCAAAAGTCGAAAGAAAGAAGTCTTCCCTGTCCTACTAAGGCAACCAGGTGTGACGGGCCAGTGTCCCAACTTTCATAAGGGAGAGGAAGTCAAGCAACGAGACCTCAGTCTATTCAAAGACAGAAGCTTAAGCCACTGGTCCATCCACTCCCTTGGGTCTAGCATTCCATCCTGAATAAATAGGAAGACAGACTGGCTTAAATACAGGGGCAAGATCGTTCACTCGTTGCGTAACGAGACTACTTAAAGTGAAGTCGGAACTCGGGTTGGAAGGCTGGCTGAGCGAATATTCAAGTTGACAGCGTAATGGTGAGTATCCAATCTCTCCAATAAGAAGGATATACGCGCTTCTTCCTCATACAAGAATGAACCTATCCTTGCCCAGCTCATCTCACGGGAGGACACTATTGAGCCTAGCACTTCAAGATACTCTAAAAGAGGCATTTCATATCTATCTCTCGTGCTAACAGGAGCCAACTACGGTATCTCATCATACAATTGACATTGCCTTCACATCTAGTTTACGTAAATAAGTATCGACGAAAAGGTGCATTGATGCCACGGTCCTACTGAAGTTCTCTACAGGCTAGCGTACTACAGGGAAAGGAGGAAATAATGGAATCTCTCCAGAAATAAAAACTGAGCTTTCGAAGTGGAGAAACTGCTCAGCGTGCGTTAGAATGACTTTGTCTCAGTGGAAGAGGGCAGAGAGTTTACACGAATGAAAGACAGGATAGGCCCAAGCAAAGAGCAGGCTTCACGAATGGGGGGGCGGAAGCAAAGGCTAAGGGCGAAGGTACCAACGCAGACACTAAAGAAGATAAGGCAATTTAGTCATTTCTTCTCCGAAACCGCTTTGGGTATTTCATTCAAGTCTGCGGGTAGAAGAGATTGAAATGATCTCAAAAGTCTCACCTCGACCCTTCTTCTAAATGCTGTTTTCCAACAATGTAAAGTACACCTAAGGGATATAACTCAAATGGCGAAGAGGGAGTTTTTTTAGTATTCCGGTCACCCTCCGCCAACCGGATTTTGGGTGCCACATGGATTCTGAACATTGTTGCAGATGCTCCAACAGATCTTTGGCATCAACCTCTTTTCTGTGAATCCCCCCTTTTCTTTATCCTTCTTTATGTTCTTGCAACCAAAAGATAGTGATGTTGTTAGAATGAAGCTATGTTGTTATCGAGCATTATGTTGCTTATGAGGCTTATCTGTTAACAGGCTAGCCTGCCCCACTTTAAGGTGAGCTTTTGGAGGATAGTTTTCATTTCTTTCACCGCCTTCCCCGGAATCAAGGTCTCACGATGAGCCAGAGCATGAAGCTCATTCCCAATCCCCATCAAAGGCGGCTGGAGCGGCTCACTTACCACCAACAAATCAACTGTAAACGGATTCTGAGACTTCGGAATGGCAAAGAGCAGAAAGGGGGCTTTTAGGCGTTAGGCATGAGAAAGGAAAAAGAAAGGGCATCGTTCTCGGCTGGCCGAACATTGGAGTCGGCGCTCTCCTCAACCGGATCAATTAAAACTTTTAAACTTCCAAAGCATTAACTCAAACGAGGAAAGTCCCCTCAACTTGATCACACAAGGCCAATCGAAAGGGCTTTCTTCGCTCGAAAGACGAAACTCAACTAGCGCTTTCTTTCTATACGAGAAGAATCGTTCTCTATCTGATATTTGTTCTCGCTCGCGAAAGGCCCACAGATCGCTAGGACCGGGAACAGATCGAGACGGGAATGGTGAACCCATTAGGAATCGCTCATGACTGGATCGTGTACAACAACCTTAACCGCACACGCTTTTCTTTTTTTTGGCCTCCCACTTGACTTTAGTCCACCCGGCATAACCGCATTTCAACCAACTACATCGGGGTTGTTGTGAGTGAGAAACCACGAGATATCAGAAGATAAATAAATGAAAGAATGGTGACGCATTAATAGATAGCATCGCGTCATTAACCGGTTTGATCGCAGGACGAGTTCTCCAGTGTGCATTTTATTATAGTACAAACCTATCGGACCGACACAGGTGAACGCGTACTCAGCGTCTATCTGGAGTGAATTGTTCTAACTTGATTACAGTAAATACGAGATTCTTGGTGGACCGGAAGATAGCAATCCGTCTCTCTTGCGTGCCGTATCTCTTTTCCTAAATCTTTAGGGGGGATAAGACGTCGGTTAAGCCGGCAACTCCTCATAGTCGAAGTTCCCATCCCCTTTAGGTTTACGAGAGATTCGGGTACGGAAGAAGAAGAAAAAAAGGGAGTGGAGTCCCTTATCACCTGACAATACGGATCGAAAAGTCGGCCCCCCAAAAAAGAATCTAGAACTACCTTTACACTATAATCATTAAGTCAAGCCGGCATAACCGCCCTATACTAATAGGATAATTCAATTCGGATCAGCTCGGGCTCCACCGGAGAGGCGAAGAAGAAGGCAATAAGCGCTCAGATTGGACCAACCTTAAAGGTTCGCGTCATTATCCTCTCGGTCCCGACTAGAATCAGGCTTCTCTTGAAAAAAGGTAAGGAGTTATTCGATCTAATAAAATAAGGTTTTAACCCTAGCGCCTAAGTAACCCCCGTATGGTAGGAAGAAGAGAAAGGAGGAGGAAAAAAAAAGGCGATAAGCGAACCGGATTCTCGGGCGGTAGAAACCACCAATAATGTATATAGAAAAATGGGTACTACCTATATTAAAAAATATATACCTGAAAATCATTCTGTAATAACTATGTGACCATGAAGGGAGTAGTTGATTCGTTCCAATTCATTGGTTGGTTTAATCCGGTATAAAAATCATAATATGACGGGATCGTCGTCTTGACAAAGATGAATAGAAAAAATTCTTGGTAACAAGAAGCATTTTTTTTTCCCGAACCGAAGTCTTTGACGAAAAGTTTTCTATTTCTAATGGATTGGTCTTTACTGCAAGAATATGAATGACTCGCTATTCACTCGCGAGGGTCATAATAAAATAATAAGATTATGTAGGAGAGATGGCCGAGTGGTTTAAGGCGTAGCATTGGAACTGCTATGTAGGCTTTTGTTTACCGAGGGTTCGAATCCCTCTCTTTCCGCCAGTGGAAGTTGCAGGCCTTTTTCTTTTTTTAAGATGGTAAGGAGGAGGGAAACTTCATAACATACCGAGATTGATTCATTTCACCGGATTCCTAGGAAGTGACAATCTCAGCTGAACAAGTAGATCAAGGGAAGGTCAAAGTCAACCGCGGAATGACTCGCTGATACTTAGAGAGTTGCTCGCTCTCGTTCAAAGAGCAAAGAGAAGACAAGAAAGCTAATCCGCTCCGTCCGCTCTTTCTGAAAGTTCCCTCCGGGGGTCTGACCCTCCGCTACCTAATATTCCCGGCTAACCGAATTCATGTTTTAGTTTGGTAGGCCCCTCCGATTCAACCCGGCCCCTATCCCCACTATGATCCCTTTCTTCTCCTCGGTTCTCGAAACCTTTCTTTTCAACTAGCTTTTCGTTCTGCTTTGAAATTGCCTTTTTTTTTTGTTGTCGGGTTTGTGCTCCATAAATTTGAACGTTTTCCCGGTATTTTTGATAGAAATTAGCAGAAAAGAAAAGGGCGGGGACGAAAGAAATAACCATAGCAGATGCATCGGATAGACGTCAGGAACTTTGTTTTACTGTCAGATTTGCATTCCCCACATCTCATTGGAACGAGGCTACTCTTTTCCATTTGAGATCAAAATCGGGGTAGAACAGCGCAAAGGGCTATGGACCATACAAGACTAGCAAAAAGAGAATCAAAGAGCCCTACCGGAAGGAGCATTTCCGAACTCAATTACAGAAGGGGGAGAAAAAACGTCACTTCTACAATTCAAAACCATATCTCTTCTCCGGAGTCAGGGAAGAGTACCAAAACTGGTGTTTTCCACTCATATCATAAAAGATTCCTATTCAGCTACTTCAACCATTTCCAACAAACTCTCAACTTATTTCTTTTCTCTTCTTCTTTCAAGGTCTCGTCCCGCTGGAGCTGCTATTTAAATTACATCATATCGGTGTCAAGTCAAAGAAAAGAATCTTCCTTGGGCGCATTCTTCGATGCTCTCGAAAACCAAGAAAGGGAAGCCCCAAGAAAGAAGGTCACCCAAAACTCCTACTTTCAGTGCGGCCTTCGAAAAAGTTGATTGAAGTAGGGCGGTGTGCCAGCAGAAAGAGGGCTTGAAGCTCTCCTGTTGTCCCCTATGGTGAAAGGTAGTCCGAGTGGCCTACATATACATATAAAAGAAAGTAAGTAGGGCACCATGTCTGACTGGTCGTTGAACTATCAAAGAAAAGGTGGAATAAAGAAAGATTTGCCACAGTGTGCTTATTGCATATCGCGGCATTCTCCCTTGAGGCCTAGATCCTTTGTAGAGATTCTCGCCTAATATCTGGAAGGAATTGGAACTCACTCGAGAACGGCTCTATCAGACAACCTTCTAGGACCTTCCCAAAAAAGAGACTTTCGATGTCCCTCTTAAGAATCCATTTAATTTAATTTAAGCGATCTAAGTGAAAAAATATCACCCCTGCTTTCTCTACGCTTGACTTGAATTAGGAAATGAAAATCAATCAAGATGCGAGCAAGAACTATGGATCAACCTAGTTTTAAGAAGACTATGCCACCAACGAATGTGGCCCTACCCAGAAAGAGTAGAAAAAGGCTTCCCCGTGAGGAGGCAGACACTTATTCTTATCTAATCATGCGAGTTCTAGCAGTCCTAGGGAATTTATTTGCTGTCTCGGACTTGGAATCTTCCTATTAGACGATCCTTCTTTTCGGACGCACTACCACGAGCGCTACCTTTTTAGCACTTCGCTTTCATGCACTACAGCCCTTGATGAGCCTGCGTGGTCTTAGTCAGGTAAAGTAAAGGCCGAGAAAGAATGTAAACGGAGAATCGCCTGATGCTGAATCTATATAGAATAAATGAGCACACTGGCCTCGAGAGAATAGCCTTGCTGCACTCTACGAAGATATGAGTCCAACGATCCACTAAGAACCATCGTCCCTTTCAAAAACCCTCCACACGTCCGCGATGCATATAAGAATTTCATTACTTCACTTATCACTTTGATAGATGAAGAAGCTTTCTCCGCCAAGGAAAAAGAAGTTCGATTCAAAAGCAGACTTTAGGCTAGCATGTACTGTCTCGTGCTTAGTCTGGCAACTCTATATCCTTTGCCTTAATGAAATTCTCGCTCAGGAGGTACATGAGGGCTTATTTGGATTGGAAGTGACTAATCAAAAGCATAGCATCTGTAACTAGTTAGAAAGAAGTCTATTAGAAAGTAGAATACCATCGGTGCAGTGAGAACCATCTTCTTCTTTTTCTTATAAAGAAAGAGGCCGGAGGAAAGCCAAAAGTGCCCTATACCAAAACGATCGAAAGAGAAAATATTAGGTGTAGGAAGGCTACCTGATCAGTGAAACGAAGGACCCAAGGAAGGTGGTCCTGAAAGCATAGTTAGGAAGAAAAAAAAGAGGTTCTATTCGTAGAAAAGGAAAAGCAGCAAGAGCTAGCCTACTAGTAAAGGGCTTTTTAGGAAGAAAGAAGTAGAAGCAACCCTTTTGCTAATGACAACCTAAATAAAGAACCATTGGTGCATAAGGAATTGGAATCCTAAAGAAGAAGGAAGCGACAAGAACCAATCCATTTTCAAATATCGTTAGTAATGAATAACTTATTTTTTTTACCTCTAAAGGTGGTCTAAATATGGTGCGGAAAAACCCAAAAAATTTCCTATTTAGACCACCTTTTTTACACCATCCTCTTTCTTTATGAAACATATTGTCGAAAGGCTGATAGCACAAAGACCACCCGCTTGTTTTTCTATCTGAGCCTCCTATGACGACGACGACCTTCCCTTCTGCTTTCTCATCACATTGATGCGGAGTACCGTAGTCACTTGAGTCACGGAGAAAGGGAGTTGAAACTCCACCACTTATTATATATAGAATATAGAATCCATCGAGAGTTTGATGATACCTTAGCTGGCTGTAATAACAAAAGCGTAATGAACCACATCCTTAGTTCTTGAGCACCACTCTTTCTTCTTGTTGAGGTCAGTCCAGTGCCCCTGCGCCCATTAAATTGGCACGTTCTAAGACTGAAGGCGGAGTGAAGTGACCCGGGTGAGAATCGGTAGCTGTTAGAATAGTAGTAGCGGTGTGACTTTCTTCTTGAAAAGACTGCTGGAAAGCTAGACTGCTTTAGTACTATCGCATAAGCCCTTTCTTGGGCAAGTAGTGCTTTAGCAGGACGAAGAAGAGTTCGCGGAGCAACTCTCTTTAATCAAGGACCAAACCTTAACACCACACCGGTTGAACAACTAGCAGAGAAAGAAGACTGAGATCCTGGATGAACTAAGAGAAGGTCGCGAGAAGTGAGGTGAAGGTAGAAAAAAAATACGACTTAAAGTTAGTGTTCCACGTGTTAAGAAGTATTAAACAATCCCTGGCTTCGACTTAGTAAGAGAAGAGGAGTATTTATTAGGAAAGCCTAGGGCCAGTTGTTGAGAGGCAGCACTCAAGGTAAGTATAGGATTGAGTTTCAGAACAATCCAATCCCACCCGGATTCCATATTCCATTCTCTTTGCTTTCGTTCCTTTCAGTCGAGCTCAATTACATCGATCCTCTAGGAAGTCCTCGATTGAGTTGAGGAAGGAAACTTCTCTTCTAGTTCTAGACTAGGAATCCGGAAACCTAGGAAGAGAAAAGTAAAATGATAAGATGCCAGTTTAAAAGGTCCGTTATTTCGTGCCCCATTTTTGGATCAGTGAAGAATGTATTAGAAATTCGGTGTCCAAGTGAAGTGAAACGACGCCATCAGAAGCACAACAATGATCTCTCGAGTCGGGATGATGGCTATTCATTGAGATAATCTGATGCAGACTGGCAGACTTAATGGAGCTAGCGGTAGTAAGATTTGGTATATTTATTGGCTTTAGTAGGCGCAGGAATTACATGATCTACAGATACAGAGTTTCCTTCATCTGATGGCATTTCAACAATTGGCATTGCCTCATATTCAAGGAGTATGCGCGGGAGTAGACATATAGAAATCGACATTGAAAGTCAACGGGTACTCGTCAGGTAGTATTCCCAAACCTCGCATTGGAAGCTCAGATTGGGTTCAGGAAGCTAGGCAGGAGCCCGGTGCCATCTCCAAACGCCTTCTCTCCATCCTCAGAAGGAAAGTCGAATCCCAGGAGCGACGGGTACATCTGAAATAGGTTATGATGAGAGAGGGGGTGAGCGATGGATAGCTTTCATTGAAGATACCGGTTCTTTATTCCTAGATGGCGAGAATCAGCCCTTTTCAGCGCTTTGGGTATAGCATATATGTTGGTGAGAGAATGGATTTTAGAATCAGAATTCTCTATTTCTAAGTAAAGAAATCCAGCATTCGAACTAAAGAGATGCATGAATACATTTCTTTCTCGATGCGGATCACAGCCTGGTTTCGTAGCCAAGGGGGGCCGAATAGAAGTCTTCCTCCTCACGCTTTCTACTAGTCGGATAGGTAGCTTCTGCCTATAGGATAGGATAGGCCCGTCTTTGCGTTTAGGCTGGATACATTCCTTTCAAAGCAAAATCATTGATTTAAATTATAGAAAGCCCTTGGTATGACCTTATCTTCTCCTGGTGCAACCTCTCTCTTTTCTTCGGCATAGCGATCCCTATTCTCCATTGAGTGTTTCGTACTTACCATTTGAACCCGCACTTGCGACTTCTTCAAAGTGATTGTATTCGGCGGCATAATTGTATTGATAACGACTTTCTCACTTAAAAGATTGGATTTTAGCCCAGAAGCTGCACGAGGAGATAACGGATTTTTGGATCCACGATTTTGCTTTCATTTAAGGATTTCTTGTCATCAAAAAGGCATGATTCTCTTTCTTGGTAATAGGTGGAAGTCAGCCGGGGAAGAAGGGCATTCGATAGCAGCTACTTTTGTGCTTCACATCTTTCCCGTTCGTATCTTAAGAATTTCATTGCCTTCCCCATTCTTTCACTAGTCTCAGTCCGAGTACGGGAAGGGTATCCATTTTATTTTAAGAGAGTATACAAGGGTAGACCTCTTTGGTAACGGTATCAAGTGATATATGATTTGATTGGATTTTCTTTTCGTGGAGAGATATTTTCCTCACTTCATGCTTGAAGGGAAGGGTTAGGACCTGACCTGCTCTTTTAGAATCGCTTCTCCGTTCCAGGGCTCGCCTTCGCTTTGATTATTATGCTACCTAACTATAGCGGTGGAGCCAATACGGGATCCTTTCCATAGTCAGGTTCCCTAGGCGCTGCTTTCCTTGTTTTTACCTTCCTGGTTGTTTTTAGTTGGAATGTAAGTCCCTGGGATTTCTTCAGTCTTCCCTGCGGTTCACGTGGAAGTCTCAGTAGTTGCATTACCGTCGCTTCACGATCTAGTGGGAGAGCCCTTTCTTTACAGTTGGAATTTCCTTTTAGCCAATTGCAGCTCTAATCTAAGGCAAGCAAGAGGAGAGGTTCTAGGCCTCTAGCCAAGAGTACCTTTTAAGCGCAAGCAGCGGGCTATAAAAGCAAGTGGAGTTGCAGTGATAAGCTAACCCCATGGACCAGTTTGCAGCGATCTACTTTCAGTGCTTCTTGGAGGGAGTCATTTCCTTTTGAAGGTAGGAGTTCGTTACAGGCTCAGGTATTTTTTACAGCATATAAAGTTTTAAGGTAAGCGCTGTGCTAAGTTTATAAGTCCGTCTATGTCGATTCAATTGCAGTTATTCGCCTTTCTTGCGAGCCAGAAGTTGTAATTGCTTTCCTTTCATTCAACCTCTCCCTGTCATGAGCTATCCTAAGCCTTTCTTTCGTCCTGCCATTCTTTCTGCTAGCTATCTATATCTAGTGGGAGAAAGAAGCCCATACTGTTGGAGTGCTAGGCTGACGCCCTTTCCTTTCCCTAAATTTTCGTATGCATAACCTTTTCTTTCCTATGGCTAAGCCGTAGAATCCTATGGACGTGGAAGACTATAGATAAGCAGTGGAAGTTAGATCAGTTGCTTAGGAAAATGCCTATATAAGTTCCCTGCCATGCATTTCCTGGACTCTGATAGCCCTGCATATGATTCTATGGCGGTCCCAGGGGAGTTGCCTGCAGCCTATACCTATATAGAAAGCTATATAGTTTCAATGGCCCTTCGGTGCATTTTCAGTAAATATAAAGATCCCTAGCCAGCTTACTCCCAGACTTTATCGAGCCAGTTCGAGGGGTTGTAGTTCCAGTCGTAAGCCCATTCTAACTAAGCTCTTCCATTGCTAATGCCGTACTTGGTTTTTTAGAAGGAGTGGAAATTTTAGATCACGTTCTCTTTGCTCTTCTGTCGATCCCGCCCAGTCCACTTAAGAGTGGGAAAGACTTTTAGTAGTAGTCTTTTCTTCCTCTCTTAGTATGGAGGCCTTTGTCCGGAGGCCTTCTTGCACCAGCTCTTAAAGAGAAAAGACTGTCTTAGTGTATGTCCCACGACCTGTGGGACCGACAGTAGTTGGAATCTTCAACTTTATCGATCTCGGCGGGTCGCTTACACGGAGGTAGAGTCAGCTGACCGTTAGCGATCAACATGTCAAAGATGGCGTCTACCTTGCTTTCATCGAAATCCCCGACTTTAGAGAGTCGTTCTTTGAGAAAAATTTTCTTTGCCTGCTTCTCCCGTTTTCGTTCTTTTGCGCAGGGGTATGACGGGTTAGCCTCAGAAGGGCAACTTTTTGGATAAGGCGGCGGCCTTCTAACCCTCGGCCTATCTGGTCCCGTGCGGATCCCTTTCGTTTCTATGGTCTTACCTTCGCGCTCACTTGGCAGACTGTCTCCGTCAGAGATGGCTTCAGACTCGACCTGGAAGAGGGAGCATGAATTCAATCCATCCTGGGGTTATTCAAACTATTTCCTTTCTCACGAATTGGATTTGAACCCATATCAAGCTTCGGGAATCCAATGGAATCAGAATCTGCAGCTAGGGCCAACCTTATTGTATTCGCTTGGACGTACTGACTAGATCTATCTGCTTTCCTTGTTCGGGAATCCGGGTTGGAACTTACCTTTCATCTAGCTTATCACATGTTAGGTCAATCCCTTCCACTGAGCACCAAACTCATTCCATCAAACGGGTGCTTCAACCTTTTTTGAATGAGTCGAGAAATTGCTTATGGAGAGAACGCCGGTTCCACTAGATCGGAAGTTGGTTTAGCTATAGATTGAAGCACCGTTCTATTGCCTCCTATTGGATCCTCGAGTGAATGAAGGAGTCTGAATCCGCCTGGCAGCGCAAAGCGGTTCCTAAGCGAATGATCAATAGGTATCTTTCTGCTTGCCCCACTTGGCTAGCTGCTTTGGCTAGTGATTCCGAAAGGTAGATCAGGTGTAAGTACAGCTAATAAGCTCCTCATTTTGAGTAGTTGACCGTACTAGTCGATACGACTAGTGCAGAGAGTAGAAAAAGGAAGATGGCAGAGCTCAAGGAGAGAACTCTTTTGTTTGAGACGAAGAACATCAAGTCAATAGACAAATAAGGGCAATCAAAGAGAACGGATCCCATTGAACCTCCGTCTTTCTTGGCCTTGATCCCATGACTGAGACCACCCTTGACTGATCTACTGCCATTGGAAGGTTAGCTGCCTATATGCCTATGTAATGTACGAAACGACTGGGATTGCCTTCGACTAGGAATGAATTCATGGGGACAGATTTTCTTTGTTAGAGTAGGAATAAGGGCGAATAAGACCTATATATGAGCATGACCGAGAAAAAACCCAGACGAGAGAGGGTTGGCAAGGGCCAATTGCTCTGACTTCTCTTTTTAAGATATTTCGAGTTAGGTTTAGGCACTCCATCTGCTTCGACGATCTGCTCCGTGCGTTCCATAATGCTTTCCCATTTGGTCTCCTCTATACTAGAGGCCTCAGGATTTCCACTAGCCATGACTTGATCTTTGAAAGAAACCGTGCTCTGATACCAAGTCAGGTCTTTTTCCTCAAGTCATCAAGCGTCGTGCCAAAGTCGTGTTGCGTAACGAGTCTATAAGCTGTCGGTCCGCCGCAGCAGAGTAATTTCCCTTTACACTTAGCTACTTGCAAGAGCACACACACAAGGCAACAAAAAATCTAAGCAAGCCGCAGAATTAGAAAGAGAGACCAAGCCCAGCGCTCTCTTCAAAGCGGTATGGTTCTAGCTACTGCTACTAAAGTAAAGAAGTGCGAAAGTTTCTCCCTTTTCATTCTCCGCTGGGCCAGACAACGAGACTAAGATCAGGAAGAAAATGGGTAGGTAGAGTAACGTTCTTGAGGGCAAGCCTCCTTCGTCATCAAAATTGGAATAATTAGATAGGAAACCTTTTATGACCCTTTCTTTGTTACGGATCTTTTTGTTCAGGGTCAATAACTTGAAACTGCTCTTGGCATGCCTACTCGAATGTAGTCAACGTGTCTCGGAGGATACTGTGTAAGGAGCTGAGAAGGCGACGGTTGGCATTTTCCCCTCTACTTTCATTTGAGGATCGATTCTCTATTCCCCAAAGGGAGCTCTTTCTGACCCTTACACCATAAAAAGAATACCAGTTTCCGATCGGACAAGAGAAGCAATTCGAGTCACCTTCTTTGTTAGACCGACAGACCGCGTGAGACCCAGTTGCGAGCAATAGCGTCTTACACTTTCCCAAAGACCAATACACAAGCGATTCGCCATAGTCTAATCGATCACGGAGGACAGCCAATGACCGAGCTCACGGTGGGAGAAAATCTTCTAGTTGATCCTAAACAAAGGATATCTTTTCCCATCATACGTACCGAACGTACCGGAAGAAGAGCTTGTAATACAGGTCTGTTAGTAAAGAGACAACATCGATTGTTATTGTTTCGCTTTCGTCAGTAGCGAATTTAGCGTATGGCCCGAAGGGCTTTAGCCGATGGTTGGACATTCACATTCAGTAAATTAAGGTAGTAGAGCTCCTCAGGACCTTAGACTTAGTTTTAAAAGTTGGGCATCGCTAGAAGTATCAAAATCTAGCAGCAAGCACAGAGCAGGTATAATTGCCATAATGGCCTTGTGTGGTGGCGATTGAGTTGCTCTCTAGGCTCTTGTCTGAGACATTGTTTTCTTACTCTTTAACTCGCATTTATGCTTTCATTCACACACCTTTTTCTTTTTCCTGCCCTTTCTCCAACTGCTAGAGCTTGCCTTGCTTCTGTTCCGAGGCAGGAAGTGACGCGCATAGGATCTGCGCGCTCGGTGGTGCGTGCTAGGTGAGCAAACTGAACGAGCCTTGGCTTGTTCGTAGCCAGAAGGTATGTTGGTTGCAGCATGGCTTCCATAACCTTCCTCCTTTCATCATGTGGTTCCACGTTATTAGGGCTTCTATTAGTACCCGTGTGCTTGTCCGGAGCGTGGATTTCTTCCCGGAACTTTTCTTTATGTAAATAGATGATTAGATTATCGTATCAAGTGTGAAACCCTCCCTCCCCTATGGGATATGGGATTCAAAAATGAGACTTATCTAACGCCAATAAGAAAGGATGGTGTAAGTGGGTAACAAACCACACCAAACAGGCCGTAGCAAGCAGAAAGGAACTAAACTAGGGGTGGCCAGGTGTGAAGAGAAAGAGAGCGTACAACAGACATAGTAGCCAACTCATAGAAAGAGCAGGGGCGCTAGCTTTGAAACAAGGTAAGAGGAGGAGGCTCCAACTCAATAATCATTGTTTTAGGATTATAATTTAAAAGGTACAAACCACCGGATGTCGAAGAATTTTCGCAGTGTACCAGAGTATCCTGTTACAGAGGTCTACCGTCACGGATAGAGAAATTGAAGCTTCTATGAATAATAAGTCTTTCATATCCTCCAAGTGAGACGATCTAAAGCCTGCGGAAGATGCCTAACTTTCCATAGAAACCTAGGATGGTTAAGGTCCCCATTCCACCTGCTGATCAATGGGTGTCTGCTGTCCTCCAAGTCTGAAAAGAAGGCTGCAGAAGCCGTAGGGGCACAGTTGATGATTCAATTCCTGAAAACCCGAAACTCAGACTAAGAGCTGATTCTAGGGATAGGGATTCGAGATCAGTCTTCTTTAAAAGACCGGTTATTCCAGCAAAAGCTGATAGGCAAAAAAGAGATTTCCTCTTTCCTACTCAATGTCTGTCAATGTAGGTATATAATAGGCTTAAAGACGTACAGCAGTACCCAGATGCTAAGGTAAGGAAAAATCTTGCACAAACTATTCGTCATCAAGAGTCAGAGGGGAGGGCGTCTTATCTAGCTGCCTATTCTATTCCGAAACAGGGGATTCAATAGCTGCCCTGCCTCTTCGAGAACATCTGCTCGTGGGTATCTTAATCTCTGCTTGGCCTTAGGAAGTTTCCTTTGAATATGTCACTTCCGGGAAGAAGGGGATAGATTCTCTTGCAGCTTCTTCTAGGCTGCACCTGACACAAAAATTCTAAACCGTCTGTTTTCAAGCTCCCTAGCTACTAGAACTAGAGGAAGGGCTCTTTCTGTTGATCACGGGATCTACTCATAGCCTACTTTCCTACCCTTGTTGTGATGAGACCTTATGCCGTGAAGTCAACATAGGATGAATGCCCCTGGGCTTAGGAGCTCGTTGCACTCTTCTTTTCTCTTTTCACGACTAAGCCAGAAAAAGAAAGAGGTGCTCTCCTAGACGTGGACCTTCAGATGGGAATAAACTCTCCCTTCTAGTCTAGAAGGCTATCCCCATCAAGTTATAAGTAGCTTACTCGACGATCTCGATACCAAACGAAGGAAGTTATGGATTAATGGGGCTAGGTTCGCTTTCCGGAATTGTGACCTCTTATTCTTAACAAGATCGTAGAGCGACACAAGACAAAGTGACCCACATCGATGTATAGAGTCTCCACCCTTTCTTGCAAGAAAATTCATTCTACCTGAAGATGCAGAGTACCAAGGGCTAGACGGAAGGAAAGAGTAAGCCCATTTTCCCAAGTGGAGGAAACGTGACTCAAAAGAAAGAATCCCTATCTCCAAAAGAGGAGCAATACAAACCGCAGCTATTGAAAATAAGCGATCTTAGCCCTTATGGTATGGCACGTTGTTGGAAGTTTTTTCGGAAGAGAAGTGGGCAAGGAACCATCCAGATGGATACTTTTTGAGTTCCCGGCTCCCGGCCTTAAAGAATGAATAACTGGCTCAAAGCGTAGTGGATTTTTTCCTCCTACCATTGCTAATGAATCCACTGGTATTGGACTGCTCTCAAAGGCGACGGGGGGATCCCTTTTTTTTTTTTTTCGATCTCCGTAGAAGGGAAATGGACTCACAGCCAATTTGACGGGGTTTTTAACAAGTTTCACGATGTCAATGTGCTTATATGAAGGAAATCGTCATTGATGCCAAAAGGACAGACTTTCATGTTGCTGTTTAAAATCTTTCTGGATCTGGAAGTAGGAGTACTGCTGTGGCAAAGCTAGCTAACAGTAAGTTAGATAGGCCCGAATTTTCTTTGTAGTCTAAACCAGACCTTTGTTTGTACCTTGCAAACCTCTTTAGTTGCTACGAACCTAACCCTCGGCGGCCTCCAGAGTTTACGCTTTTTCCAATCCCCTTTCCTTTGATGAGCAAAGAAGAAAAAAGTCGTATAGGGATGCAAAAGCCCTCTTTCACTTCTCGGAGTCTCACAAATTCTCACTCAGTAGTGGACTCACCATAGCGCGCTAAAGCAGAATGAACAGGACATGTAACCAATCCCCATCCGACAAAGGCAAGGCGATCTTTTATGTTGTCGGAATTCCTAGTCGAAGGGATCGATCTCACAACCGGCTCAGCGAAAGGCGATCCGCACATAGCCGTTAGATTCGATCCGGACTGGGCGATCTTTCCTATGCTATGAAGGTGGGAATGACTAGCCACGGATTCGCAGGCGAGATAGAGATTTTCATGTCCATAGTAGCTGTCACTGGTCTTGACTCTGAGTCTGTATCCACCTATAGGGCAGGACCTAGATAAAAAAGCCTATCCTTCATTCCTTCAGTGAGTGCCTTCTAAATGTCCTGCTGCAAGCTATTCGCTCGTATGAAAGAAAGGAACCTATTCGATCGCTTGCATGATTCGGAACTAGCATTCAAACTAAAGGACAAAACTACTCTAACTTGTGGGGAACATTTTCTTGTAGTCTCATGTACCAGGCCCTTGTAAGATGCATTCCTCGGAAACCTCTAATCGGGTCCGTATCCATATCAATAGCTTTTGGCCTTCTAGATCTTATAATCTTTTTTTTACTTTACTTACCTCAGCTCAAGATGAGGGAAATGAGACTCATAAGCCTTTTATTTTAGTAAATCCACTCCCAAAAACTAGGAGGGGAGGCCAATTCATTTGGCTATTCTGTCACTTCAGAAAAGGCAGAAGGAATAGCTGCAGAGGAACTCGCTTCATCACTACATTCTATCCCATCTAGTGAATCTCTCCTTCCTTATGATTGGATTGTCGAAGGCAGCCCTTTTCAAGTCCTGGAAAAGGTTATGAAGAAAGGCTTTTGAGACACTACGAAGCAAGTTCAGTCAGCGCATAAATAGTCCGCTAGTGTAGTTGACTAGTAGTACCATTAGCCTTACCGTTCACTCGAAAGAACCGTCGGGAACAGCCCTAGACCTTACCTTGGTGACCATACCAGCCCCATCTTTCATAGCAATCCAAAAGGCTGAGAGATCTTTCTATGATAAAACACAGGACTCTCCTCTCCCTAGAGATTCTCAAGTGCAGTCTTCCACTCAAGGCAGGAACCACTACTTAGAGTCCTGGACCACTTCATTTAGGAAAGTACCTCTTAGTGGCATCTAGGGGCATCCCTGTCAACCTAGGAAACTCTCTTTCTAACCGAGAACACGCCTCCCTCCTCTCCTTCTGGTCACTCGTTCCTCTTGAGCTGCGAATCCGGGACTTTCAGTTCGAATCCATGGCAAGACAAAGGGGAGGATCCTTTTCTATTTGACTGCCTGGCCAGTTCATTGCCTGCTTGGTTTCCTCAAACCACTTACCGGTAAAAAGAACATAGCCAAGCCAATTCGGCTATTTGTTGGCATTCCATTCCGAGTGAGAGTTCCTTTCCATCCGACACAGGAAAGCAAGTTCCCTTTCCATCTTAGTTACGGGAGGTCACGATCCAACACAGCTGCATTTCTCATTCCAGGAATGAAGACAAGGAACCATGGACTGAGAACTTCGTTCCTTGCTTGTAAGCTCGATCAATGACTAGGCATCTTCTAGAATTGATTGATTGGGAAAGCTGGTTAAAAGCAAGGATTTCTGTAGGACGGCCAGTGCTTTCAATTAGTGGTTTCACTTTCAAGTAGTGGATCAACTCTTTCCTAATAATCCGAAAAATCAGAAGCAGAGTAGGAAAGCCCTTTTTCTATGGTATGGAGAAGGAAGCGGAAACCACCATTCGAATAAAGGGCGGCGGATGGCAATAGATAAGTAAGGGTTGGCTAAGCACTAGCTACCTAGCTAGAAGAAGAGAGCTAGGAGCTAATAGGATAGGAAGCTACCTAAGAACCGAGCTACTAGGAAAGAAGACAGCTAGCAGCTAGGAGAGGAACTCTAAACTAGCTACTAGAGGAAGTCAACATAAATCCTAAACCTAAGGGAAATAGATTCTCTCACTTGCCCAGATAGCCATTGATCGGAGAGAGGGACGAATACTTCAGTCTTTCATCAGGTGACTAGTCATGCAATGAATAGTTAGCCTTTTTTATTTTATACGAACCATGTCGTATATCATTCCCACCTGAGATATTGAGGTTTCATCGGGATCGATCATGGGAAGCGGATAAGTCGAGTTGTCGAAGCCCTCCGTTTCAAGTAGATTTCGATATGCAGTTATTCCCCATTCATCCAGCCGGAACTAGTCCCGCTTACTCATCCATCAGGGGTCAGTCAAGTGCTTGATGACAGGTAGAACCGGGAAAAACACTTTGCAGTAGCAGTACACAGGTCAGAACCCAGCTACCAGCTTACACCTCACCCGCTACGGTCACGGGGATGAGGCAGGGACCAAACCCGGTTCACTTATAGGCGGGTACGGACTAGGACTCTAACCAACTTAGCGATTTCCCGCCGAAACGCTCTCTCAATGAGAGCTCATACTAAAAATAAAAATGAAAAGCAGTGATACAGGTTTTTATTCCAGTGGAACTATTGACCGAAGAGCCTTACTACCAGAGCTAGTAAGCTAGCGGAAGAGCTCAGCCTACGATAAGCTGATGAAGAGCTACTATCACCAAGAGAGGGATTACAACCTTTTCCGACAGACTGCTCGAATGGACAGACTCATTAAGAGAAGTGCGACCTCAGCACCGCATCTATCGACCGGGCTAACTGCCCCCCGTTGACTCCCGTTTCCCGATATACTTATTTTGCATGAGCCTATTCCTATCTATAAGTGAATTCCCTTTCTAGGCCTAAAAGAAGGTCTTTTATGGAGGGTTCATGTCCCTATAGTGACCTATTGCACCCCTTGAACTTGGGTTTCACACTAATACTAATGAGCTCTAAAATGATGCTTGGGGATTGCTTCTGCCCGTACTGTGCTTCCAAGCCCACTACATCAGTCTAGTTTAAAAGCAGCAGCTAGCTTTATTGACTCAACCAGAGGAAGCCATCCTAATAAGGAGTCATACCTCGTTGCTCATGTTCCTACGCAAAGCAAGGGATCACGCAAGCTATGAGATGGAGCGGATGGTAGTAGGAAGGATCAAAGTATACCAGCGTACGAGTAGAGATCCTTGAAAGCTCTACCCGGAAGTTTTCCCCGAACTCATGAGGTTCGGCCCACCATTCCTACACTACCTCCCTCATATAGGGAACGCACTGTCAATTCAGATTGAGAGCAAGACCTTTAATCAATGCAATTCATTGGTTTGACGATGAAATGAGAAGATCATTTTTGTGGATTGGATGATGGGACCTGGCCGATCAATCGCTGAAGCTCCTTCTTGGAAGCGGAGAAGAGAGGCTCATTTGCCTTATTCTATTAATGCGAAGCCCTCCATTCCTGACCAAGGATCGGAATTCGCTTTTTTCTTTCCTAGTATAGTGTGCCGATTAAGCATCCCGATCTCCAAATTAGACTGTTATCTCGGATCCCGGAAGCTCGGATTGTGCTTCTATATTCTATGTTAATGACAGAGCCACCAATCAGCCCATGAAGACCCATCCCTGGTTGTATGATAGACAGATTCTTCTGTAAATGATACGAACTGATGGCCTACACCTACAGACCGAGCTGACAGAGCTTAGGCGATGATTGAGAACCTCCGCCGAACCTTTACAGAGCCTGCACCGGACTGGTGTGAAGCAGTGGCAAACCAAAATACCCGAGAAGTGTCCATCGCGAATTAGACCCTTACATTTCCTCAGATGGGAGTTCTATAAGGTAATACTCATTAACATCTAGTAAGAGATTATTAAGGCCATTAGCTCCTTCCATCCCCAACTGAGATGAGACTACCCACACTGTGCCCTCGATTCGAACCAATACCGCCATTACTGCTGTCAGCCAAAGGACCTAACGAAAGCTGTTCCATAGATAGAGGAAAGTGAACAATGCCTCGATATCTACCACACATTAAGTACACAGACCGATGGATGATCAGCCAGATCCCTCATAAAGACCGAATGAAAAAGAATAGAACGGGGTCTTTTTTTGCCACTATCATTTTTAAAATGAACCTTTAAATGACCCTCAAAAGTCAGTAAATAGATCCACCCGAAACATATAAAATGCGGTGAATCCTGCTGTAGAACAGGCTATTATTGATTTGTGAATACAACCAACTATCATTAAGAAATTCATCTTTGGAAAAAGAAGCAAGAAGAAAGTGACTTGCGAATGAATGGAGTAATAAGTGAATGGCTCAGATAACTCTGAAATGGGAGATCTTGTCTTGCCCTGTCATATGCTCAGCGACGGTCAATTCTCTTTACAAGAAATTCCATGATCTACGACCAACCTTCCTTCTTTGCTAAAGAGTAGGAGTCCAGACCTCCTTCTGCGTCACATCTCTCCGCTCGCTAACCAATAACAAGAAATGAGGAAATTTATAAGATTGAGTGAGATCATCTGTGATCGACGCAAATGTCGCCTTACTGACTGGGCCAATATTCATGTTCAAGCAAGATTCTGTAATAACTTGTGGTTCAAAAGCCTAGTAAAAAACTTGTAAACTACCAAACTAAAAAAATGACAAACTTAGGATGAGCGGTATAATGTTAATATGAAATAACCTGGGTTCTTTTCACCTCGATTTATCTCCTGACTCCGCTCATAAAGCGTTCGTGAAGAAAGGCTAGCGTGGGGAGAGAGGCCAACGAGCGGCGGATATGCGCTGATTGACTCAGCTGCTGGTCATGAGTTGCTATCCTTCATGGATGGGCACTCTATATATAATATAACCAAATCTTCATTGCTGAAGAAGACATCCACAACTTTCAGATGCCCTGGTCAAATCGGCAAAGGGGAAGCTTCCTTCTCTTTTCTATGTTCGATCTTGGTACCTTAGTACCAATTCGCACCAACCCAATCTCTTTTAAATTTAAAGGATGCCATGGAATCTCCTCCAACAACATATGTGAAAAGCGGATTTCGAAGTGAATTACCTTCTTATTAGAATAGTTACGGCAAGGAGGAGTACTTGTTTACCTTACTGGCCCCTCAGCATGAGACTGGGAAAATCCCAAGATCCGGCGGGTCTTATTTTAAATAAATTTGGGTAAGACCTTATTCCTTCTTCTATACAAAAAATGAGAAGTATAGCTCCAATCTTTGACCGGTGAGTAGCACCCCCGCTAAGCCTAATCGCAAAGATTTTGACCTCCCTATTCTACGTTAAGAGCGAAGTGCATGGGACTGACGGGATCCCTCGCTCTCTTTCAAATAATCCAAGTTTCGGAAATAAAGGCAATGCGGCGTTAAGAAAGACAGGCTCGATAGACCTATAGCAAGTAGAGAGTCAGATAGTGGATCTTGCACATCGGCCTTGAGATCATCCAATTTGGGTGGCGCTCAGCTTCTTCTCTATCTGTTCGAAGATCAGCCGACCTCTACCAATCAAGGGATTCGTCTTGCTTATGTGCTTCCTTATCGCCTCCCTTATCGCCCGCCCCCTTTTTATAGACCCCCGACGCGAGACTCCCTGCCCGATGCGACCCCCATTTCCGATAACATTTTTTTCGCGTTGGCAATGTAGGGCGGACTGATTGGTTGGGGATACATCAGCAACTACAGGTTCTGCCACTCTCTGGTGACCGCAACAGGTTCCGTTTTTCCAGTTTCGCTTTACTCGATCAAAAAAATCTCATTCTACTCCTACATCTTATTATTGTGCGCCTTGTGAGCGCCTTTAAATGTCTTCTTCCTGTCCCTTGCCCGAAAGTGACCCATTTCTTCAAGTCATTCGACCTGAGAGATCATCCATATGGTGTCTAATCATGTTAAGTCATATTTATCATTATTATTGATAGGCTTGTGCGCTATAAAGACCCTTAACTAACCATCTCATATAAGACGAAATGACTGGAGTCTCTCAACAATAACCTAGGTATAGTTCCTGCTCTCTTCCCTCTTTAACAAGTAAACGACTGTCGAGACATCCGAGAAGAAAGACAGGTCTGAGACAGGTTGTGGGAGACAAGACCTCGTGAAGAAGTTTGGACACGCTTGTGTGCGTATGTACCCAATTTCTCACTCACTTGAGTACTCTCATGCCCTTCTACCGAAACAAGAACATCCTTAAGAAAGAAAGAAGAACCCATGGGAACCTCCGCTCTTTTCATTCTACAGCTAAACAACTGATCGAGAGCTTTGACGATGTCGAGCTCATGCATGTCCCAATACAAATGTAATTCTCCGTGAAGATGCGTAGTACCAAACAAAGATTGTAGGTAGCATGAGGGGTGGGCACCCGGGTGAATCACAAGTTGCCTCTCGTAGGCGGACTGGATCACTAAGTTCTCTTCTAAATATGAATATGAATGATTTTAACTATTTGCCGTTTTTCCCGCAAAAAAGCTCATTTTTACCGACGTTCCCATGTCGGATAGTCTTCCTACGCCTATTGATGAGCAGTGAGTGGAGTTGCCACTTTCTTCAACAGTAATAGAAAGTCCAAAGTAATAAAGCGAGAACGCAACAAGGATTCGAAGTTTTTCAACTTCAACATTACCTTCCCTTCCTTCAAAAGCTGGTGGGAGTATGTATTGCCCTAGGACAGGAGTTGATGAGCTAGTAGAGAAAGCGGGCATCTCAGAGTTGCCCCATAAGGAGGAAGGCTGACATTAGCCCTACAGAAGGCATTCGAGACTGCTTCACCCGGTCCCCGGCTACCTTAGGGCAGTTAGAGCATACGAAGGAAATCAGATCTGTTTTCCACAAATATCGTATATATAGTTGCCCCTTTCCTCCTCATTCTATGCAGGTAGGAGTGTACCCCATGAATCATTGATGAGATTCTGTTCAGACAATTCGCTTTGATCGTAGGCAGGGAGGTGACACACCAGATTTTTGACAGCTGTTTCGGCTGATATTGGTTTGAGTTTTGAGATTGTGGAACAGGGCCCACACTTACATATTTTAGGTGACCTAGCCCTACAGCTGGCACTACGAAGTCGAGAGCTGCAGATCGACAAACCTCTGCCCGCTGCCCTACACTCGATCTATGGTCAAGGTATGTGTCGTAGTGAATACTCTTCTCTACCGTGAAGTGATTCATACCTAAAAAAAAATGAGAAAATCCAGTTGTGGATGCCACTGAGTAAGCAAGCAACCTGCATTTCTTGCCGTTCACTCCGGTATTCCGCTTTCTGATTCTCCCCCGCCAAAGATAGAGTCTCCATGGTCGCGCGTTCGAGCTCACTAAGTTGGATTGCCTTCTTTCCATTCCGCAGGGATGGTGTCCGTCCCCACTCAATCCCCTATTGCCTCAAGCGTGCTTCCGTTTCCTGGTCTTTGAGTTCCCAAAGTGGGTTTGGTCTGGTCTCTCAAAGTTGTGGTTTTTCTATCGAAATAGACGAACCCTGGCCTATTTCGACGTTGAGAAAGGGTGCTCCCAAGCCCAGTAATAAGAGGTTGGATAATAGGTTATCGTACTGTGACCTAGACCCCCAGCCTCCTACCTTCTAGCCCCTCCTAGCATAGTTGAAACCTCACTCGAGCAATAAGGATATTAAAGAGCTGCTTTACCACAGGCGAATCGTGGAAAAGCGCGTGAGAGAAGGAACTACGTGAAGACTTGATCACGTAGGTTGCTTGGATTGGAAAAGAAGTCCGGGTTCAGTCAATCAACAAAAAGCCCGGTCAGAGGAAGAAGTCAATGATGGCATTGTTGATCTTATCCCTTTCCGTCCTAGAGGACATAGTAAACCTCCTACTATAACTATAGGAAAGGGCGGAACTTAGCTCAGCACTAAGCAATCTAGGGAAAAGAAAGCTAACTACCACATACAAACTACCTAGGCCAGGAAGCTATCCTAGTCAGGTCTTCTTTCCTCTCCTTAACAGTCGAGCTTTAACTATTTCCTTTCAGTCTATTAGTTACGAATATTCTTATCCTATAGTAAGAGTGATCAATATCAATGAAGGCTGCTTCGAGCGGGCATCAGTCCTATCCCTGGAGGGAAAGCATACTTAGCATCAGTAGAAGAAGAAAGAGGGGAGTTGGCTGATAACATTAAATTAACTATTTTACAGGTTCAGTCATTTGCCTTAGCCAAACCTAGGAAAGAGATAGCATCAGCTCGGCGACTAGAAGCAATATTCGAGTAGCTCTCAGGTATTGGAGTCCAGAAACTACCGCATCTAGCTAGGAAACAGCGTCTTTTTCTCCTAAAGCCCGATTCCACTCATAAGAGTGACATAAAAAGGATCAGACTTGAGGAAACACCGTATTTTGGGCCTAAAAAGGCGCTCCCAGAGGCTATCATCACAAAGAAGAAAGCAGTTAGTTCCACTAGTGCGCAGGGAAGGTATCACCCTTATTCCCATTCACAAGCTAACTCCATAGGGAATAATCTTGGGACAACCATAAAGGAAAGCTAGCTAGGCAGATAGGAAGGAAAGAAAGAGCGGATAGGGTCAGCAGAGAGATCGGGGGCACTTCACGCTGTTATTGACGATGCAGAGCTTCCTACTTCAGACTAGCTCCTAGGATAGCTGCCTAATGGAAGATAGGATACGGGCACATCCAGCTAATAGAAAGGGCAGCCCTTATCCCATGCCTTCCTAAATCCTAAATAAAGGCATAACTAGAGTCATTCCTCTGCTAGTAGGAGCATATCTGAGTACAGAAATGATTGTGTAAGAGAATAGGTTGTTATTGGTCGGTCCTAAAGGTAAGAGTAGGTTGCTCCTCTGTTCCCTACTAATTGCGTAAGAGCCTAGTTTTCTCTTCCCTCTGGGTGAGTCGCTTCTTTCTCCAGCAGCTATTGCTAAAGTCGGGTTTGGGTCTTCCCCTGGTGGACGTAGGGGCATCGATCGACAGGGTGCTAATCTAATAAGGGCTGGAATAAAAACCTCATCCTCCATTCCCTCCATGTCTTCAATATCAGTTACCACAAACTGTTCCATAATAAAGTAAGTATCCCTCATTGCACTCTGTACTGCTTCCTTCAGCTCACCAACTGTAGCATAGGGTGGAACCACTATAAGCTCACCAGGCTCCCTCGTCAACTCATATTTTAGCTCTCTTGAACTTGGCATCAATCGGCAAATGAATCTCAGAAATTGATCATCTTCATCCTTAAAATAAAAGGTCACTCCTTCACTGCTTGCTGTCCAAAATTTCCCGAGTCGCCAACTCAACCAATTTTGATTCCGGGTAACCCAATACAATAGTAGTACATTTGTATACAAGTAGACGACATCACTGTAAACATCAGCCCCAGGCACTAGAGCAGGTACTGGAAGTGGCTCAGGAACTATTTCAGGTTCCGGTTCATTGATCAGAACACGATTACCAAGCTCATGAATCGTGTATTCCAAAACCCGAGTGGATGGGTTCACAGCACGACAGACAATGTGACTTCCAACGATTACATTGTTCATTGATTTCAGCACATAGTCGAGCAAACCCGTATCACCAATGTGCAGCCGAGCTGCGTCTCGCACTTCCTGCCGACTCATCCCGCCATGGCTAAACTTGTTTTCTTTCTTTTCTTTCAATGCATTAAGAATGATTTGTGCTGCATATTCGAATCTTCTTGCAGGCCATCCGCTATCCATATTAGCGATTGCAGTAGTGAAATTTCACCGATTTTTCTCTCACAAGATGAAGATGCTTGTTTTGCAGGGCTCTTCTGGTTGAAAGTCTTGAAGAAGTAGAAGAAGAAACAGCGGTAGCCATGATCGATTTCCTCTGCGCAGGAGCTGGGGATTTGAGAGTAAGCATGACTCTGAGAAGATCTCTGATTGTGATCAATTGGGTCTCACTCAAATCTTCGTAATAACGAATGGCTTGCTTGATTTCTCTGCATCGGTTCGTGTTACTGAAATCTTGGATGATCTTATTATGAACTAAGAATGTCGATTGCTCTGTCGTAATTGTTTTCGGTCACTCCAAAGCTTCCATGGCAGAATCTGTACCCCCATCTAGCGAACCACGGATGCCCGTACGCAACCCCATGAAGCAACCGAAGATCCATTGATCGCTTTTTCGACACATCCTCAACCGTAATTTGACTGTAAAAGAAAGAAAACCCCGGATTCTTCATTGTTGAAAAAGATTCAAAAAAGAAGTCATTTAGGTCTTGTGCAGATTCGATCCCAAAGATCCATTCTATCTCTGCCGCAGAGATACCTAGACCCTCCTTCAATTCCATTAATACAGAGTAGATGACCAAACCTATTACAGTGAATCAACCCATGCAAGAGATGAAGATAAAAAAACCATCATCCAGAGGCGAGGAACTCCCATCATCGACTGGAATTCTCAGATGAGACTTTCGTTTCGACACAAAATTCTTACTCCAACCTACATCAAAAAATGCAGAACACCCCTACTAGGTCAAAACCCCATTTTCCCAAACCTATATCTCTAATATAATAGGGCATCCTCTTATGAAGTTCGTATTCTAGTTAAAACCTCTTCTGATAGGTAGGTTCCTCTCCTTTCTCAGTAAATGGATGAAATTCACTCGTCAGAATCAATATACGGAACTACGTAAAATCAGGCCATGGTCGCTGCATCTGAAATCGTTCGTTCACCCGAAAGTCCTCTCTCTACGCTACGCTAAAAAAAGAAATTTGGCTCTTTCACACAGGATATAGTGAATAAGGAACTTCCTTCTCGGTTTCGCATGCCTTTTTCTTTTTTTAAGAAGATTGTAGCAGTTATTATACTTCCCCATCAGAGTATTCTTCCAGATAAAAAGAACTTATCTATGAAAAGCATTATTCAAATGAAGAAACCTCAGACTATTACCCAGATGGTGCACAAGAAGAAGACGTAGAGGAAATAGGCTTCAGTCCAGCTCCTTTCGGAAAAGAATATGGAGGCCAGCCCACAATTAATGAGCTCGAGTAGGCCAATCTGGGCACACATGATGACCCTCAACCTACCTTTATTACTAAAAATCTTTACCAGCACCAGAAAATAACTATTGATTGGGTTGCTCAAGCAGTTTAGAGCTTGCATCGACATATTCAGAGATGCCAGGATTGGATCCAGAAATAGCCATGCACTGCTTTTTCATCACAAGGAGCAAAAAGCCAGTTAAAAACCCAACCGAAGGTATCGCCCTGAGTTAGGTCAACAGATCGAGGATGAGGGAAAGAAGCTCATCAGTGCTGATTTTCCTGAGCGAGTAACTCGTTTTCCGGTTGTGGTAAGGATTCGGTAAGCAGCCCCGAAAGCATTCCATCCTAGCTTTAGAGTCGGTGCTAGCTTCTTCCCTTGAGTTGTTTGCTGTCTTCTTGTATTCGTGTGTGAGGCTAGCCTCCGCCCGGGAGTCTTCGAAGCCAGTGCTCACTCCTTTTGATTGGAGTGAGCACTGACTTCCCACCCAGAGTCATTTCCTGATCATCTTATTTTATTCTTCTGGCCTTTCCTTTGGGAATAGGGAATCGCTAGTTTTTCAGGGAAGCTCTGTAGACTGGCATGTTAGAGTCGATTTGATTAGCGTGATTTCCTGCTAAGGACAACCTTCTATCTCTTGGACCAAAGTGAATCTTTCTTCGAATCTCCCGATTTTTCTCCTTATAATGAATGGGGATTCCAAGGTGCTGGATCGGTTCCTTAGAGTCAAAAATTTGCTTGCCGAACCATATAGTTTCCTATGAGTTGCGGGATAAAACCTTGCTCTTTCTTATTTTACTACATCACAGAAATTCTAGCCTAAAGAACCTAGCCTCAGACTCGCTCGCTTCCCCCATGAGAATGATGTCATCTGCTTACTGTCCGTGGTTGATTGCTTGAACATTTGGGGCTTTTTCACACTTGTTGATTGGCCTAGGCTTAGACCACAGATACTTGCTGATAGAATCTGTGATAAGAATGTGAACAAGTAGGGGGACAGTGGGCATCCTTACCTGAGTCCACGACTCACCTTGAAGAAATCTGACGGTCTGCCGTTGATGGGGCAATCCAAGGCCCTTTGATACATGCTTTGATCCGGAGAAAAAAATGAAATAAAATATGGCAGCGGAACTTGTTTATTATTTATTTATCTATACTGGCTCTAGTGCTAGTTGTGTTGTTTAATCAATGGAAGTAACATAGTGCGGTAGCTCAGCCATTTGCAGCGAAGGAAGGATTAGTTGCGTAAGAAAAGGTGAGCATTACAGCGGCTTCCCCCCAAAAAAAGGGGGTTTTTCCGGTTGATTATGTCATTTCTCTCTCTCTGGTATGATGATTTTCTAGCCATATTTATAGAAGGCGAGTGCGAAACGGTAGGCGGCTAGTCACGCCACATTGGGTACTGCCAAGTACGCTTTTTGAATAAAAAATTCTCTTATTTTCCTGATATTACTGTAAACAAATTGATATTTGTTTTTTACCATGCCCATGGTTGAGGGCTGTGATCCCTAGGTGTCGTAGAAAGAGGAACTACCACTGACTCTGCCGTGGAATCAAAGACTGACTCACCACTTCGAATTGAGGATTTATTAACTGAAAGGTGCTTCCTCAACCAGATAATTAGGATCTACCAATCGATTGGCTTGTCAGGAATGGGGATCAACCCAATATCCATTTACCGGATAGTCTTTCTTAGCAGCTAGTAATCTACGATGCTACACTTGAAGCTTTCAGAGAGTCCTACTGTCGGCTCATCTTCTATCTAAGACCTCCGGATGCCTGAAAGCTGCTGTTTTATCAGGTCTAGTTGCGGTTCGCTCTTTCACTTATTCGGTCAAGCAGCTTCACTCCTCTCCCTCTGGTCGAGCTGCTACGCTCCTTGGCAGTCAGTCTCCACCCCTGACCCCATTCCTTCTAGCTCAGGAACTTCTATTTTGAATCTGAGTTTCTACCTTTCCCCGTTCCCGTGTAAGCTATTCCATGCGATGTCTTTCACAAAGGTACAGGGATTTGATAATCGATAGAGCTGGTGAATCTTTTCTTCCCTCGTAGGAACTTGGTCTCTCTAATACATCAATCAATATGGTAGATAGATCAGGTAGAAGATCAGCTGCTACTCTCGCTGTCTTCGATCGGCTTCAAAGCTTCTTCACTTTTTGCGCTTAGCACTTCCACCGATGCCTGACTTTCGTCTATGTATGGGTTAGATTAGAGAAGGAATCCTCCTTCTATCCTATCAACTAAGCTCTTCTTCGTCTTTCCCCTGAGGAGGTCAAGAATTCGTCGATTCCACATCCCTTGATTCAACTATTGGAAGTGCTGTTATGATCGATTTGGCTTCTCCTCTTCATGAATAGCCTGGGCACTTATATTCTTAATAAGAGTATACAGGTCCGTCTTTGACCGGTTCGGGTTCGGGACTCGTTCTATGACCGTACTCCCCTCCCATGTTTGAGGAGTCTGAGAAAGCTCTTCGTCCGACGCGGATACGAGCTTCTTCGATTGGACTGTTACATAGTAAATGCGGCTCGGAACAGCTATGAGGCACTGAGCCCTTTAAACTTCGCTCTTTGAGCCGTTTTCTGCTCAAGTGGCTTTTTTGGTTGCTTTCTGGCTTGATGAAAGATAGGTTGAAGTCTTAGAGTTAGACCTAAAGGCTGCTCCTGCTGATGAAGAAAGAAGGCTTTCTCCTACTGCGCGGACCCGTCCCCGAATCCGAAATGGCTACGGCTACCTAAGCTTGAAGTCGAGTGTTGGGGCAAAGAGCCGAACTACTGATAAAACTTCGGGCAAGCGACTGAGGAATGAAAGATAATGTTCTCCGCCCTGAACAAAAAGATCTGAAAATAGAGTATGTGAAGATGTCTACTCTACTCCCTTCTTTCTATCGACATCCCTATCTGTCATAGAATTTCATTAAGCATATAGCTCGGGCTCCTTCGTTCCGTAACCGTAACCTTAGGAAGTGCGGGTTAACTTGAGCTAATGGCTGGCGCCTCTGAAGCCTCTGAGCTTCTAGCTAAAGACTATTCTCGGTACTCCATCAACTCAATGAATTGCGTAGAAAACGATCAGGTGCTCATCCGCCTCTCGGCTTCCTGATCTTCACTGGTCGGAGGCTAAGAGCTTTCTTTGACTCTGAGTCATATGGGATGGGTCCCTACTCTCACTATGGCATAGTGGCCCAACGGTTCCTATGAAAGTCATAGCCGGACCTACTCTCCTCTCGCCGATGGTTTGAGAGTTGCGTTGGCGTGACGCTAATCTACTGATATTCGAGTGCTTGAGTTTCACTCATGTAGAGATAACGAAGGGAAAGGGCATTTGAGGGAGAGCCCAACCCAAGGGAAGGGGCAAAGAAAGGACCTGAGCACATTGACATCGAAGAAAAGGCCAATGAAAATAGGGAAAGTCCTATTCAAGCCGCTTTACCGACGAGGTTAAAGAGCGGTAGCCCCTCCTTCGAGCAAGCAAGCGGCACTAAAAGCAGGATGAAAGCAAGCAAGGAGTGTAAGCCACTTGCCCGATAGGGTAAGGAGCGGAGACCCTTCCTTCATTCATTAAGTTTAGGGATTTGAGTCAGGGATAACAGAGGAGCAAGCCCAAACAGAAGCAACAAGAAAAAACAAAGCAAGAAAGAAAACAGCTCTTTGTCTTACTGTGCCCGAGGAAGGGAAGAAAGAAGATGACAGACAAAGCACAACGGAGGAATGAACTTCAAGCATGGAGGGGGAAAGTAACGGCACTCAAAGCTGTCTTCCATCAACCAAGCATGAAACAGAAGCCATGGACTAAGATGACTGGACAGGAGCGATAAGCAGCTATCAGCCACTCGAACCAAGTTAGAGGTTTTTTTCATGAGAGTCTTTCTAACATTCTTCACCTGAACCCGGGAACAGCTTTGACTTAGATACTCTATTGTCAGATAGTTGAATGGCACCGGGAATGGATTAGGGAGCAAAGGAGATTAGGGAAAGTCCTCTGAAAGCCCTTTTTCCAACTGAGAGGGGCAGGAGAAGGATAGAAAGGTAGTTTCCTCCAGCAAGAGGGATGACTTCTTCCTTTCCGCAAATAACAAGCGCTTTTCTTCGCCACATCGCGTATAACGGGAATCGAACCCCCCTGCTGCTGGCGGGCGGATGGAGAATGTTCTACTTCGATCTTGTTAGGAGTAGGTTTTGGCTTTCCCCTTTTATGTTATTAGTAAAGCGCTAACGCCCTATCTATAGTAAGGGGCTTTTTCAATAAGGCTCGCGTAGGGGCGCTCACGTTTTTTTGGCTCTCTTCGCTCCACTAGCCTTGATTGGTGGATGGAAGTACCGAGGATAGTCTGGTGGTATCGTATAGTTGATCACGGCTGCATTTAGGAGTAAGAAGTTCCTCACACTTTTCATTTCATAAAAAATAATAAAAGTAGCCTAGGGCGGATCCCAGATATGCCAGTTGATTGATTCGACTCCATTTTAAAGATTGGGTGAGTGTTAAGTGTACCGGTGTAGCCTATGCGAAGCAAGCCTACATAGGGATCGAAAAGAATGCATTGTATTCTAAATGAGATGCCCAAGAGAAAAGGAACGAAGGGATGAATCGGCGAAGAATTAGGATGGGCTGCTGGTCGAGCTAGCTCTAATCGAACTGTGACATCACGTAAAGTAAGTGTCAAGCGAATATAAAAACTAAAAAAGAGCGCCGTGCTAGAGTGCAGGCGCTTCAGCAACGGGAAGGACATAGCTTTTGAATCAACGAAGCACTCTGTCAGCAGAGAAGTTTGATTTCATAAGAGAAGAAGGTCCAGTCCAAAGAAGGTTGGAAAGGAATACGCCCGGTTCCTGAGACAGGAAAGGGGTCTACGTTCTGGCATGAATGTCAGTTCAGTTCATGTTCATCCCAATCCCTCTTAAGGAAGAAGCCTTCTCAAGCGCCCTAAGATGAGGAAGAAGCTACTTTCAGACTGTGTGCCCTTTCCTTTTCTTTGCTAACCACGCTGAGGGCTCGAACCTCAGTTCTTCCTTATTGCCTATCGTGGCCCTTTTACTTTTATAGTCCTATCAAGATCATTTGGCTGACGCCGAAAGCGTAACTATCTTACTAGAAGTGAGGACTGCCCTCCACCTCTTATTCATATTTCATATCAGGTTCCATCTTCTCCTTCTCTTTCTCCCTAAACTAAAGGTCGATCCTTGTCCTTGGTACAGTGTTCCACCCGCTCTCTATCCTATGGGTCCCCCCTTTTCTCGCGAAACTGCACTCTTTTACTTGGACTTGACTTTGAAGCCTGATTAAAAAAAGAGATCTTTGGGTAAGACTGCCGGGTCTTGAGCACCAGTACTATCACCAATATCTAATATCTAGATTCGTCTAAGATTACTCCCGCTTACCAAAAGACTTAACACTGGATCTGATATTCATCGAATAGAATGAGAAAAAGCTCTCTCCGGACCATGAGGCATTTCCCTCTTTAGAATTCTTTATAAGAAGTGGGAATAGCCGGTTCCCAATGGGAATGAGAGATGGGATCAAGGCAATAGCTACCTTTCTCGCTCCTGGTATTCGGAGATAGGATAAACAAGACTGACTTGACTTCAAACTCTTTCAGTCAGTCCATCAGATTGACCTCGAGATTCGCCTTTTGCTTTCATTTGGTCAACGGACCGTACCGAAGTTAGTTGAAATACAGAATGCAGGCCTAACCCATTAGAGAGATTTCCCAAAAAGTAGAAGCATTCCAATTCTTTATTTAGATTTAGGAGTTTCTTAGGAGAAGAAAGAAGCTAAGACTCTTTTCTTAGAGGAGACAAAGGGCTAAGAAGTGGAGGTAAAAGCGTACTGAAATCGTAACCGTCATGGGTGAGCCTGCAAAGTCCATCAAAACTCCAGACCCTTCTGCTTTGAGGCGCATAAGCGCACAGTTTTCTATTTAAAAAATAGAAGCGGATAAAAAAAAAAAAAGGCATTCATTCCGGGCAGAGAATTACCCTCGAATGAGTACTAGCCTATCTACGAAAAAGCCCTTTATGTTAAAGTATCTATACCCATAGGTTTACCTCACATCGATAAATCCACTCATCAAAAGGGGTCAGATAAAGCCTTGAGATGAATAATGCTTCCAGTCCCAAGGATTCATTCAGTTAAGTCGATGAGCAAGTCCTATGCGCTCGTCTAGACCAATAATCAATAGAGACGGAAACTCCCTTACGAAAGCCACTTGAAGGCGAAATGAACTTCTCGATCTAAAACAAGTCTTTGGGGACCTATTCTTCTCATACTTTATTTTGACCAATGGGTCAGTGCTGGTCGAAGAAAAGAAAACGAGACTTAGCTTATGCGGCACACATGCTCTGAAGCGTGCTTTTACGCTCGATGATTCCCTCTTCAAGGTGTGTTCAGTTAGAACGTTAAAAAGAAAGAGAGCGTTCAAGTTCAGGTGGTCGAATGCATTTTTCTCTAACAAGAATGGCTTTCCTGGGCCCTACTTTGTTTATGTATGCGTACGTGTAAACGCATTTACTTTCTCTGAGGGTAAATTGACTTCGGGAGCGGTAACGGATTCGCTTAGAAGTTCTCGATACTAAGTTTGCCGGAAAGCACTTCACGTATAAGAGCTTGGGTCCCCGTATCCTTTGTTTGCCTTTTTACCTTCGGTAGGAAACCATTATGGAAAGTGATCACACGAAAAGCAAAAAAGCGCTCTTCCTTCCGGCTTCTGGAAAGACTTGAGCCGATAGACGAACATTGGTCAATTTCAATTATCAATTAAAGGTCGGCTACTAATTACAATTGTTGGATTGAAAGCATCTCTCTTTCCGATTTCGTTTTCGAAGGAGTTTTCTCGTATTCTGTATTAGCTCCTTCCACGAATGAATAAGGTAAGGCTTCGATCTTTCGCTTTTGAGTTCGTCCGGAAGCTCTAGTATGAGCCGGTGATTCCAGTCCGTCTCGGATGGAACTCCCACCTAAAAAGTCCTTAGTCTCTTGTCGAACATCTCACCCAAGCGCTAGGTAATCCAATTTGGAGCATCGGTACTCGCCAGAGTTACAAGTCGTTAAGCGACGCGAAAGAGTTGATCCATCGGATTGGGATTAGCCAGTCTTTGAGCTAGCCCTAATTGAATCTACCAAATAGGCAAATAGGCTAAAGAAGGGAAGCACCAACCATTCATTTGTCGAATCGAAAGCTTCGCCTACGACGTAACTCAGCGCGGTAAGCTCCATTTTCCTGGCGCTTGTTTAATTTAAAGTGGTACGGTATCCCCATTTCTAACTAAGTCAATTGAAAATGACATCGGCTAGTGAGCAAACGAGCTTCGGAATTGGATCAAAGCCAAGAACCGAGGCGAGGTCTGGAGTGTGCGGATCAGACAGAGAAGAAAGATAAGGTGTTCACGATTTAGAAAAAGTAGCATATGCTCCGGCCGGCTCGCTTAGTCTTCATCGTCAATGGCTGCTAACGCCGCGACGAGGGCGCGACGGGTTGCCAAAGGAGAGTCCCAAGAGGCCTAGGAGAGAGGTGATGTATTTATCTTTACATGTACTGAACTTATTGGGTCCCCATTAAGAAAATAAAGGCTTTGCCCAGCCTAAAGCGCTTTTCCTAACCAAGGTGATATTACCTTCTTCCACTACTGAGAAGTCTTCGAAATATTTCCTTCCATCGTTACCATGAGTACAGGCCCGGTCCTCATTCCGTAATTCTGGTTAAGAGATCCCCTATCTAACTGATCACACACTGACCTCCTATCCGGGGCCCCCGCCTGGGTTCAGCACCTAAGTTTCCTTCTTTCATCTCAGGGGTCGACGGTCTTTCTCTTATACGGTGGATGCTTGGTTCTTCTTATTACAGAGTACGGAGTGGAAGCATTATATCTAGTAGCCTAGCCGATTCCAGTGTTCAGTACCGGCACTCATACCTAATAAAGCCAGCATCCTCCGAGAAAGGTAACTGCCCCCTTCCTCTCATTCCAAAGCTGGAATGAAGCTCAGTGCTTGGCTCGATCTGGAAATTGCGTAAATAATAACTGGGTTGAAGCGAAGTCATCTCAGTCAGTTCAAAGTAGTAGGAAAAAGTAAGTGGTAAGGGAGAGGAGAGACCCCTATCGCTAACTTCTCTGTCCTAATCTCCTGTGTCGAAGACATCGGAAAAAGCTTGCTTGTTTTCGTGCTACTACAGGTCCTAGGGATGGGACTTTCAGGCCAAGTGCGGATTCGTCGAAATCGAAAGATTGCCTCTTATTTGCTAAGATTGGCGAATCAATCAGTCGTGGTTTCGGCTCATATCGGAAAGAATTAAAAAAGATAAAGTAGCGCATGGGCAAGGTAATACGATAACCGATTTCTTAGAGCATTTAGGCGACTCCTAAGACACCAAAAAAGGGTGAGAAAGACATGAGCCAATAGGCGAACCGAAGAAGCAGATTGACCTACTTTCAACGCATAGGCTCGCCCGCGAAAGGAAGACAATCGTTGCGTGCAATGCGTAACGCCTCTGAGCCAGAACTATAAGCATCATATAGAAGATCGTTGGCCAATTCCTTGCATCACGAACCTCTCGAACTAAAAGGAAAAGATCAACCGACCGAATCTTCGTTATTTATTCTCCACTTTCGACACGAATGCAATGAAAGCGGGTCAGCTGAGCTGCAAGTGAGATTTTGGTCCGAATTCCGGCTAACTCATGGGCAAAGTCGTCTTTTGCCGCCCCTCATGCAGCATATGAGCGGATCTTCACTAAAACCGGCTCTATTGGCGGATGGATAGCGCCCCTCACTCTGCTATGAGAACAAAGAAAGGCACACTATCTCCTTGCAGCTTTGCCCGTCGCCCTTCGGTAGTATAGTAGGATGGATAGCAAAGCCGCTAAAGCGCCCTTCGCTTAGTATCTTCGAGCCTCTACTGAATTCCGCTCGCCCCGGTCCGCGTTGACAAAGTCAACGACACAAGCAAGGAGTTGACAAAGGAGAACAGCCCCCTGTTGTTGATAGAGAGCTTACTGCCCCGCCCTTTATAGTATAGTCGCGACTGTTGTCATGGAAAAAGACTTTCTTTTTTGTCAAAGAAGCATGCTTAACACAGCCTATAGCGTAAAGGCATTCGAGCTGCGTCTAAACTAAATTAAAGGTGAGGGCCTTTACTCTTTCTTCTGTAGATACGCTATCCCTTCCTTCCGGCTATGGTATGGGGGAAGGGAAGTGAGATCTACCAATTTCTTTTTAGATGAGTGGCCGCACTATGATCGTTCGGGAGACATGGTCCCACGCGCTACACAAAAGAATGAATTGTTATGCGGTCGGAAAACTCTTTCTGCAGGCAGCCTATCCAATCAGATCACGTATTTTTGAATATGTCGTTCTGTCATATACATGTATTCGATTCGGTCTTCAATTTGTCCTGCTCGTGCCCGGAGAGAGAATGGGCACGACTCCCCCTCTTCCCGTTCTACTGTCCAAAACACGCCGGCCATTCTAAGTTCTGGGGTTGGGTCGGATAGGACCAGACCAAATCGGCTGGATCTGTGGAATCTGAACGGATCAGATCCAATCGGATCTGATCGTAGCTTCGAGTTCAGGTGCCGTACCGCGGCCGGACCGGAAAGGAAGGAAGGGGACAGCGAACCGCCTGCCAAGGTAGCTTGCTAACTCTCAGCCACTTGTTAGAAGGAAGTGCAGCTTGATTGTCGGGGGAGGGAAGGAAAAAAGAAGGTAGATTATTCGATTCTATTTCCTCCTTTGGTGACGGATTGGCTTGGAGAGAGGCGACCAACGGGAGGAATTCGTCTTTTTTTTGTTTGTATCACCGAGACACCCGAAAGGCCGGCCATATGTACCTCGGGAGACCCGGCCCATTCAAATCAAAAAAAATAGAACGAGCACCTACGACTAAGGGGAATGGAATGTCGACCACAAGGTGAGATGATCTTATAATACGAGGGCGAGTGACTGGTCAAGTCATGAAACTTAGTCATTTTGATCAACATGGCTGCAAGTGGACTGGGTTTATGTGTTTGAACTGACTACGACCAAAGTCGTGGCTGCTTCAACCAAAAAAGGGCGACCCCGAAAGAAGTACCTCACCTCACTTACTAAGAAGTAGTTGGAGCTGGGCTCCGTGAGAGTTTGCTTTTCTTTCTAAGAGCGGTCTGTCTGATCCTGATCAGACCGCTCCTGGTGTTCGAACTAGTCATTAATGGTCGGCTTCATTGGTACCCTTTCGGTATGCGTTGCGAACACTTTCATTTTTAGCGTCTCACCTTCTCTAGAGAAGCGAAACTCGAACGGATAGAGCACATGGTCCAACTACATAACTTTTTCTTTTTCATTACTTCCATGGTCGTGCCTCGTGGCACGGCAGCACCCGTACTATTGAAATGGTTTTTCAGTAGAGATGTTCCCATAGGTGCCCCTTCTTCCAATGGTACTATAATTCCTATTCCTATCTCTTTATTCCCTCTTTTGGTCTATCTACATTCCAGGAAATTCATACGCTCCATGGACGGAGCAAAAAGTGGAGTCTTGGTCAGAGCAAGCCGCCCCATTCTATTACCAGACAAAATTCGGAGAAGCTCACCCGAAACTAGAGCTAGAAACGCCTTATTTCGTTTCGTTCCCGTTCTTCATTTCCTTCTTCTCGAATCCAAGGGGGACTTCTCATATTTAGAATCTTTCTGCGGTGTGCTCTGTTTACTATTCTTTCGTACTTTCTTCTCTTTACCACGCGATAGGTCAGCGAAGCGTGAGCGGGCGCGGAGAAGGAAACGCCAAACACTTCGGCCTAACGGGAATGAGCAACGACGAAATGACAAGATGAGGTGCTCCGGGCACCCCCATTTAAAAAGAAGGGTCGAAGGTTTTGGGCCTCTAGCTTTCCCCGTCCCCCCTTCGTCGGGCGGTGCTTGTGTGGGGGGGGTGCCACCAGAAATCGGGGTTGAAGCTCTCGCCTTACCAACGAGCCGACAGCTGATGGCTGTTGGTCACGACTACTACCAAAAAGCTCCAATGAAGATGAATATTTCACATGGAGGAGTGTGCATCTGTATGTTGGGTGTTCTTCTGTCGTGCGACCCGGCGGCTTATGTGCAACCTGTGGCCCACGCCTCCTATTTGTTCAGGGCGGGCGGCGTGAACTCTGATTCGATCCGGGTATTCAATCCCGCCGCTGAGATGCTCAGTTGACTCCTTAACCTTGATAGGAAGATGGCTTATTCAATAATTCGTGCATAAGGGTAAGGAACTTTGGATGAACTAATGCGAATGGGTGTAAGCTTCGCTGCTCGGAAACACCCAGTGCTGACCACACTGAGAGACACGAAAGCGCAGGTAACGCCAGTTGGCGAAGTGGCGTTAAGCATCCCTAGCGGTACGAAAAGAGAGGTCGTGATGATATCATCTATGTCCGTACCGCTCCTCGTGGAGTAGATCCCGCGTCCACCCAAGTCTTTGACCAGGGAACGGGAAAATTCCCACTACCGCTGGCAGGCCAGCCGGGCCGTGAGCGCGGTGGGAACGGACTTCCCAAAAAGCCAGCCCCGGGCCGGGGTCAGCATAGAATGAAGGGGATGGCTCTAACTAATGTTGTGTCGGCTTTGCCAACTTCTTGGGTTACGGGCGGAGAAAGAGCGGACGTGGGGACTCGGGTCGGGGCGCAGCCTAACTAAGAGAGCCATTCCATTTTGGGCGAGACAGAATGGGCGGGCACGAGCGGTCTGGTGTCCGATGGTCAGACGACGACTACTTCATTTATTAGATTAGTCTTACCCGCCTATCCCGGAAATGAAATGGAATAGAAGGAACGCGAAGCGCTATAGGATTGGTTTTTTTTTTTGGGGGGGGGATAAGCTTGCTTCTTCACAAGCTCCGCCCCGACCGGCAGCTGCTGGGTCTCCCCATCTCCTCTAAACTTCCCCCGGTCTTCGGCCCGAGCTGTATGAGGCAGAAACTCGTCTCACGTACGGTTCGGAGGCCGAGCCCCACCCCAGCAGTAATGGTGCGGCTTAGGTCAACTAACACAAAGAAGATACAGTTCACTCAACGATTGCCTTTGGGTTCCGAACTCCATATGGGGAAGGAACGTTGTTGTTTGCGAGGTCTCGATCATTTACATGGACCCACTTCTCATTCCATTTGTGGGAATTTGATGATCTATAAACCGTCCCTAACGAACGATCGGCTCATGTTTGAGCATGATGAATCACTTCGTGCCGACCTGTTGCTAATAAACTTTCCGGCCTCATATGAGAATGGAAAACTTGAGCATTTTCTGCATCGGTGGATGAAGAATCGCGAACATAATAATTTCTGGTTGACCATGTTCCCAGAAAAAAGATACTTTCGAGAAACGACGAGCACGACTGAAGTGGCTATACATACAAATCTATTTACGGATCTATATGCTTCGATTGGAACTGGAAGTTCCAGAACAGGCGGCTGGTATACCACCATAATGAAACTGCCTTTTATTTTTTTTATTCGGATAGGATTTATGTTGGCTTCGTTAGGGGGCTCGCGTAGTTTGTTACGTCAGCTCAAAAAGGATAAGTTGCGTTGGTATCGAGAAAGTTCCGTGGAGTTCATAATTGCAAAAAAGGAGTCAAAGTAGTGGCTGCGGCGCGTCTAGGCACTTCAGAGCGGGCCGGCAGGCGGGCGAATGGGTGGGCACTACTAACCAAGCCAAGCCGTCTGTCACTATCTCTATCATAATAGAAGCAAGCGTGAGGCTAGGATGAATTAGCTAACGAATTGACTAGGAGAATGATTCGTCGAATAAGGTGAAACTTTTCCTATTGCCCACTCCGCTCTCTCTTTGACCACTACTTACTGATTAGCTGGGAATATTCTTGCTTCTTGCCAGTTAGCTCTCCAGGGAGCTAAGGCAGTTACTGATTCAATTCTTTCGTAAGGGCAGGCTCATGGCGATAGGTTCTTTCAGTAGAGTATCTATAATCTAGGTATCAGTAGACGGAATGAGTCTGGTAAAGCTCTTTTGGCTTGGTCTGGGGAAGCTTTTTACTAGATAGGTATAAGATCTCAAATAATTAGCTTTGGGTCACGGCTAAACGTTGTAGGCCTAAGCGCAGTTGTCGCTCTTGGAGTCTGATCAGTAGGGGAGAAATTCACACCGGGAAATCTCTTTCTTAATAAAGAAGCAACATCCTAATCATACCCAGCCCCTGGCCTTAAAGAATCAATACCCGGAGAATGGTAAATGGCAAGAAAGAAAGGGTGTAAGCGGCGACGATCCGACTTTCATGTACGAGTCTCAATGGGCTATCAAGATTGAATTCCAGAAAGGTATTGCTTACAGAGCCAAAGAAGAATGAATTTCATTTTTGCCCTGAGACAACTCAATCAAACTAGTGGTATGCGACGTGACTTGGATTCGACTTCTTAACTCATCAACTAGAATGAGAAGTTGCAGTTCAAATGAATGCGGGGCTTTACCCAGTTTCACCGAGGGTTTAAGCGGTGATTAGGGACTTTCGGAACTCTAAGCCTTTTAACTATAAGGGAAATCCAGCCTTTGAAACTAACGAGAATCGAACTGTCATTGAAAGCCATCAGATCCAGCTCGAATGGAATCTTTGGACCGGCTAAGCGAAGTTTAAGGAATAACTGAAGCTATCGGCGGAGAAGGATATCTTGATGAAAGGGAAATGGCTATTCCGGATTCGACGTCTTGCTTCGACGTTTTGGAGGAAGGGCTGTTAGGGCAAGGGCTTCAGTTAAATTAGCTTTCCCGTTCGGCTAAGCCGGAAAGAGTTATCTCACTGGCTGAACGAAATAAGGAGCAAAAGCCGGATCTTCGAACTTAAGAGCAGAGAAAACCTACTTCCTTCAGTACGGGAAAGAGTTGCTCTTTCTGCTTTAGGTGCAGCCAGTGACGGGCCTTAGCAATAAGATTAGGAATGGGCCTAAGCGCAGGAAGGGAGCAGGGAGAAGCAGCGGGGAGAAAGAAATCGTCTTGAGGTAGAGGGGTAAGTTACCGACAGTCTCGATCCTCAAAGGAAATAGGCGCTACCATAGTCACAAAAGAGATTCCATATGCACCACCTATCCATCATCATCCCAGTTTTGTTACTCAAGATCACGATTGTCGGGGCACCCTTCTTTAAGACCCAGGAGCGGACCAAAAACAACCTATCTTGCTGCTCCGAGTGCCTACCCCATAGCTGATTTCTTTTTTTTATGCTGATATTTTTTGGGAGAGACAAACCGCATTTTTGGAAGGATTTCCCCGGATTCCTACACGACTTGTTGAGGCAAATCTGTTTTTTATTGTGCCATTAGGCTTTAGGCTGTAGTATGTAATTTTTCGCAGAACTCGAAAAGGAGTGTAGCACTTTTATTAATAGTCGAATTGATCGCCTTTGAGAAGTGGGAAGAGTCTAGGTTGTGAACTCGCGAATCATCTTGCTTTATTTCATTTCCGAGTTCGGGACAAGGAGGGTCATTAGCCATAGGCGCCTTACCACGATCGTAGCCCTCCAGCGCGACGCATCTGTCCCGAGACAGTCTTTCTAGAGCTCTCCTAAACCTTTAATTGGCTTTCAAAGCAGTTAACAGAATCCCTCTCCGAAGCTGCGAACGGACCTCCGCTTGTCAGCTCTGCTGTAATCCTTCTACCCATCGCTTTCAGCTCACCTTGAAGACCCCTAGCCTCTCTACGGACTTAATCTACCCATCTTATCGGCTCACAACCTAGACGGTTGTCTTCTGTACGGGAGGAAGGCTGTCGCAGGGGAGGAACCATTTTGAAGGGGAGGGGAGTTCCACTATCTGAGTTAGGCCGATATCATTAGATAGGTAGGCTGATCTCCGCTTCTATCCTCCCGGGATCAGAAGCAGGCGATGGCGCAAGTGGAGTGAAAAGCTTTGAGTGGAAGGAAGGTCCTTGTTCAGCTCCGCCTATTCATCTCTTCTTTCAAATAGTGAAAGCAAATTACCCTTTTCTAGTTCTCACTCTGTTGTGGGGACCCACCAAGACTGTCTTTCCCTGTCTTTCCTAGTCTATAGGTCCAATCTCATCTGCTAGCGCTTCTTCTGGTCGGGACACATTCATAGATTTCTCATAATTGTTCCTGGGCTTGCAAGTGACTTACTGCTTTTGGCCGTTCTTGCTGTCTTAAGTCGTCCTCTTTCTTTATAATTAATTTCTTTCGTGCCTGCCCGGAGGCTAAGGGGAGAACTGCATGTCCTACTAGTCGGATAGAAGCCTACCCACCTACCAGCCTACCTTGTTCATATCGAGCCGGACAGGAGAGACACTCTTTAAAGTTAATAGAAGCAATTCCTTTTATAGAAAATAGGTGCGTGATTCAAATAGGGGAGTTCCGAACCAGCAGCAAGCCCTTTCTCGCCCTTTCTAATGTCCTAGGCGAAGGCAGTGCAGGCCCGGAGAGATCCCATTTTTTTTTATCGCTCCACATAGCTCACGACCCGGCACGAAGAAAGATCTTAGATGGGCGGATGCGAATCTGGATCTATCAACGGAGCAATGGAATTCAAGTCGTAGCCGTGTCTGACCCCCGTGATCTTTCTTTCCTTCTTTTGAAGCTTGTTGCCCTTTAGTGATAGTGATAAAGAGCACACCTCTACCTCTAATCTATCCCGCTCACGGTTTTCTTCCTGCTCACCAGGAATGGTAGAGAGAGCTCCTTTCTTATTCCATTTCCGGTGATCACGAACTTGGAAAACGTCCTGCAATCAAACTAAAGAAGAATCCACCCATCTCGACGTTCTTAGGCGGGGACAGGATTCGAACCGGCTTGTGACACCACCCCAGTAAGAGATCAACGAAAAGCATCTTCCGACTAAAAGAAAGTAGTTGAAAACCGAGACCAAAGGAGTGTACTTTACTTAATTAAGGAAGTGTACTTAACGAGGGGCTGTTGAGTAAGGGGGGGGTCGGTATTAGAAGTCTTTTTTCTTTCACGGGCACAAATGAGTAATGGAAGATCCATGTCCCCACCCTAGCCATGGGTGAGAATCTGACCTACCTTCCTTTTCCCCTTATGTCCTGTCTAGCTCTAAAATCGAACTTCTCTAGCGCCTCAAAGAAAAAAAATGGGCGTAGTAACTCAACCTGGAAGGAAGATCCAACAGATATAAGAAACAGATAGAACAGGAAGAGTCGGTGGTGCTGCTAACTGAAGTACGTGTGCATCCCCCTCCGTTCAACCAACGACGTAATAATCCTAATCCGGCATGTCCGGTCTATCTCTCTCATCGAGCTTACGCTTTCGAAGGAGAAATACAATAGGTTTCATGCGGAACGAGAACATTTTTCTTTGGTTACACTCCTTGAAATCCAATCTCCGGTAAAAGGCATAGACCAGATCATCTTTTGATTCTTTCATCTTTGCTTTGAGTTCTCATCCAGCTGTAAATCCTCTACTTGTTGGCCTTGGGAGAAAGAGACCACTTCGGGAACTCTTCGAGGAGGATAGCCACTCTCTTTACTTTAGAATCATCTTTTTACACGGCTCAGTGCAAAGCAAAGCTCTTTCGTCGAGATTGGCATTAGTGAGCACTTATCTCAGTATAAGATCGAAAAGAATGGAATGCATTGGTATTGCCTGGGGTGAACTGGTTGAAATGAAAGATAGCATCTTACCGAGCTCCTACCCCTAAGGGTAAGGGTGATCAATTATCCCAGAACCTGATTCCTATGTGTAAGGAGGAGCGGCTGGGACTCTATATAGAAAGATCATAAGCAGTTCTTTCTTTTCCCGAAGCTGGCTAGTCTTCTATTCTTTGCGCTCTCCCCCTTCAAAGTTTCTCATTCTTTCTTCCCTTTTCGCCCGCTTCGCTGGAATCTTGTTCTCTCCATAAGGAGGTTCTATAGTCACCCGATCTCTACACGATGCTGCGGAGCACCTCTTGTAGTCTTTGGCTGACCTGATTGGTGCTTTCGTAGCGGGGAATGCACTTCGACTCCCCCTATCCCAGACAGAATGAAGCTTTCACACTCCTTCTCTATAGTTGATCCATAGCTTGAACAAGACAGCTGCACCAGGATAGTCAGAAAGAAGTAAAGCGCATCCACAACTGCCGCAGAAAGAAGAGGAGCATCTATACTATCTTCCGCAACTTCCGAAAGAGCCACATCAAGAACAAGAGCGGGTACCGCATGTGCCGTAAGACAGGCAGGAATGGGATATATATTTGAAAGAACAATAGCAAGGAGAGGACCAATTCTTCCAGATGAAAGATGACTACCAATGAACCAGGCAGGGACTAATCAAAATAAGGATTCTATTCCATTAGCCGAGGAAAGAAGTAGCAAAGGAATCTCGCTATCGTGGGAGGAAATAAAAAAGTAGGATAGGAAGCTCTATTTGATCTAAGGGATGGCTAAAAGGCCAAATCCAGCTAAGAACAAAAAGAAGAGATCAAGGAGAGGGATATAG
Source organism: Populus euphratica (assembly GCF_000495115.2). Lineage (NCBI taxonomy): Eukaryota > Viridiplantae > Streptophyta > Magnoliopsida > Malpighiales > Salicaceae > Populus > Populus euphratica. Next base: position 56,724 of record NW_011499963.1, on the reverse strand, counting down.
CTCTTTTTACGGGAGCTAGACGAGCACTCGCAAGAGAGCGACCGGCAGATCTAAAACTGCTCTAGTAAAGTAGAACGAAAGTAGTCTAGGCACACGAGAGAAAGCAATTCAGGGCATTTGAATCGACGATAGCGAGATACATAGCCCGTGAAGTCTCCCTTTGGACTAAGAAATCGGCACATAGTAGAATCGAACTGATGTAATGGGCGGAACGCTCCCCTACCGATGCCTTAGGCCCAAAAAAGCTTTCTTTTTCCTCAGGGGAGACCAGGAGCCATTGATTGAATCCTTCGAGCTAGTCGGCGAAGGGACCAATGGGTATGATAGAATAGATAGGAATGCCAGAGCGTCAATGAAATTCATGTTTTCCGGTTCTCCATTTATGAATAGAAAAGGTCTTGAAGCCCAAAATAAAGTTTTTTTGGAAAGGAGTAAAGTCAGGCTTTCTTCAACATCTGTACTTGATCTAACCCTTTCTTTTGCTTGACTTTAGTTTTCAATAAGGCGCCCTACCCTATCGCGATAGACCACCTTACTCAAATAGGGGGCATCTCGGGCATTGAAAGCAAGGAGACTGGAAAGGGCTGAGGTAAGGGATCGTGAGCCATAAGCAGCAAGCACAGTATTCAAGTAAAGGCCTTACTAATCTAATATAATATATAATATAAAGGAGGAGGATTTGGATCAAGCTCATATTACTATCACATTACTATGTTAGGAGATAAAAGCCATTCAATCCCCGGGAGCTCTTTTTCCCTAAAGCGAACGGTCTACTCAAGCTCAAGAAAGTAGAAGTTGTGCAGCAAGTCGGGACTTCAATTCCTATCGTATCAGTTCGAGACAGTCAATTGTATCCCCCTCGACGCGAGGCCATCCAAAAGAATGAAGACGAGCTCACCCTGCAAGAAAACGGATGCAACAAGCAACGATTGAGCAGGGCGAATCCCTTACCCGGAGTCAAAATGCGCTGCGATCTAGCCTCTCTTGGCGCACCTACCTAATAGATAGAGATAAAGCTGAGGTAAGTAGTTAACTGACTAGTGCTTCCAGTCCAACAAGTCTCCTATTTCCGAGTGAATTAGCAAGAGCACGACCCGCGACCTGTTATTCAGCGACATAAGACTTTTGTCGCCTAATCTTCCGTTCCCCTCTACCTATGAGCTCCCAAGTCGGTCATTCCAGGAACAGCACGTCGTCGAAGCGGGAGTGGTGAAATAAAGAAGTCGGAGCTCACTCCTAAGGGTTGGTCGGCTGGCTTGTCATCCCGTGAATCGGGCTAGACGAGTGAATCTAGCCATAAACACTCTTTTGTTGCTTGCGTATCGTACCCGATCCCTCCTTCAAGCATCTCTATTCCCCAGACCGCTTGAAAGAGTAGAAGTCGGCCAGTCCGTAGTCATAGGGCAGCTAAGCTAAGCTTTCAGGCAAGGGAGGTATAGGATGAGATAGAGAAAGTCTTTCCAGTCCTACAGCTTGAGCAGTAAGTAGTCTTTACTAATTTATACGCGTCAGCGATCAAAGGTCAGCATAGTTGGGCAAGCATGAGGAGATCCAGTTTAGTCCGAACAGTACTATTATCCCGAGTCAAGTAGTAGCCTCATGGAGGAAATGAATATTGAGTGGATGAGATAAGATGTTTATTGAGGAGTAGGCTTAACCCTGCGGAGGAGAAAGACCAGTGAGGAGCACCTTTAGAACCGTTATATGCCCGGCAAGTCCCAGGAAAGCCTAAGTTGGGTAGGTCATTCCGGTATGGGACAAGCGAAGCGATCGGCCGGTTGGTGAGTCTGTCCATTTTGTGGAGTGAGGAAAGTCAGTTGATTCCGTTCCTGAGGTTCTTTCTTCGCAAGAGTCAATGCTAATAACGCAAGATTGGATTAAATACCTGAATGCCAGGCAAGCTCGTCAATCCCGATGCTAGCGAAGCGTCACTTCAACTAGTCCATTCTCGAGGCAAGCCGGTAAGCCACATGAGGCGGCGGCACTTCCATTCTCGGAGGGAGGTCCCGCATGAGTAGAGGCGCGCAGGCAAGCGAATAGGAAAGTAGTCTTTATCCGCGGCAAGCATATAAAGTACCGAACAGCCCGAGGAGTAGGCTTCCCGATGCGGAACTCTATTCCTTTTGCACTTGAAGTAGAGAATCCGAAAGAGTGGGGTCAGTCAGATGAACATGCTTCTCTTCCCTGCTGTCCCGTGCGGGGGATTATCAAACATCCCTGGTTAGGCCCAGTAGGAAAAAGTTGGCGATGATTGAATGATCGGGAAAAGAGGCAGGTGGGGAGGTCTCAGCTAGCTGGCCTCCTGGGGGAATGAAACCAATCAGTGGTGTGGATTCTACCCGGGGTTCAACTCAACTAGATGGGGATTCATATCTTGTTTTGAGGTTGATATCGCGGGGAGTCCTATTTCATGCCGGGGAAGACGAAGTTACATAAGTAGTTGATTCGAAGGCTAGAATCTCCTGTTTTGAAGCAGTTAACGTTATGGCGCTCCCGCCCTTGTCCAGTAACCATTCTGAGGGGGGAGCAAGAAAATATCATCAACTCATAAGTCCTTATAGGAGCATACCATATTATCTTTCTTTGCGAATATGTTAATCTGTGAAGCCAACAAGCCCTCTATACTTCACAGCATACATCAAGGATGTTCCGGTTCCCAGAGTTCAGATTGACCATGGAGCATCTCTTAATCTCATCACTCTTCCTGCTTTAGAGGAACTTGGGATTTCTCCAAGCTCACACTGGAGTATCTATATTTGGATATGACGGAGGGTACCAAAGACCTGTGGGCAAGATCAGGATCAGATTGCAAATCGGTGATCTAACTTCGGAAGCGACATTCTACGCTATCCGAGGACGAGCATGCTACAACCTTCTTCTAGGCGGACCACGGATTCATGACAATCATGTGGTCCCATCTACTCTTCATCAGTGCTTCAAGTATGTGGATACAGACAATAAAGTACGTCGCGTGTTCGCAGACAAGAAGCCGGCAGCGAGATCTACTATGCAGACTCAAAGCTATATGTAGATGCCGAGACAGAAAAGGAAGAACCTATCTCTCTCGCCGAGACAGACTCGCCCCCCCTATCGTCTAAGGCTTTGGCAGCGGGAAGAAAGAAACTCGAAAAAAGCCGGCTCCAGCTACCTTTAGCGGCTGTGGGGATCGCTACCTGTGATCTCAGTCGGTTCGGCTGAGCCGTCTCTTCAACTTCTTTAACCGCGGACTCCGGAACACATTCGGTAGGCTGTGTCCCTTCGACACTCTGTTCAGCAGCCTTTTCTGGATTACCAGCCGACTCAGAACCAACTTCTGATCTTTCTAGTTCCTGCCTAACACTAACAGGGGAGGGGACTACCTCTCTTCACCCATATCTTAAACCTTCACCAACGATTTCCAGATTCGACGATTGGAGTATGCATATGCGTCAAAACGACCTGGTGTGCTGAGTTTGAAAGCAATCCCTTATCTTTCTTTTATATTCTTTGACTCCCTCGGTTGCTATTCGACTGGAATTCGTGGTAACATATACAACTCTTAAGAACAAACTATAATTCCTGTTCTTGATTGAATGGAGATGGAATGGAAACACTAAACAGCTGTTTAAAGGAGGTTTACCCAGCTGTAACCTGCTGATTTCATATGAATGGACTCATTTGTGTTGTTGAATTCTTTAATCTACTGCTGGAAAACAAAGGGGGGTGCTGTAATAGAACTAAGTCGTATCACATGAAAGTAGGGTTTGCCTGAAAGCCAAGGAAAATGGCCATAGGAAGCTCTTTAGCTATGGTACAGTCCAAAGCGAGTCTATGATTGGCTTCATTCCATGGTGCCAGGTTTGAGCTACTAACTGAGCTACTCTTTCCAGACAGACAGGGATTCGTTCATTCGTTCTGACTGCACGGCATTCATTCTTGCTATTGCCAGGCCGTTGCTCCGCGCTTTACGACTAGTGCCGTTTACCAGCTCGTTACTCCTAAGCCGGTATCCCCCTCAAGGGAAAGCAATCCAATGCTGTGTCAAGTGCGCTACTGCTTTCTTACCTTCCCTTATACTTATATAAGTAGTTATAGATGCAGACGATATAGCGTCTTATCGTCTTTATTCTTGAATTTAAATATGAATTAGCTGCCTTTCCTACCTTCTTTTTAACTGGAAAAGGGCATTCATATTTGCGTATGAGCCCTTTGTGAACCTTCCTGAAGGTTTTGAATTGTTGTGGCTGGAGATTGACCATTACTAGGTCTCCTTGTTTGTACTCTACAGGCCGTCTCTTAGTGTCTGCCCATTTCTTTATTTTCTTAGCGGCTTTCTCTAGGGCTCTTTGAAATTCTTGGCGAACTTGTAGGCGGCCGGGCTTCGACCAGTGGGGATACGAGCTAAAGTGTGAGGCGTAAGGGGTTGCTGTCCCGTGACCAACTCGAAGGGGCTGTGATGCGGCGCCTCGCTGTGCTGCAAGTTGTAACAGAACTGGGCTACATCCAACAAATGTACCTTACGAAGTATCTTAGGTATTCTTCCAATTCTAATAGGGCGTTACCGTCTGCCCATCCGTTTGTGGGTGGAAACTGGTGGAGAAGTGTAGTTCCGAACCCAAAAGACTTTTGTCCTGTGTACCGCTCACTGATGATGTTCCGTGGAATCCCCCAGATGACGTTCTTTAGGAAATTTCTGCCTCTTCAGCCGTGCAATCTGTCGGGGCTGCTATGAACGTGGCGTACTTGGAGAACCTGTCTACTACCACCATGATTGACCCAAATCCATCCACTTTAGGCAAGGCCGAGATAAAGTCCATGGAAATGCTTTCCCAGGGTCTCCCTGGGATTGGATTGGTAGGGGTTCCAACAGGCCTGCTTGTTTCTGGTGGTCTACCTTGTCTTGTTGGCAAACAAGGCAGGTTCTTACGTACTCCTCTACCTCTTCTCTCATATGGGGCCAAAAGTCTCCTTCTTCGAGTAGGGCTAAGGTACGCCGCTGCCCTGGGTGTCCTGCCCACTTCGTGTCATGGCATTCTTTTATCAATTCTTTTCTTAGATTGCCCCACTTTGGTACATAAAGTCTTTCTCCCTTAGTGTGGAGTAATCCGTTGCAAAATCGGCGCCTTTCCTTCTCGAGCCATTGTCACGAGCTGGATTTGAACCAACACCTCTGGGCCAGCGAACTTCCTTTATTCTAATCGTGACTGACATGACACGGTCCCTCCGAAGAGTACGATGTTTGGCTTGCTGCTCTCCCGGGACACACCACACGAAAGCTTTGAAAAAGCTATTCCCACTGCTTCGGAACAAAGGTGATTCTGTTCATGCTGAAGACGATCTGTCTAATTCTATATACTTCTATATAGACTCAACTTCTATTAGAAAGGCGAACCTAACCTATAGGCCTGTTTTAGCGCAAAGAAGGAAAAAGGAAGGTCAGAGGGTGGAGAATTGCGAGGGGGAGGGCGGCGCCCCTTGCTGGATAGAATATCGAGAAGCACATGGTTTTTGAAGGGTAGCAAACAAAGGAAACCGGTTCCGGGGGGGAGCTTTTGACCTTTATTATTTCATTACATACTCTCTTTCTATGAACCAACTGGCGATCAAGTGGAAGGAACGAGGCACTTCCGACCAAGCAATATCGATTCTCTTCCATTGATCCATCGATCCCTATGCGGAGGAGTGATATCTGGTGGGCCTCTCCTCCTGGGGATTATGAAGCATCAATTTCAAGCTTTCCCTCCTTCTTCTTATCGCTCTGCTTCTAGCTATTCGGATAGACCACACCTCAGAAAGAAAGTCCGCTATTCTATTAAATATCATGGCAGAAATCCCGGAAACGGACATCTATTATCATCTGTCTAGGCACAAAAATAGAATAAGGATAGATATGCCAGAAAGACACGATACGGGGAGCCATACTCTACGGGAGAAGGGCAAAACACTTGTCTCTTCGGGTGGTCCCAGTCGGTAAAAGGACTATGGGGATGGGATTGGGCACGCTGAAAACCTAAGTCCCCTTTTCCCTTCCTTATGATCAAAGATATTTTTGAGTCCAGGAGAAGGATCTGTCGTCTATGCTTTCAACTGATCCTGAAGATTTGAATCGTTTAGCTAGTGTCCATTCCGTGTCTTCTTGTGAGGAGAAGCCGTCATATCCGTTTCCCTGGTTTCTAGATCTTTGTGACGGTTCTATATCTATAGGTTTGATGATTCCGTTTTCTCTCTTTCCTAGGCCTGTTCCAGGTGTGTACCCGGATCGTCACATTTTTTGCCATCCTCGAGACTGTTCACTCGGGAGTGGTTCCCTAGGTCGTTTGAGACCTCTTCGATTCGCATGGGTTTACTGTTTGCTTCTCTAATGGGAACATGTCCATGAAATTGGTACTCGGGGGTTGGGTATGTTTTTCTCTGTTCTCACTATGGTTCTTCCTCCTTGGAATGGGAATTTGACACATCTATGATAGGAGGACGGGACGGCACCGTGATCGTGTATCCACATGCGTCCTTAAAGTGGGTGGAATGTGGTCTTGCACTGAACTAAAAGGAAAATCATTGTGTCACTCTCTCGATTGCATCCCCTTAGTTTAAGGCAAATAGTCCCTAGTGATTCTTGGGTTGACCCGGCATAACCCTTGATGTGATACAAGGGGTAAAGTCTTCTTCGCTTATCCCTAGGGATTCGTGCTTATCTAAGAAGGGAAGAGTTTTTTGGGGGTCTTGCTTGACTAATAGGGGCCTAGTGCTATTGGCTTATTATATTCCCGCATCTGTTCGATTGTTTTTATAGTTGTCGGAAGTCAGAATGGTGCTTTTTTAATGATTTGTCACGTAAGGGAGAATCCAAGAAATGGACTTAGCCATTTTTTCTTTTCCAAATAGGGGGGAAGAACTAAACCCCACCCAGGGACGAGAGTTACTCAACTGCCGCCTAAGGTTATACAATATCAACGCTGCGCCGGCTAAGGAGAGGGCTTGAAGCTCTCCTGTTGTCCCCTATGGTGAAAGGTAGTCCGAGTGGCCTTAGCGGCTACCATTTTATGGAAAGATTGACGCCAGTATAGCGACGAAAGAGGTTCCCGAATGACTGACTTGAGAAGGCCTTGGATCCTTCCCGAATTACTAAAGTAGTGGGCTTGAGGAAGAAGGGCGATCGCCTCACTAAGAGGAAAGCTAATCCGGCAGCGGGGCTCACATTGGGTGGCTTTGGGGAAGCATTCTCCTTTTCTCTTCTCTACACTATCAGAAAGCTATACCCGACCAGTAGTTAAATAGCTTGCTTGCTCCTCCCCCATATCCTGCCTAGAGGCCCCAGGCTTCAAAACCTTATGCCGTGACGAAGAAATTCCAATTTTCAAGGCACGAATGATGAAGAATGAAGAGCTTCGGATGAGTATAAAGCTGCATGCACTATCTTGCATAAGCAGCTTTCAAGGTCTCGTCAGGAAGACTCTCATAGATCACTATTTCCCAACCGCCTACTTCTCAACTGGAAGGCTGTTCCTCGGAGCCTAGTGAGATGCCAGCTATGCTATGAAAAAAGAATCTCGAGTTAGGTATGCTGCAGAGGAGATAAGAAAAGGCTCAGCAGAGGGGATCCGGTAACTGTGTTGAATGTGGAGGAGTTGGGCATTTTGCTCGTTACTGTCCCAATGTTCAGACGGACGAATGCTGCTGGGGGAGTGAAGAATAGACCAGCTGAAGATGGAATAGTGAACGTTGTGGAGCCTAGAGCCGGGGAAGCGGATTAATCTCTGTTCAAGTAGGAAACATAGCGGAGGTTCTGAAGCTTAGGAGAGGAGACAGTTTCGCTGTCCTTAGATTGTGTGGCAACGTGAGCCAACGTCAGCAGAAAGGAGGAGGATACGGAAGGCTGTATTCCGAATCTATGTCGGAATTGGCCAGTGCAAAGATGATCATTGATGCTGGGAGTTCATAAGATAGCGTCCACGGAGATGGTGGATTAGTTGGGGCTTCAGCCCTTTTACTTTTAAGTAAGGGCCTCATCCAGAGCCCTATCGAATCAGAAAAAAAAGGGCATGAGCAGCGGGCCGGGTAAGGGGTTATAAGGTGCCCCTTCCGCTATGTTGGAGCTGGGGAAGTTAAAGCAGGACGTCTGGTGTGACGTCGTCCCTATGGACGTATTACATATCCTACTCGGAAGACCATGGTAATAGGAGTAGGGTGTTACCTGCGTAGGGAGAACACCGGTTTCCTTTTGGCAAAGGCGGTTATTGCCATCAGAAGACTTTGGTTGGCTAAGGAGAAAGGTGTTGGCATACCATTTCTGGACGTGGTGGAAGAGTCCATAGAATGCTATGCCTTGATAGCAAAGCCAACTAGCAGAGCCGATGCAAGGATCGGTGGGATGCCGTAGCTTTAAGAGATAGGGGCGGAGGCAATCGGAAAGGCTTTTTTTAGGAAGGAGGCCCCCTCATAGGCTATACCTAATACCCAACCTTGCCAAAGGGCTCTATCTGTTCCAATAGAGAATTGGGAGAATACCTTTCATGAATTCCAACTTCAGCATTGATAGAAGATGGCTGCGGTTATGTACAACATGCGTACCCCAGCTTTGCCAATACGACTGGACGTGACTAATGAACAAATCAAAGAGTACAACTCAAGTACAATTAGTACAAGTACATGAGACATAAGTGACACACATACGCTAACACTCCTCCAAGCGAATGGAGATTGATCATTCCCAGCTTGCTCATCAAAGAAGGGCCCTGCTAAGTCCCTTAGTTAAGATGTCGGAAATATGATTCTCACTAGAGATGGTTGGAGTCCTTATGATGCTTGCCACCACTTTCTTTCTTACAGAATGCCCTTTCCCTTGATATATTGGCGACCTCTAGATCTTTGGCTCGCTCGTGTTTCACCGGAGCTCTCGATGCTCCAAATCCATTTCCTCCAACAAGCTCTTTGCCCACACAAGATTCCCAGCTGTAGTGGGCATCGCCCTATACTTAGCGAAAGAACTTTATTTCACCCTATCTTGCGAACTACATTACTACAATACTACAAGACAATCTTCTGACCGGGGAATTGTCTTCTCCTACTAGGGAGGGGGATCTGATAATGGCCTGGCGGGTATGAGTACAACAATCTTAGCTGCTAACAGCTGTGGGAGCAATTGTGATAATGACATTGGCAGAGGACTGAACTTCCTGGGTGGATTAGTAGTTGGAAAGGCATTGGCTTGTGTACCCCCCTAAAAAAAGTGTGTGGTACTGATGTGATCTGAATAGAGGGACTTGCGTAAGGTCTTTGCTGCACTGTCGGGTAACTCTGCTGTGGAGCATGTTGTGGCAGTATTGGATAGCTTTGCTGTGAGATACGCTGTGGGGGTCCTGTATAAGACTGAGGAGCTGAGGGTTGTTGGGCGCAAGGGGATCTTGAATCAAAGAATTCCTGTTCGGCAAGCGAAGTAGAAAAAGTATGATTCTTGCTCTTCTCTAGCGGTATCGGCTTTCGGGTAGTGGTGGGTTCAGTCAGTGAAACTCGCATTTAGGCTCGCTTAGTAAACTCGTATCAACTACTCGCCTTCTTAGCTTTGAACTTCTAGCCGCTTTTAAGATTTAAGCACAAGTGCAGAGAATCTTGTTGGGTTTCGGTAACTAGCCAAGCGCTAGTGAAAGTTGTTAAAGCTAAATATTGAAAGCCTAAAGTAGGAACTCACACCCTTAGTCAAGTCAAGCGAGACGCTTAGGTTCCGGCACTTTCACCAGTACTTGAGCCAGCACCTGAACCGAGACCTAAAGCTCAACCGCTGAAGGAACCTCTTTCCGTTGTTAAAGCAAGTACGCTTTTCAAGCTTTTTCCTTACTATAACGCGCAAAACTCTCTTTTCACTGAAACCAACACGCCTAAACATAAGGTAGGTGCTTTCACTACGCTTTCGACATTCCCTTTCGCTTCCGGGAAAGCGCAGTGGTCAAAGTAAAGTAGTTCAAGTCAGTGCTTTCCTTCCTGTCTGTGAGTAGAGTGTGGCTAAGTCGATTTGGTTCTGGTATCCGATCAAAGGCCAACTGTCTTAGCCATAGCGATCTGGCTGGCCATATTCAGTAGCGTTCGCTGATCTTTTGGTTAGAAAGAAAATAATGGAAGCAGGTGTCGACTCACGTGAAGAGACATGGTTCAAGTACGTTGAGTGAAGAATTGGCTTTAGGAAGAAGAGAGCGATGGGGAATCTAGGACACTGGGAGGAGAAGATAGCCGAAAGGCTGAACGAAGAACTCGCAGTGAACCATTTCGAAGAAAATAGCTTCTGACTGGGCTGATGAATTCAGAGTTGGAAGAATGGAACTCTTGGATGGTAAGACAGGGCTTGGTGCAGCTGGGCTAACTGTGCTTAGTGAAGCGGAAGCGGAAGTTTCATATGCAAGTTCTATATTGATGTAATTACAGCATACTTCTTCTCTTTTAGAAACCTCTATGTATATACTTCTATAGGACAAAAGTACACTACACATCATTTTCGGATTGGGTGGTTTGCAGAGCACCCTGGAGTTCGCTTCACAAGATATGCAGTACTCGGTGATGATGTTCTCATCGCTGATACGTGTGTATCCCAAGTGTACGAGCAGGTACTCCTAAAGTTAGGAGTCACGATCTCAGCAAAAAAGTAGCTGATATCTCATTCCGGCTCAGCCGAGTTTGCTAAGCGGTTCCGAGTGAGAGGGTTGAGTGTGGACCCCAGTCCTATTTCAATTGCTAATCTTGTGAATAGCCATCACCTCTGTCTTGCTATCGCCCCACACTAAAAGTATCCAGTCAGTCTTGTCTTATATACGTATTTTATTTCATTTCGCAATGAAACTCTGCGTGGGCGCCTATCGGCCGAAATTGGATCTCTTAGGTTCGCTGCGCTTAGGATTAGGAGCTGGCTTGGAAGTCTTTAGAGTAGCGATGTTTTAAACTTTTCTCCACTGGTTCTCCTACTCGTATGGTTGGCCTATAGTCTCTCTCGACTCACTGGTTCGCCTAAAGGTTCAGAAATTGGCATTGAGGGAAGGCTATTGCCATTGATTTTCCGGCCTATAGCTTACTGAAAAAATCGTAAAGAATGGGCTAAAGTGGCTCTAGAGCAGTCATTGAATTCAGTTGAAATCCGAGAGAAACTCGCCTCGAAGTCTGAGTCTGTATTGGGCCTTCCTTTTATTTGCCTAATTTGTTTTTGGCTTAGGAATGGAATGCTCAAAACTATATCTGCTTTTGTTTCACCTGGGCGTAGGGTTCAGAATGGGATCAATCAGACCCTGCGACTCAGTGCTTTGATAAGAAGAATGAAATCTCAGGTTTTCCGCTTCTTTGGCTGACACCGGCCGATAGCCCATGATCTGAGACAGCCTCTTCTTCGTAATCAAGCCAGAGCAAGGGATAGATATGATT